>NW_006437828.1:3589971-3605177 GCF_000325575.1 Pteropus alecto
TTTCCTGGCCCTCAGAGAATGTGAGAAATTGCCAAGGATCAACAGATTGAAATTCTCTTCTGTAAAAGTCATGTCAAGTTTTCCTCTCTGATAACTGCTAGCAGTATTCACCAGTCTCCCTTATGTATTTCAATAACAACTGTTCCTTTTTTTCTTCTGAAATAGCTCTCCACTTATTATGTCCTGTAATTGCAGTTATGGTTCCAACCATCTCTTCTGCCTTACTACCACTGTATTCTCAATTGTAACTCATCTATCATCAATTTCTAAATATGTTTCTCTTATATCATGCCTAGTGTTTCCACATGTCTGTGTTCCCAAACCTCTGTTTCTTCTGCTTCCTCTGGTCTTTGTTTGACTTGCAACATCTCTTTATCTTTTAGGTGGTTCTTCTCTTTGTTATTTTTAAAACTTTCTCTTTGTGTTTTATAAAACTTACATATTTGTTTTTCTACTAAACTTTAATGTTATAAAAGGCATTAACTATACCTACAATATACTAACATTTTGCTAATTACTTCTCATTTTTAAATCCCTGATGAAGAAGAAAAAATATGTGGTAGAAAGCAAATGAAATGTGTAAAAGCAAAGAGATAGGTTATAAAACTTCCATGTTTTCCTTGTGAATAAATAAAGATAAAAATAATGCCCCTGCTAAATTGTTGCCCACTATATTCTATACAATATTTTATGCAAAATGCAATATCAATTACTGGCACACATAAAATGCTCAAAATGTCTCAATTTCTTTTAGTTTTATGTATCACAAATGGGCAGTGTTGATTGCTTATTTTGTCTAGTTCTTCTATAAAATGTTATTTGTATTGAGGTAAGGATTTACTTACCTGTACTAGTTCCTTATACAATATTTATAATAGACTCAATAAATATGGATTAAAAAATGAATAAATTGACAAAAATCTTTGCAATTATATACAGTAGATGAAGTCTAAGCTAACCGAAATAAGAACCATTCATATCTTGAAATTTCAAATACTATTTTCCCCAGAAAAAATACGCATCTCCTGATCCCACATATATTATAGTTATACCAAAGCAGTTTTCTTCTTTACTTTGTCTTTCAGAACTTATATATTTGCCTCTTTTTTCTTGTTGCTGTGGGAAACTTCTACTTATTCTTCAAGATTTAGTTAATAATACTGTTTATCTTCATATGTTATATTACATCTATATCCTCCAAAATCGTTCTAGTATAGCACATTGTATTTCCATTTTTTTAACTTATTGATTTATTTCTAAAATTGAGTCCTAGATTACTCTAAAGTATTGGTGTCTGTAATATGATCCCAAAAGAAGTCATCTAGCAATAGTTTGTGTTGAATGAATAAATTAATGTGTTAATAGCAAATAAATAGAAGTCTCTTATTCCTTTACTTTTGATCACATCTGATTTTCTGATACCTCAGAACATGGGTAAATGTCTTAAACTTGAGTAAGGATAAAGATACTATTGTTTAATTGAAAAATAATGTAAAATATTCTGAGAATTAGGAAAGACTTTCTAATTAGGACCCCAAATTCAGATGCAAAAGAAGAAAAGATTGGTAAATTTGATTATATTAAAAAACATACTACTGCACTGCAAAAACGAAAACAGCATTGTAATCAAAGATAACTAGCAAACTGCAAGAAAATATTTGCAGTATCTAATGCAGATAAAAGGCTCAAAGAAATCTTAAAAAAAAAAAAAAAATTGAAGGAAAATACCAAAAATTTAATAGAAAACTGGTAAATGTAATTAATGACCACTTTTCAAAACATGTATAAAATTGGTCCTTCAATATGTGAAAAGCTGTTTAGTCTCACTAATAATATGAAAAATGAAAATTAAAATTATAACCAATGTATTCATCTATCAGATCTGCAAAAAAATTAAAAAGTAATAATTGCTCTTTTGGTTAGCTGTGGGGAAGCATTCACACTCATGTGTTGTTGATAGAAATGCAGTTCTTCAGTTCCAATAAAAACTTGACAAATCACATTTTGACCTTTAACTCATTATCTCACTTCTAAGAATTTACCCTGAATATATACCTCCAATAGTCAAAATAAATAAATAAATAAATAAATAAATAAACAAACTATGAACAATGTCATTCTTTGCAATATAATTTTAGTTGCAAAATATTGGGGAAAATATAACTGCTTATAAATTGAAGATTTGGCTTAATAAACTATGGTATCTCTACCCAGTGGAGTACTAGGCATCAATGTAAGAATATATACAAAGAGGTTATCCGTAAAGTAATATATAGTGATTTCTACATGTCATCCAGCGAGTAACTCAAATCACAAAGAATATCTATGGTATGTGTCCTTTCATGTAAGAAAGAGGAAAATTTAGAAAGGAATACATATATTTGCTCATTTGTAGATAAAGAAATACAAGAAAGATAAACGAAGTACTAGAGAGATTGATAACTTACAGGGCACTGGTGAGAACAGACTAAAAGAGATACAAAGTTCTTATCAGATATATGACTTAAAAATATTTTTACTCATCCTGTGGGTTATCTTTTCACTTTCTTAATGATGCTCATTGAAACACAAACATTTTTAATCTTGAAGTCCAATTTATCTACTTTTTAATTTGTCACTTATGTTTTGGTATTATACTAAAGAAGACTTCCCCTAACCCAAGATCATGAAAAATTAATTATTTTTTCTTCTAAAAGTTATAGAATGTTAGGTCTTATATTTAGGCTATGATCCACATGAATTAATTCTTGAGTGACTCTAGGCATCCATAAAATGGATCCAAATTTATTCTTTCGTATGGAAATAATAATTGTTTTAGCATCATTGTTATAAAGACTATTCTTTCCTTATATATTTTTTTCACATGAACAATAAATTTCTAAAATGTCTTATGATATCCTTGTTAACAAGATGAAGAAATGTACATTCGGTAATTATGCAGTTATATGATCATCTACCAAAGTTTTTTTCTAGTTTTATTGAGAAATAATTGACATATGTCATTATATAATTTTAAAGGATACAGTACAACAGTTTGATATTTACATATTGTGAAATAATTATCACAATAGGTTTAGCTATCACCCGCTTTTATATATAGATACAATAAAAAGAAAAAAAAAGAAAAACGTTTTTTACCTTGTGATGAGAACTCTTAGGAGTTACAACTTGCCTATATATCATACAGCACTATTAGCTATAGCCAGAATGTTGTACATCATATCCCTAGTACTTACTTATTTTGTAACTGAAAGTTTGTACCTTTTGCCTTTTGACCACCTTCCTCCAATTCCTCCCTTTCTTCCCCTTCTGGTCACAAGAAGTCTGATCTTTTTTTATTATGAGACATTTTTTTTCTTTTAAGATTCCACATATATAGATGAGATTATACAGTATTTGTTTTTCTCTGATTTATTTTACTTAGCATGACTTCTAGGTCCATCCATGTTGCCACAAATGATAAGATTTCCTCATTTTTATGACTAAATAATATTCCATTGTGTGATATATATATCAAACGTCTTAATATATTAATCTATAGATGGACTACAAAAAAACTTATAAAAAATAATTTTGATTAATGAATTTTTGTGAACCTTAACAAAAGGGTATCTAGTGATATCCTTTCTATAGTCCTTCAAGCTCCTGATCCAGCCTTGTTCAACACTTAATTATAACTAGGAAGGAGACATTGATAATACATTTATTAAATTTGAGATACAAAGTCAGAATAATTAGATGGCAGAATTTGGTTCCCAAATTTTTAGTGTCTTGAGTAATAAATCAATACTAATAATATGCATTTTAATAAGAAAATGTATAAAGTTCTACGAGAAACACACGATAGGAAAGTATGGCTTTGCATCATAGCTTATGATGAAAGATAAGCAATCTCAATATGTAGTTGGCACAGGAAACAATTTAAACTTCAGCTGTATTTATTTAAATAAAATACAGAGAATGAGAAAGTTCATTGTTTCATTGTCTTATTGCAATTGATACATATATATATATGTGCATATATATGTAGTTTATTTAGGTTTAAATAAGAGCATTTCTGATTTTACTTCTTTCTAAAACAAGGTATTTATTATGTTGTCACATATTTTAGGAAACATGTAAATCAAAGTTTCCTACTATAGATTTCTCTTGATAACATATTATAATTGTGACAAAAATAATTTTAGTCTCATCATTGAATTAAATTATCAATAACCATCACGTAATGAAATTTAATTAAATATAAGTAAAATAATTATCCTAAGAATACTTTCTGCAGAATTTCTAATCAACAATAATTTTACTTCTCTCTAAAATTGCTCTTTTAAACAAATGTTTAATGATTGTATACTATGTATCAAGCCCAAGTTAAATGCTTAAAACATTTAATTTCTTCCTTGATTTCCTTCAACTTATATTAAAAATTCTAGCCACATTGGATTCTTTCTTCTCAAATTGTTAAGAAAGAGAGAGAGAGAAAAAGAAAGAGAGAGAAATCAGAATATACAGTGGTTGACCTGGTCGAATATTAAGAGGTTATGAAGGCATTCCACCACTAAAACAAGTTCAAATAAAATTACATTTTTGGTACATCATTAATTAAAGAAGCTAAAGAAGTTAACCGCAAATATGCAGAGTTTCAGTAATTGCCTTAATTAAACTGATGTACATATATATCTGAAATCTTTAGCCAAAATCTTATGGTAAGCTGAACAGTTTTAAGGTCTCAATGAATAAGCAACACAAGAAGAAAATAAAATTGTCTTTGTCTATTTATATAACCCCTTGCATAGTTATAAAATATACAAATAAATTTATCTAAAATATAGGTAAATCCTTTATAGGTGGCTACTTACATGATAATTAAACCAATCTTCATATTAATAATATTACTTTAACGGAAAAGCATAAAACCAACTTATGGCATTAATCATACCTTTCTTTACATCTTTGTCCTATGGAGGAAAAGTAGTTATCCATTAAGAAACTGCTTTCACTATCTTTGAACAATAATTTTGTTAAAATAGATTAATAACCTGTAAGACATCTCTAGCTAAATACAGCTTATAAATAAGAGTTGAATGAAACAGAAAGTATCACTGAGACAACTTGATCATATGATGGAAAAGAATCATGACTATTCAAAAACATTAATTAATATTTCTAAAACAGCAAACCTATTGCAATTAAAAAATACTTGTCACTTTATTATGATCAGAAATCTGTGAGGATAAAGGAAACCTGTTCATAATACTCTATTAGTGCATGATCTTTAAACAAAACTTTACTAAAGGTGTTTTGCAAACCTGAAAAGAAAGAAACTCAATAATTGCATTGCTATTGCTTTCTTTGTAAATCTGTGAAATATTCTTTCACGACCAGATTGAGTATGTATTATCTGAGACATTTCACAAACTGTCCAGGAAAAATCAATCACTCTTTTTCATTTGCTTTTCCTTAGCACTTAGTACAAATCTCAATTATATCATCTATCACTTCATCCCAAATTCATTATTTGTTGTCCTGTTTTCCTCTTTTAGACTGAGTGATTTGAGTTCTAGGTTTGTGACTTAAATATATCTGAATCTCCAAAAATAGGGACATAGGTACATTATTTTTAATTGGATGATTTTTTTCCAAGTAGATGAATGAAAGAACAATGCATACATAGATTTCTCACTCCAAAACTAGTAATGTAGACTATAAATGAAAGACACTTTAACAATTAAGAATTATGCTTTTTAAAAATAAGATTTAGAAAGTTAGAGTGTATTCAAGTCAAATGACATTTATCATGACATAATTATGACTGATATGTGTTCAATTATACCAATATCATATGCCAGAAAAATCTGTGAGATAATGTGTTATTTGTATTGAAGTTAAATGTTAAATGAGAAAAATTTGTTTTATATTCTTTTAGATGTTTTCAGAGAATAATACTTTTTAAAATTATATAGGATATGCAAATGATGAGATATGAAGTAAAGGAGTTTTATTATATTCGAAACAAGAACAATATTTGTTTAATATTTGTTTCATCAGTCAAATATTTTGTTTTGATTGTAGACAGACAAACAAAACACTATACTCAGATTTTAGACCACATTTACCACTTTAATATGTGATTGAGTAGAAACTGAGAACAGTGGTAAAATTAGGTAAATATGATTTTTAAAACAAAATCACACTAAATTCATTTATTTTGTCTCCATTTCTCCTATCAGTAAACTGTTTTTTCTCTAGTCTGATATCCACTGAGGGGAGGCCAAAACCACAACGCCTATCCATAATACTGTAGGAGAATAAGAGTCACATAGAATTTATATTCAACATCAGCTCTATTTTCAACCTTAGCTCCCCCCATCATACCATGTTTTACTCTACGTAAATGTCATACAAAGTCCTATAAAAGTTGGTTCTTTCTTTATTCTCTAACTGGACCTCCTGCTCCTCAGCCCTTGCTTATTCCACTCAACCTTCTTGGTGGCCCTGAACACTTCAGACGTACTCCTACTTTGTGGCCTTTGCACTATTTCATTTTCCTACAGTTTTCTTATACCATCACCCTGGCTCACGTCCTCAAGCTCTTCAAGTGTTTACTCAGATGCTACTCTCTCATTGAGACCCTACTTGACCATCTTCCTTATTGTAACCAGCACACCCTATTTCCCTTCCTTCCTTTACTCTCACAGCACTTCCTCCCATTGCCATTTACTATATTATTTACTTATTTGGTTTAGAGTCTTCCTCCAATCAAGAAAAAATAAATTTAATTTTGTTCTTATCCTTCTTGTTCTCAGATATACCCCTATAACATGCCTGGAATGTCATAGGCACTCAGTAAATATTGACTGAATCAATGAATGCATTTACAAACATACTTTACTTAAAAAACTATGGCTTGAACCATGTCTCCTGTCAATCATGTCTCCATATACAACAAACTCGGTCATAGATGCCACATTGAAACCACAATCAGCTAGCTTTATTAAGTGGATAACACATAAGATACACTGGTGTGTGCTATGGAATTATCCATGCCTCTTGCTTACGATGGTTTGGGACAATAGACTATTAAATATGCTTTATGATGAATTTCACATAATAATATTTTTGCTATCACTTCTAAAACTTCATTTTGGAATATGATTTTGATATTCTCTGAGTGGGTATGTCATTGATAAAAATAATGATATGATAAAAATAATGATATACCTATCTTTTGCCAGGTCCAAAGATAATGAATCTTTCTCGATATCCATAATTTGATAAGTTGAAAAGTTTGCCAAAATTCTGAGAAATACATCATTAATCCACATTTTCTTACAACCTCTTTAAAAGAGTGTGTATGATAGATGGGATAAGGCACGCGCTATTTGTTGTCTTGCTTCAATCCTTTGGAAATAAATAATGGCTTTTGCACAGCACTTCTAACTCATCTAATTCAATCTGATTTGATACCTCCATAGGGAAGTATAGATCATTCTGAATTGATTGCTTCGGGAAGTCTCAACAGATATTTCATATTCAATGGATTAACATAAATAGCAGTCTGTGGTTTTACATCTTGTTCTAAAGGCCAACTATTATTCAGACCCAATACTCTCCTATTTACAGGCAGAATGAAAAGCAAGATGATCCGTAGAGCTGTGTGAAAACATAGGCAATTGGCTATTCTTATGAAAATTCTGATTTTGTAGATCTAGATATATGCATCAATTTTAAAAGAAAACGAAAACCTTCTAGGTAATTGAAATCTATATCCTCAATGGAGATCACAGAAGTAAGGTAGGAATATAAATTTGGAAAAAAATAATTTTATATCATGCATTTGATATCCTTCATTTATTTCATGCTCTCCCCAGCCCCCTAGAGAAAAGTTAAAATCTGGCTATATTTGATTAGATAGAGTGAAATGGAAATCCTAGGTCAAGACCATTTTGTTGAAAAAGCAGTTGGTACTATCATATGAAATCTCTTAACAAAATTATTAGGCAGTGCACAAGGGACTGCTCTTGTTTATTTTATTTCATACGATGAATATTTATTTATACATTACATGTCATCTGTCAGGCTTATATTAGACTTAAGAGATTGATGAACAAGAAGAGTTCTTAATTTCATGGAGTTTACTTTCTAAACAGAAATTATAATCCAGTAAAGAAATAAACCACAAAATAACATATCTACATGTTTCGTAACAGCTTGTTATAATAGGCAAAAACGTGTGTGTTGGTTTGCATTTACAGTAGTGGTAGTACATTACTACTAGGATTGGTTTATGTAGTAGTTTTAAAAAGACTCTCTGAAGAGTGATAGTTAACTGGAAACAAATTTTAAAGGTTACAAAATTTTGTGGATTTTATTGTAAGAGCAATCAGAAGAACTTGATGATTTTAAAGCAGATATGTAACCTGAATTGATTTACATATTAAATACATTTTACTCACTATTTGGAAAATGGATTTTTGGAATCCAAGAGTAAAAATACACAGTGAGTAAAAGGTATCTTTATTGGAAGACTGGAAAATACAAATACAGAGGGATAGGTATACATTCCTGACTTAATCACAATATAGAAATATGACAGGAACAGTAGCAACTTACCACAATAGAAACAGTAGACCCCTGACACAAGTACTAGAAACTGCTAACAGAGCCAGAAACTATTATAAATGCTATACTTTATAATTAATCTAATCCTACAAATTTATAGAATACTTTTTTACCTCATTTTACACATGAAAACATTATGACACAGAGAGTTTAGCCATGGCAAGGTTATACATCTAATAACAGCATAGACTGAGCCCAGAGGTTCCATTCCTGAGCCTACCCTGTTAATGATTCTAAAGCATCTGTGATTTTACTATAACACTACAGAGGAATCTCATGCAGACTAGCTAATTCAAGGTATTTTGATCTAAGTTTGTTTCTTATTAGACCCACCAGAATCTCAAACTCACCTGAAATTACTTCCCAGTTTCTATTTGCTGCATATCACTAATTTTAAAGTTTAAATAGAGAGAAAAACAAACAGATGTCAACTCAACACTGAAAAAGAACAAAGTCAGAGAACTGACTGACACCACCCAACTTCAAGACTTAGTGCAGAGCTGCAGTAATCAAGACAGTGTGGTACTGGCAAAAGAACAGACAAATAGATTAAAGGAACATAATTAAGAACCAAGAAACAGACCCCCATAAATATAGTCAACTGATCTTTGAAAATTATACTTTTCAACAAATGGTGATAGAAGAACTGGACATTCACATGCAAAAAAAAAAAAAAAAAAAGAATCTGGACACAGACGTATACCTTTCATAAAAATTAACTCAAAATGGATCACAGACCTAAGTGTAAAATGCATAACTATAAAATTCCTAGAAGATAACATAGAAGAAAGCCTAGGTGCCCTTGGGTATAGTGATATCCTTTAAGATATAATATAAAAGTCACAATCCATTGAAAAAATGATAAATTAGACTTTATTAAAATTAAACTTCTGTTCTGTGAAAGATAATGTTAGGAGAATGGGAAAAAAAGCAACAGACTTAGAGGGAGTGTTTGCAAAAGATATACCTGACAAAAGACTACCATACAAATATACATATTATATGTGTATATATATATATATCTTAAAAATCAATAAGAAAATGAACAACTTGATTTAAAAAATGAGTAAAAGACCTTAACTAACATCTCATCATATAGATGGCAAAAAATATATGAAAAAGTACACAACATCATCTGGTCATTAGGAAATTCCAAATTGAAATAACAATGAATTACCATTACACAACTATTAGACTAGTCAAAATCTGAAACATTGACGACACCAAATGCTGAGAAGGTTGTGGAGCTACAGGAACTCTCATTCATTACTGAGAATTGGCACAACCACTTTGTAAGACAGTTTGGCAGTTTTTATAAAACTAAATGTATACTTATCATATGATCCAGCAATTGTGCTCTTGAAATCTACCAAAATAAATTTAAGTTTATGTCTATACAAAAACCTGAACATGGGTGTGTAGAACAGCTTTATTCATAATTGCCAAAACTTTAAAGCAGCCAAGAAGTTCTTTAGTAGGTGAATGGATAAATAAAGGTTGGTACCTCCAGACAATGGAATATTACTCAGTGCTAAAAAAGAAAGAACCTATCAATCCATGAAAAGACATGGAGAAAACTTAAATGCATATTACTAAGTGAAAGAAGCCAATCTGAGAAGGGTACATACTGTATAATTCCAAAATGGCATTCTGGAAAGGGCAAAACTATGGTGACAATAGAAAGATCGGAGGTTGTCAGGAGTTAGCAGGTGGGAGGGGTAGAATACTGAGAATTTATAAGGCAAGGAAATTATTCAGTATGACATTACAATGGTGGATATATGTCATTATACTTTTGTCGAAGCCTATACAATATACAACACCAAGAGTGAACTTCAATGTAAACTACGAGTGTTGGGTGATTATAATAATGTATCAGAGTAGGTTCATGGTTTATAGCGAATGTACTACTGTAGTGGTAGATGTTCTGGTTCTTTTATGCTTAACAATTTCTTCTTCAATTTCTCTCTCTCTTTTCATTATAAGCAGTCAAGAGGAACTCAGCTTCTTTTTCAAAACTTTCCTTAGAAATCTCCTCAGCTAATATCCAGCTTCATTGCTTGCAAGTTTTTCCTTCCACAAAACACAAGAACACTGTTTAGTTGCGTTCTTTGCTATTTTATAACAAGGACTGCCTTTCCCTCACTTTCCAATAACATGTTTCTCATTTGCACATGAAACCATATTAGAATTGCCCTCACATCCATATTTCTAATATGCACCTTAAAACTCTTCCAGTCTCTACCCTTTACCCAGTTCCAAAGTCACTTCTATGTTTAGTATTTGTTACAGCAGGACTCCACTCCAAGTATTGAAATCTCTGCCTACTTAGGCTGCCATAATGAGTATTAGAGTCTGTGTGGTTCAAACAACAGAGATTTATTTCTCCCAGTTTTGGAGACTGGAAAGTCCAAGATCAAGGTGCTGGTCAATTTGGTCCCTGGCGAGAGCTTTCTTCCTGGCATGGACAAGGACACTTTTTCACTGTGTCCTCTCCTGGTGCAGGGAGAGTGAGAGCGTGTGCTCTGATGTGTTTTTTTTACAAAGACAATAATCCTATTGAATCAAGGCTCCACCCTTATGACCTCGTTTAATCTTAATTACCTATATATAGGCCTTATCTCCAAATATAGTCAGATTGGGGATTATGAATTTTGGTGTACACAATTTAGTTAATAGCAGTGTTTTAGACCGTAAGTTCTGTATAAACGTTAAAGAAAATCAGACAACTTGGGACTTGAGTCACAAAAATTGTGAAGGATAAATAGTTATGAAGAACTAGGAGGAAATTCTGTTTTCAGCAGGTTGCCTGATTTATTATCCTAATCAACCCATTCCTCTGAAAACATATAAAAACAATGCTAAAATGTTTTGATAAACACTCATTCAAATTCATAGTTAATACTCTGAGGCCAAACATTAAGTGAAAGCAGAAATCCAGAGTGGGGAGACTAGACAGAGATTTGCATTTATCTTGAAGGCATTTGAGGAAGTGGGTAAATTCAAGTTTTTTGTTTTTTGCCTTTTGTTTTTTTTTATGGTCTCAGAGAAAACTCTTACATTAAAAAGAAAATTATATCCTATAACCCAGGGTAATAATTTATGTATAAATTTTAAATAATCTTGCCCACTACTGAGAATATTTCAGAGAGACTTTCTTATCCATTTAGCAATATTTTTTAGGCAGAATAAATGGACAAGAAATTCTCTTTGGAGATTTGGTAAACAAAAGCAAGCCCCAGTCAAGTTCTCAGCCCTAATACAAATCACCTTGTTTGTTATTAAAATTTCAAGTCATGAATATATTATAAAATAGTAATGGGAATTATATTTTTCACAAATATCTGCCAGAAGCAATCACACATGTTTTCTAAGAAAACAAATTGCAGCTTAGATCTCCACAAAACCTACATGTAACTTTCTAAGGAGTAAGTGCTCAAAAACATAAAGAAACAAAGAAGCATAAATGAGAACAAGAACACACTAATAGAGAGGCTAATCATTACTGCTATGACCACTTTGAATATTGGATGTCAAGAAATGAAATGAATTAGTTATTGTGTGTAAGGAAACAAAATATTGGACTGAATATGCAAATAACAAATGACTTTAAAAAATAATCAAGTAGATTTGAAAATGAACAAGAATTCTCCAATTAAAAAATTAAATTAGAAATCAATAGCTGGGCTTAGTAGAAAATGGGACTTAGATGAGAAGTCGTAATTTGGGGAAAAAAAAAAAAACAATTAAATAAATATTACTTTGGTGAGAAGCAAGCCATAGGTCTTATTCACATTCAAGAAGTGGATGTTATATGAGGATAAGGGGATAACTGGGGCCTGTCTTAAAGTAGATCTGCTGTAGACTACCATCTGTTTCCACATTTATACCCAACATACAATGGTGAGATAGGTATTGGATAACAGCTATGAAAAGTTTAAAAAGAGCTAAATTTGGAGGTCTGAAATAACCAATGGTCTAAAGCAGTTCTCAAATCCAGTTTGACAAATATTGGGACTTCCTTGATTAGGTTTTAAATCCTAGGAATACTTCTCGGGAGCTTTTAGCTCTGCCTTCTGAATTCCGGTTTCTGTCCTGTGAGTCCCATTTAATGAAATGTATCACATGTTCACAGCTGAGTAGTTTTATCAGCCTGCTGCCTGAAGATAGGGTTTTGGGGACACCAAAGAACTCTTTGCACTTTGTGTTCTGTCTCTTTCACCAAGTTGACAGAATTTTCACTGAAACAGTTTTCTCAAATAATTTTTGGATCTCCTGTGAATTGGAAGAGGCTGAGAATCAACTCATGCTTCCTTTTTAACAGTTGATTCTTCCAATTAATTCTCTTTAATTGTATGTTATTATAAGCATCATGAAGAAACCAAACAGCAGTTTCAACACTTTGCCTGAAAAATTTCCTTGGCTACCTAATCAAAGTTTATCACTTACATGTTCTGCTTTATATCTAACTATAAGCAATACTTTCACTGTTTTCTGCCACTACATGTTGAAAACACTTGTTTCCAATAATATAGTCTTCACTTCTTTTTGCATCTTCATTGACAGCATCCTTGAAGTACAGATTTCCAATAATAATAGCCAGTAAAGACAAATTAGTCTTTATATATCATGTCATCAAAATTCCTTCAGCCTCAGTATATGGTCCAGTTCTAAAGCCGTGTTCACGTAGTTCAACATTTACCAAAGAACCCTACTTCCAAGTATTAAAAATACGTATTTCATATATTGTTGCAAAAGAATAGTACCACAAACTCAGCAACCAAAAAACAATACACATCATTATATCACAGTAGACGAGGCTACAATGAAGATGTCAGGCAGGCGTGTGCACTCATTTGAAGGTACAACTGGGGAAGGACTCGCTTACAAGTGTGGGTGGATGGCTGGCAGCACGGAGGCTTCCAAACATCTCAGTATCTGATTGAGGGCCTGAGGCTGCCTTAGGGTCCTGCTCACAGAGTAGCTTCTAGTATGGCAGCTTGCTTCTTTTAAGTTAGTGAAGGAGAGAGTCAGCTCACAAGGCTGACATCATAATCTCACATAAAATAATCATGAATGTGGTAATTTTTTTTTTTTATCAAATTCTATTGGTTAGAAGCAAATCACTTGTCTTGCCCACACTCAAGAGTTCTGAGGTCCGGGGAGGAGAACATAAGGAGTACTACAAGGTGTGGATAAATTGTGATCCATCATAGAGTCTGCCCACCAAAATTTGTCAGAAATAATAATGTAAAATAGAAGACAATGGGCACATATTTTCAATATGATGAAATATTGCCTCAGCAGAATTTGTGAAAAAGGCAAACAAATTATTTTCAAGTAAACAAAAACTATGTTTATTATACTGACTTTCATTAATAGAAATTGTAAAGATGATTTAAAGACCAAGAAAATTCATCCCAGTGGAAAGCTAGATTGCAAGAAGAAATAATAAGCAAATACAATAAAAATAAAGTCAAGCATAAATGATGATTGAATGCAGAAAATTGTTTCAAGTGTTTTCAGACTAAAACACCAAGTAAATAAGTGCACAAGAGGGAAGTGATGAGAATCTAATTGTTACATTTGTAATATTTGGAATGCGAGTACAGACCCAATTAACTTCGAATTTAAAAAGTAAAAATGGGCATTTAAATGTTTCTAGAGTAATTTTTAAAAAATAGAAGTATAGCATTTAACTTTCAGATGACAAAGAAAGTAAATGGAACAAAATTTCATACAAAAAAAAGATCAAGAAAAGAGAGAAATAAATATAGAAATGGGAGGGTTGGGGAGTGGACTACAAATAAGACAGTAGAGAGAAATTCAAACAAAGAAATAAATACACATCTGTGTAAATGTAAACACATTTCCAGATTGCACATAGTCAGAGAAGAAAATATAATTAATACAAATAGGAAATATTACAAACTAATTGATAGTGAAAATATATAACTTGTAAATCAATCAAAGTTAACAAAAGAAAAAAAAAACATAGTCATCTCAATAGATGTAGAGAGTGCATTTGAAAAATTCAACAATCATACATCACTAAAAATAATCTCTGCAAACTAGAAATAGAAAATATTTTTTATTCTGATAATGTGTTAACCAAAGTCTATAGTAAATCTAATACTTAAAATATTGAGATATTTTTCCCTGATTTGGAAATGAAAGATGCTTAATATGATCACTTCTATTCAATGCTGTCCTGGAAATTTTATCTAGTATATTAAATCAATAAAGGCCGATAAAGAATATAAAACCATAAAAATGAATAAAACTGTCATTCAAAGATAATTTCATTATATTTTGTGACATTAATTAAAGTTACCTAAACAAATGGAAAACTGTATTATACCTTGGGCTGTAGATTCTAATTTAATAAATATATGTATTATCCCAACATTCATAATAGGTTCTATACAAATCCAGTGAAAATAGCACAGGTCATAGGAAAACTTAAAAGATGATTCTCCATATATAAAGAAAAACAATATCCTAGAGTAACCAAAACATTTAAAAAGAACATAAACAAGATGCAGTGCAAAATATAGCTTAACAGATATCAAACATAAATATAAAAC
>NW_006437828.1:3605244-3658018 GCF_000325575.1 Pteropus alecto
CCATCAAAAACAATTAAACTCCTGATTTATGACAAAGCCTCAGGTCATAGTGAAAAATATTTGTGAGAAATTTAACTACATTGAAATTAAGTATATCTGGTTGTACAAATCAGAAGACAATTCAATACATATAGAAACCCATGAACAAAATCGGCACCTCATGCTAAGAAAATGGGCAAATATTTTGAACAGGAGTATCCTAAAAGTAGAAACCTATATGCCTATAAACCTGAAAACACATTTAACATTATCCAGTTATTCAGGAACTACAAAGTAAACCCCATTCAAAAAACCAGCGTGGCAAATATTTTAGAAGGCTAATAAATTTCAATGTTTGTGACAATGTAAAGAAACAATAAATATTATTCACTGCAGAATGTGGTGAATTTTAACAAATCTGCTTGGGAAACTATTCTAGCATTATCTAGTAATGTCAAAAATCAAATACCTTATAACTCAGTAATTCTATAGCTATGTTTATTCCAGAGAAGGAATTCTATGGATGCACTGGATAAAAAAAAAAAAAAAAAGTCTATGCAACAAGTTATTTTTAAATACAAAAAACATAGTCACTAAAATATTCATCAACAAAAGCATAGAAAAATAGATTGAAAAGTAGTCATATAGAAGCTACTATATAGAATGAATTATTACTCCATGAGGCAATATTGATTAATCTCAGGAGTATAATATTAACTAAAATCAAAGTTTCAGAGTTCATATATACTATAATTTTAATTATCTAATTTCAAAAACATGAAATTAAATGTTGTATTGTTTAGGATATAAGTAGATGTGGTGAAGTCCTAAAGAAACATAATATAATGGTGAAATCAGAAGAATGGTTTTCTCTGAGGAGGCAGAGGATGGAATTGGATCTAGTGCAACACACAAACTCTCTCTGATTAAAATCTGTTTTTCCTTAAGCTGGGTCATGAATCCACTGCTATATTTTGAATCTTTCACTCTAGTATCTGATTTAATATTAATATATGAGTGTATACCAATACAATATTAAATATTCAACACCTACCTATTCAATAACTATTCAATATTTAATAAAATATTATAATTAAAAACAATGAATTTTTATAAATTACTGAGAAAATTCGATGATGATAATTCAGGTAGGAAAAACTGGCATAACTAAACTTAATAGCAAGATTCAGTATTTCATTTTGGTTAGATTCATTAAAGTGGAGAACCTCTGTCAGGAAACGAAGGAGGATGATATAGGATCAATATAGTGTGACAGATTGTATTGTGCTCTGAAACCAAGCCTGGGAACAGTGAACCTTATTCTACTGGTGATTGGCTACACTGTGTATTTTTCATGGATAGGGCCAATATTCTATTCAATACTTCTATTCAAATTATAAATAGTTCTGTTTAATCTTTTTAATTTTAATAAAAATGTTTAATAATAAATGTTATCTATTAGGGAAAAGGCTTCTTTTCCCTAATAGATAACATTTATTATTAAACATTGGAATAAATTGGAGATCAATTTCAGAAATTCTTGGATTAAATTCTCAGCAATTCTTTTAAATCTTGCAGAACTGAACTCCTCTCTTACTCGCCAATAGTGTCATAAAAGGTAACTTTCTGAATTGAATAATCTTCCCTTTAGCAAGACTGGATGAGAAAAATATACTGATGCTGTCCAGTTATAATGCAGTTTCCTTGGGTTACAGTTTCTGCTTTTTCTCTCTTACCAAGGAGAAAATAGAGAACAATTCCCTCAGGTCAGCAGGTAATGCTCTCCCAAAATGTATTTTTGAAGGAACTCCCATGTACGTATTGCTGTCCAGTTTGCAAGTGAGTAATTCATTATTATTAAATTATGTGTTATATCCTCTTCTGAACATGTCTCAGGGCTAGGACACACTAATTATTTAATAATCATTTTTGACCATGTAATGAATGGGAAAACTTCAGTTATATTAAATTATACATCTCCAGCTGCAGGAATTTCTGATCTAAGAAACATTATTTCTAAGTCCTTTATCGAAAGTTCCTCACCTGAACTGCGAGAATGATACTCCCCAATTCAAAGGAGAAATAATAAAACTTTTACTTCGATCTCCTTGAAGAATGAAAATTCCATAAAATTCTTTAGACACAAACAATATCTGGGAAAAAGACATCTCGTGCTTTGTAAGTAGTGATTATATAATGAAAGACTTTCTTAAATGACTGTTCGGAAACACTGAAGTACAAAAGGATTCGTTTTTCAGATCATCAGTATTCAGGGCCTGAGCAAGGACAAATAAAGACGCGAGCATATATCATCAACCACTTGGTTAAAAGTCGAGGCCCTCCCTTTCCTTTCGCTTGTCACAGTGCAGCAGGTTTCCTGAATGCTAAGCAAGTTTTTTTTCACATGTGATCTGAATATATTTTAATAGAAATTAAAACATAAAAGTGTGCTGTTTGAAAAAAAGTCCTGGTCATCATCTTATGCAGAAAAATGTTATTTGTGATACTATTTTGTTAGACATTTCGGGCTAAAAAATACATTTTTTAAGCTTTGTTCTCTTTTAATTAATTGGAGAAAAATCCTATTTAATATTTAAACAAATTGTTTAAACATGAAATACCAAAACTCTCTCTCTCTCTTTTTTAATATATATTGATACAAAGGCTGTGTGGGAATTAGTTTTCAATTCTTCTATTCGTTGTCCACATTCTCTATGCATTAAGAAGTAAAAATAATTTGTCAACATATGTCACCACTAATTAGTGCAGGTAAACTCAATTGTAAATAATTCTTCATTTGTGTATATTTTGAAACTACTCTTGTCTCAAAACAAATAAAAGTCATTCACACAACTACACACATACACACACACACACTCTCACACATACACACACACACGCACACACACACATACACAACAATAATAGCAGTAACAGAAATGGTGACAGTCACTTTGCTACAGGGGATGCATGCCAAATCTTTTGGTTGCCTTCTGGTCTATAAACTAACAGTATATTCATTTTCTTTCTATTATATTAATCAGAAGTCCGACATAGCTATAAATCACTCATATCAGATTTAGGCCACACCATGACTCAGCAACACACCGGAATCGGAGTGGCCATACATTCAACTTTCTCCAGAGATCTTGGATAAAAATAATATATATTTTATGTTTTAATTTTCTCCTTTCCCAAACTGGAAATTTTGTTTGTCGGATTTCCCAAATAACACTGTTTAAAATCTTCATAGGGCTGTATTCTACTTGTATTAATGCAGCTCCATGTGGAAGCATGGAAAATTTTTTAAAATATACTGGTTAATCTCACTAATTAATAGTAGAAACAACTTTGTCAGGCCAGTGGTAGAAAGAAATCATTTAAATGAGGTCTTTATAATTTATATATGTTGTATCTCTGATATGCCTAGTAACAATTGTTTTGGATAATTCAGTGCTGCCTGTATATTTTTTTAGAGCAAGTATATATTTGAGAGATAGAAACTTTAACTGCATCTTTAACAAACTGCTACTTATTTGGTCTTCATTATTGTAAACAGTCAATGCCATAAAACTATAGACAAAATTCTTGTACTTAAAAAAAGGGAAAAATTAGGAGGAGGCATCATCGTCAAACCTATTTGTTTATTTTAGAATGTTTAGGTTTAACTATGCATTTGATTTAGATAAGTTAAAAACAATTAAAGTACTCAAGTGAATTTAAGGTTTAGCATTTTCTCATTCAAACTATGTAAAAATTTGAAGCACAAATCACATGGATTGCTAAAGTTCCAGAGTTTTATTTTTGAGAGACACAAAAGCATTTGCTCCGTACATGAAAATAATTGTTGACAAAACATATTTTGTTTCTAATCAGAGTTTATCAATTACAGGATAAGATGCTGATTCTCACTGAGGGGTGAAGTAGGACTATGTCTCCCTGAAATGAACATATTGTGAACTGTTAGCTTAAAGTTAATTTAGATTAAAATAGTTTCAAATCGAATAAATATATAGAACAAAAGATATCAAAGTGAAAGTAAAAAATAGAAAAGAGGTCAAAATACTAATACTACAGTTAAAATAAATTAAGGAAACTAAGGTGCAAAGAGCAAATGGCTAATAATCTCTGACTAATGAGCTCTTAGTGATAGGCTGTTATATCTGCTATCTATAGGAGGTTTTCTTTATCTATATGTAAAACCTTCATAACATACTATTAATTTTTCAGCATTGCTATTTTTAAATTCTAAAGAAATTTGTAAAACATTGTCTACAAAACCGAGAAAAAGTAAAAGCTTAAATTTAAACATAAACAAAACAATATAGGTGGGAAGTGACAAATGAAACAAAAAGTGAACAGTCTTTAAACAAAACCATGTTGATTTAAATATTATTTATATCAGATCTATGTTAAATTAAATAATAAATGGATTTCCACTGAATCAAAGAAAAGTCAAAGTGTTTCAACATTTCTATACAAGTACTTTTTAGGAAATTCTACTTTTTATAGTTCAAAATAATTCATGTTATCTAAAGATGATATTATTATAATTAAGTAGTAATTAACAGCATTTGCTTCCAAATGAATGTTTTCAGTATTTACGTCCAGATATAAAAACATAGTAATAACACAAACTTAGAAACAGTCTAATAAAAATTAATTTCACTACGAAAATAAGTTAAGTACATATTTAGAGAAGTCAAATTTTCCTTAAGCAATTGCAATAATTTTTTGTAATATGATTTTTCTAAAAATAATCACATGAATAAGAACACTTTATTCACTATTGGCCTATGTTAACCAAACTGAATAATAGACAAGATTTAATAATTGAGGGAATTTGATTTGTGAGGGAAAATCACAAGTCAAGAAATATAGATATTGATATCTTCAAAGCCTTTGGCTAGATACGGCATAAATGGAAGACACTGAGCTGTTTCTATAACAAGTAAAAAGATGAGACAAAGGTATAGGTTACTGGAAAATAACAACCCCACTTGCTAGATGGATGATGCTCTGGAAAAGGCTCTTTAATTAATATTCACTCAATAGCAATCAGCATCACGCAGGAGTGAGTGCACCATGAGAAGCAACGATAATTGCCGTAAGGCACAACGAATTGAAGGTCATGCATTAGGATGCTTCTTTCTCTTGAAGGGAGATTTTACTGAGGATATCAGACAGAATCACCCAAGAAGGCAACTCCGTTGTAAACAAATTGAAGGCTGAACACAGCACTGATCATTAAACCAAAGAGTGACTTCTACGAAATAGAGAGGATATCTTAAAATGTTTATTCTTCCTTCAGGATGGCAATCCCTAGACCATTACAAAATAATCTTACATTAACATTGCGATCTAATTTATTACACAAATTTTCAAATTTCTAAAAGTGAAAGGGGCTCAGAATTAATATTAACTAATTGTGGAATAATATTTATTTTATAGACAAATAGTTCATTACATTGGTAGATTTATATTTATAGAATAAATTTATTCTGAAGTTATTTTTTAAATAACTGAAAATAACATAATACAGTCACATTAACAAAAAATTTAAAACTTTATGTTTGTTATTTAAACATTAAAATTAATTTGTGCAGTCTTTTTAATGTTAGTCTTCTAGTGGATATATATTCTCATCTAACTGTAATTTTAATTTGCTTTTTCACTGTTGCCCAATGATGAGGACTTCAATGTACTTATTAGTCATTTATATATCTTTTTTTCCCCCATTAAACTGGATTCTTTGTCTACTTATTGATATTCAAGAGATCTTTATACATCTTAAATAAGTCCTTTGTAATATTTGCACTGCAAATATTTTCAGGCTGACTGTGGCATGCATGCGTTTTGAATGTCTTAATTGTATTTTTTGATAACCAGATATTTTAAAAATTTATGAAGTCAACTTTATACATATTTCCCTTTATCACTGAAATCAAGTGTTAACACAAAATATTAATGGACACTTACATATTGACTGATGTGAGTGTAAAGTGCACAATCAAATTGGTAGCTTATAAAATTATGCATAGGCCTACACTGTCTCAGCTCTTCTAAGAAACATATACAATTTATTTGCCCAGAAAAATATCTGTACAACTATGAACAGCAGTTTCCTTTCAATAGCCACAAACTGTAAACAAACAAACAAAAACACTTCAAAAGAAAATGGATATACAAATTGCAAGTAACTTATATGTAAGGAAAAACTACTGTAAAGAAAAAAAAAACTCGGCCACAAAAATTACTATTTTAAAGAAAAGGAGTTGGACTGAAAAGAGTAGATTTAAATTAAAATGAGCACGGTTCTTGGGGAAAGGCAGATGTAAGCAAAGCCAGGTCATTTTTTTATATGCATCAAGTTTCTCTCATCAATTCGTTTTTCCATGAGTGAGTAAAACCTCCTCTTTTCGCATAGTCAGCCAGATAATCATTTCAGATTCATTAGCTATTTTCTTCTGTGATGAAGTCTCTTAATTAAATCATAAACAACTTAGTTATATTTTCTGATGTTGCATTCTAAAAATATTTAGTAAATATTTCAATATTATTAAAACTATAGTACTATCCTTTGCATTTTGTGCCTCTGGCTATTACTGTAGAGAATGAACTTTTTTATTCACAGTTCTCTGGTCCCATTTAATTTCTTCGGTTTTAAGCTTTATATTTTTTAAAACTTTATTTAGGTGTAGTGTTTTCTACTTCCTCTTTTGTGTTGAGATTTTGTTTCAAGTAATTGAGCATATTTCACTCTCTCCTGAGACTCATTTTCTTAAACATATCAATTAGATATGTCGATAGCATATTTTAACCCATTTCTTCATTACGAGTGAAAGTGCTTGTACAGAAGAGTTCTACACACCTAAATTCTTTTTGATTAGTTTCATCACTGCTCTAATGTGATGAGAAATATAGACAGATGTGCAGAAAGAAGATATATAAAAGTTTCCTTCCATTATTCCTTCGTTTCTATTTACTGCCTTTGAGAAGATTCAAGAATCTTTTATTGAGATTTATTTGTTCATTTGTTTGTTTATAGGGTCTCTGAAAAGGACAGACACTTGAGGTCACAGAGCTCATACTTCATCAAGCAATATATTTTCCTATGTTAGTTAGATTGAGAGTTTTGTTTAATCAGGTTTAAATGACTAAAGATAGTGGGCACAAGGATTTGCCCAGGGAAATTATTTCATCAACTACTGATTCTCATTAGTGGGAAGCACGTCGCAAATACTGATTCTGATATTAATCTGTGGGAGAATTTATATCGGTGAAGTGAGATTCCTGGATCAAGTCATGTGAAATCTGTCTAGAAAAAACTTTTAATCTATTTTAGGGGCTAATCAGAAAATTCTCAAGGAACAAGCAGAACAAAATACCTTCAGAAATTTTTTCATCATTGACATTCATAACATTAGCAGGGGAATTACTAGAGTTAAATTTACTTTTTACCAGCTTCATCCTTGCACTATTTCTTTTGATTTTTCTATAATTCCTTTTTTTCTTTGACTACCTTGAAAATTTTTCTTAGATCAATTTTACGTGTGAATAGAATTGATATGAATTTCTTCGAAAAGGTAACTTTTTTTTGGTTGTGTTCTCGAGAAACCGGGGCAGTCATGACTATCAATAATTTGTTTTGTTTTTCTGTCCTCACTTATATTTGTCTTGCTATCTCTTTGTAATGGGTGGAAACGGATTTTCCTCAGTGTGGCGCTTGAATATTTCAGTAGGCCAATTGCTGGAGCTTGAAAGTGTGAAGTAGCAGGCACGCAGGGAGGAGCTGTTTTTAGGGCATTAGGAGACACATTGTCAAGAGCACCGGCAGAAGCAGACTGTGTTGCAGCTGTTCTCCTACATTATATAATGGAATACCCACACTTTAACTCTTGGCTGTCACAAGCAATTAACAAGAAATGAAGAAAATAACTTCAAATACTCATAAATAACTAGGAACTTTCACACACTTTGAAAGAGGCAATTATATATTTCAAGTTTTCCTATTCAAATATTGAAAACTTTACACCATTTCAAGCAATACTTTTTACTTGTATTTATGTGTTTATAATAATAGAAACTAGACTATTTATTTATTTATTAATATTATTGGGGTGATTAAAGCAGCCATTATTGGTTTTTCCTTGAGGCATAGCAAATAGTGTAGTATTGGCTACTTTGAATAATTTCTTCAGTGAGCTTTGGGCTATAGGCGTGGTCTCTAGCTGCTGGCAGCTGATCTTGCGATTATTTAAGATACATAGACCAGATAGAAGAGGTATGGCTCTTGTTTGGCTAGTTTGCATATCATGCTCCTATCTGGGCCCTTTGCTATGTCTAAGAATTTGCTAGACTAAGGAGATGCAGTCTCCTCCCAGTCAGAAAGATTTTTTTTTTAAGATTTAAAAACATAATAAACCAAAAAAAGAAAAAAAAATACACACACATGCAGTACAATCAGTCCTCTGACATTTTGACATTAGATTAAGGAAAATTTGGAGTGATGATAGTGAAGGTTTTTAGAAAGTAGAACATAAATTGCTCTAAACTGCATAGAAGAGATTTTATTATGTGTAGACATGAGGAACATGCGAGGTACAAGAAGTGTCTGTGGGCAGCGCATAACTAACTTTCCCATTTACATGGTATCAGGCAAGAAAAATAGATCTAAAATTTTAGAGGTTTCTAAGAATATTTTCATGGAAATGTAATTGTTAGACTTCTGTTTCATAATTAGTATTAAACTAATGAAAATGTTTGGCACGTGGATCGAGACTGATTATTTTCCTGAATTCATGTTATATGTGTTTGCATGAATGTCCTTTGTGCTTTGTTTTTTTCTGGGTGTATATCTGATGGTTCATCTATTATTTCTTAAAGTAATCTGTTCCTTATAAATGAAAATGAGATTATTCTTAAAGAATTTCTAACATGAGAAGATATACTTGCCAATTCTTTCTTTAGTGTGATATCATCTTCACTAATACAGTAGTTAAATACTATTGTGAACCAGTAATTGATAAACACTGGATCCTACTGTAAAGCATAAGAGACATTCCTGGGCCTTTCTATGTTAAAGTCTCTTACTATTTAAAATTGTTTTTGAATTTCAAAGATGGTGTTATATAGTGCCTACTAAGTTTCCCATCTTCTATAAAGGAATATTTATATTATGTGCTCCTGATAAGTATTATGAGTGTCAGAATGCTTTCACATGAAAACTCTTTTAAGTGACAAGATTCCTTATTTCAGAAAACAGTCATGGATTCTTAAGGTAATAGAAATTCAGTCATTAGTTACTAGGTTGTGTTGATATGTAAACATCTCTCTTGATGGGGAGAGCTGGTTAAGGCACAAACCTTCAGCAACTCAACATAAAAATCCTCGTATTTATTTATATGAATAGAATCATTAATGTTGTTTAAAAATATAACATTTTATATAGGTTATTTGAGGACATGAAGTAATCACTTATTCCAGGGGTCCTCCAACCCCAAGGTTGTGGACTTATACCAGTCCTTGGTCTGTTAGGAACTGGGCCTCACAGCAGGAGGTGAGCGGTAAGCCAGTAAGTGAAGCTTCATCAGTATTTGCAGCTGCTCCCCAGCGCCAGCATCACCGCCTCAGCTCCACCTCAGATCATTAGGCATTAGATTCTCATAGGTGCCCTGGTTCCTGGTGCCAAGAAGGTTGGGGACCTTTGACTTATACAACCTTAAGAAAAGAGAAGTTTATGGGAACTAAAGAAGATTTAGGAATTAATTTTACTCTTATAGAACTTTTTTTCTCTCTCTCTCTCATGATATTTTTGCCTTACTTTGGGCATGGGCTCAATGTGCCACCTCGCTTTTTATATTTTATGTAAATTTTCTCTACACCATATTTTCTTTTTACTCATAGTTCCTACTTTCTTATAGTTTCCAGGAGATCTTAAAATTACTTTACACCAACCTCCTCTGACCCACACTACCCTCACGACTTCTTGCAGCCTATCCACTACCAGTTTTTATATCAACAATGTTTTTACCTCAGTAGTTCTTTTTTATAACTCGAGAAAAGTAAAGTAATTGACCCAATTATTTATTTATTTTTTTTGCTCAATATATTGTTCAACATATAGCATGCTATCCATAGCTTAGGTAGCCCATGCTAATTAGTTATTAGTGGAATAGAGAGAGTCATTGCATAATATAAAACATAGCAACGTCTTAGGTGGAAGAAATAATTTTACCTCAAATGAGTTTGTTATAATAGTTACTACTATAATTTATATGATTTTTAAATATACATTAAAGTCTGAATTGAGTAGTAAAATAGAAAATACCAAAGAGACGGAAATGATAATTGTTTATCTTTATTTTATTTTTTTTTAAAGAAGTCAAAATTAGCCATGTATCTACAGTGATATCCTAGGGAAAAATTACCAAGAACGGGAAAGACAAATATATTTTCACTTTTCTTAACACATTTATTATGTGACATATGTATGAGAGAAGGAACTGTTCTTATTCTCAAAAAAGTACCTTTCTGTCAATCGTTTAAACAGAAAAGATGCAAATATTCGTACTTAAATGCATATTCATATATTTTAAGATGCTAAACTGATCGTGTTAAAATGAATTACTGTATTTGTGAAGAGAATTTTAAATTTCTAATTCACTGATATGATTTTCAACAATGAATAATCAACCCCTTATATAATGTATAACATAAACCTTTATTCTCTTAAAACATAAAATTTTCAAAGATCATAAAACAAAATTACTAAAACTTGAGAAGTGCTGTTTTATTGTCTTTATGTTTATTGGGCTGAACTGGATCTTTTTGTAAGTATAGCAACTAGAATAAATTAATACTCTAGAATTATTATAGAGAATAACTAGATAGGATAAATTAAACAGCTAATGACATTTTAATCTTATCATCTGTAGTATAGCTATAAACATAAAGAATTGTATCAGGGGCATAAATATACTCCCTAAAACAGAACAGCTCCTGTTCAATAACACTAGCAATGTTCATTCAAGTATGAGGCAAGAGGTATGTTCAGTGTCAGGATGTATAAGATATGGACCCTCTCCACAAAAGTGCTACAGAAAATGGGGATTGAGCAAGAAGAGGAAAACTGGGTAAAGATATATTACTACTTTGAAGGAATGTGGAAAATGCTAAACAGCGGTATTAATGAAGAATAGAAGGGAGTGACGAAATATTCCTGGCAATAAAAGAACTATAAAGAAAAATTGGCATTTGACAATATTTGGATTTTGAGGCATCTTTACTGAATGTGATGGAGTTCTTCCGCAATGAAGAATTGTAAAAGCTGGAAAGACATTGCAGATGTAGCAAAGCTGCCATGGCTTTAGGGATGAAGATTTTGAAGGTAAAATAAATCCATAGAAGTGAGTCCTACATTTACCATTGCTTATTTTTCTTCCCCACAAAAGGCATTTTTCCCATACACAATGTAGGGCAAAAGAGATCTGACAAGCAACAGCAGCCTGAAAACTGTAGCCATCACACTAGACAAGGATGAGAAAATGCTCACAGCAAGGCTACTGAGTCATCCAGGATTCGAGAGATTACATCCTTAGGAAAAAATTGACATCAAAAAAATGTATCAAACATTATGGATGCAATTGGTTTTCCAAGTTTTTGCTGAGACCTAACCTATCAGGTGTCAAGTTAGAGGCAGAAATACAATATAGAAAGCAATTGGCTAAAGTACTAAAAACCTAAACTAAAATTTTGGCTGTCTTATCATCAAGGAAGATGTAGAGAGAAGGGCATGCCAAGGAGTGGGCCTCTAGTAAAAACACAAACTTTCCAATGTTACCTCTAAAATTTCATGTCTAAGAAATTAAGGCAAACCGGAAATAACGTGAGCCTTGCAAGTCTGAAATTCAATCCTGAACATAGTGAGCTAATCAGCCTGTATTCTAATTGCCTGACAGAGGAAAATTAAAGAAGAATAATATCCCCCAAAATTCTGTAATTTTTTATAAACCAAACTCAACAGCAAATTTATTGTCATGACAAGAAACAGAATCATATGACCAAAATTCCATAGGCAAAAAGATGCAATAGATGCAGAACTAGAAGCATGCATATGTTGTAGTTTTATGATACAGATGTTAAAGTAGTTATTGTTAAAAGAAAATCAATGAAAAGAAGAACTGACTAGAAAAGTAGAATCAAGTGAAAATTCTAAAACTGACCAAAAAATAATTAACATTCATAAATTAAAACAAGTTTGAAAGATTAGAAACAAAGGAACAGAGCATAGTGTAAGTAAACGAGACAATGGGCAGTAGAAAATATCCAGTTTGAAACATAAGAAAAAATGAAGGTAAATACAGAAGAGAGGCTAAGTGACTGTGAAAAGCTCTACCATACCAATTACTTTGATAAGTTCACTTAGTTTCTGAGTTAAATGATACATCCAAACAATTCTCTATAGTTAGGAGTCTCCACTTCTATTACTAATACTAATACTATTACTCTATTACAGTTACTGTGTCACTATTAATGGACCCGAATCTCTAAGGGCATCTCCTACCATCATTGCTAGCCTATAGAGCTAAGGTACCACAGAGACTTCTTAGTGATGCTCCTTGTTGCTCTGGTAAGTGATAAATATATCATCTGAACCCTCCTGTGGGATGAAGTCACATGGTGTTTGTTGGCCTGAAAGAATCCACTCAACTTGTTCATTTCCCTGAACCTTTCAATCCCTTCTACCACCTGTCATAGTAATTTTACTATTTTTACCTCACCTGGTTTATGGCATTGATCCTTCCTTGGTTTTGTGATTTACCATAGAAGCAAGTTTATACTATTTCATGTTAATGTATGCATGTAGGGAGAGAGCTCACATTTGATATACTCTTTATTTTCTAAATGCATGTTCCAGCCCCCTAGGTCCTGCATATTTAGACTACAGACCCATATATCTCAATGAAGGCTTCAGTTGAACCCA
Organism: Pteropus alecto; assembly: GCF_000325575.1. NCBI lineage: Eukaryota > Metazoa > Chordata > Mammalia > Chiroptera > Pteropodidae > Pteropus > Pteropus alecto. The sequence continues at coordinate 3,618,209 of NW_006437828.1, forward strand.
CAGGCTCTGGAGTTAAGACAGCCTGTTAGAGTTGCTCCCCACCTGTTTTGAAGGGCTGGATTTTTATACCTTTGTATTAATTGTTCATTGAATTGAGCTGTTCTTGAAAAGATTGGTGACCTTGTATAAAATAGTACTCCACTGCTGAGGCGATGGCCTATGATGGCTAATAGCCCAGCTCCATCTTTCAGCGGTAATCCCAGCAGCTGGAGGAATTTGTCCTAACTCTCTGAAGAAGAATCTGGGTGATACTTAACAGTGTTCACCAAAACTCATAAAATTACTAAAACTCTAGCAATATTTTCAAGGGGAAAAAATGAGACAAGGAATCAATTACTAAATCGAATGAAAAGGGGCATTTCTATAGATGTTTACAGTATTTACAAAAAGATCGAAGTATATTATTTTTTAAAAATTATGAATAAATTCATTGAGAACATAGTTGAAATAAGGAATTCCTTGCAAAACACAATAAGAACACAATAAATAAAAACTTATAGGAGAAGAGAATGTGCAAATAATCTTACATTTATTAAGAAATTGAATTTGAGTGTAAAAACCTCTTCAAGAAAAAAAAAATCCAGGCTTAGATTATTTCACTGGTAAATTCCCCAAACATACAGAATAAAATATTATTAAATTTATATAAATTCTTTCACAGTATAGAAAAAAATAGAAAAAACTTCACAGAGTATGAACAATGCATATTTTCAGAAAAATCTGTCAAGGATATTTCAATATAGGAAACTATAGTCTAATCTCTGTCATAAAAATAGATACAAACACCAAAACGAAATGTTTATAAAGAAATTATATTATATATTGAAAAACAAAGTATCATAAGCAAATTAAATTTGTTTCAAGATTGACCAGAAATATTCTAAACAATAATATAGGAGAATATCTTTATGGTATTGGAGATTTTTTTGAAATGCATGACACAAACAATACAAACCAAAACGACAGAGATTCATAAAATAGATTTCATTAATCCATGATTTTTCACATATTAAAATATACTATTAAAATAGTGAAAGAAAAAGCCATGCAAAGGGAGAATATATTTGTTGTGCATCTCACAAAGGATTTTTACACATAATACATAAAATACATCTTTAAAAAATCCTTTTAAAATGTATCAAAAAATTGAAAGAAATTTTACAAAAGAGAATATTCTAAATACCAATAAGCACATGGAAAGATGTTGAAATGATTAATTATTAGGGGACTTAATATTAAAAGCACAGTGAAATACCTCTATGCCCCAATCAGAAATTCTAGCATTAAAAAAAAATAAAACTGACAATGTTAGTATTAGTGAGAATATGGTGGAACTGGAGCTCTCATATGAAACTGTACAAGACTGTTTATAATACAAAGGTCTAGAAAAGATAGTCTGGAACAAAATTTTGTAAGGCCTTCACTCTTGTTTGCAAGAGACTCATGGAAAATTGATGGTCTTGGAATGAATCTATTATAATGTTTTGTTTTTTTTCTTTTCAGATGAATATCTCTGCAATCTATGAAAATCCACTCCTCTCTTGAACTTGAGAATAGCTCCATTCCTCATTTTAGAAAGAGAGGGGTTTTCTGTGAGGCACATAGTCATTCTTTCCATAAAGAGCGAAAATGTTGACCACACAGGGTATATAAGTGTGATCATTTTTGATGAAAGATTTAGCACAGCACAAAGAGCATAATAGCACTGAGTGAATAGTTTTTCTTCATTCTTTTTTTCCACTTAAATATATGGGACGACTGAGTAATAATAAAATATTTGGAGTAATAAACTAAAATTCTTCAATAAACAATACTTTACCAACAATTATGAAGATGTAAAATACTGAATAGGGACTATAGATAATAATATAATAATAACTATGTATAACGCCAGGTAGGTACTAGACTAATACAAGGATTGCTTTGTAAGTTATATATATGTCTAATCACTATGTTGTGCACCTAAAACATATAATAATGTATGTCAAATGTAATGTAAAAAAATTAAAACAAAACAAAACCAAACAGTACTTCATCAATCACAACGATTATTATTATAAGGAAATATGAATTTACAGTTTTTACATGATGAGGTAAAATTATAAAATTTAATATGGTCATTAGATCTTAAAAGGACATTATCATATTTAGTGAATTTCAAATCTAAATGATAGTTCAATAAAAAATAAATATTTCCTATTAAAAAGAAAGCTTAAAGTACATAGCATTTTAACAGCTAAAGACTTTAAAAACAGCACACAAATATAGGATAGATCTACTTTTTCTCTAAGCTCAGCTATAACATATGCGTGCTGACACGTAGCATTGATTTTTTCCTTTATATATGGCTGTATTAATTTTAAAAGCTTACATAGACAAATATGTACCTTTCAGAAACACAACAGCAAAATGAGGAAGAACCTGTATAGAAAGCTCCATTATGTTCTTTTCTTTAGTAAATTTATACATTTTTAAAAAGCATACATTTTTGCATTTTCTAAGACTTTTACTTCTTTAGTTTGGGGAATACATTGTAATATTTAAATGTACATTTTGTATATGCTTTGTAGCTCAAATTTAATTCAAGATGAAGAAAAACCTTTATTTCTCCAAGTCACATTTTATAAACAGAATATTTGTAAGCAATCATACTTTTTTCCCTGAACATCCAAAAACAGCCAGCAGCATCGGGCTTGTTTGCATACCTCTGAAGCCATTGCATAGTGTTAATTCTCAATATTACCAAAAGCATTAGATTTTGAATTATTCAACTGATTTAGAACTCTTCATCTTAGTATTTAAAACACTTCTTAACAAATTCCCTGAAGATTCAACATGCATAGCTTCTCTAGTGTTTCCTGGTTCATTTCCTGGAAGTTTGTACTTAGTCTTTTATCTAGAGACTAAATTGACTACTAGCTTACTACCTATTGCCAAAATGGATATTTCACTACCAGTGTGCCTTGTTTCTGCCAATTGTAGGTTATAGGTTTTGACCTTGCCAACCCATTTCCCTTACTTGTGTGACTTTTTTCTCTCTAAACTATTTTTTAAATAACAATTAGGGGGGGGGGAAACTTCAAAATTCAGAACAGAATCCAAGAACTCCAGTTATCATTTGATCTCATTTTTCTCCCATTCAATAGCCTTCTTGGCACCATAACAATTTGAGGAAAAAGCTACGTCTTTCCTGCATGAATTTTAAAAGATTTTTATTAAATTTATGGTGTAAATATCAGGAAATATTTTAAGCCCAGTTTCTAGAAGCGTATTTTAATTAAAACATCACCACATTGCAACTTCTTTTGTCAGGGTGACAGACATGGCAGTATTCTTCCCAGATCCCCCTTCAAAGGAAAGCTTGATGCCTGGCTGTGGGGAATGCAATCAGCACTCAACCTCCATTTTCAGCCACTTCTAGGTCTAACTCAGCATCAGATTATCTCACCTGAAGTCATTTCCTGGGCAATATGAGGTTATAAATACCTGGACTTCTCAGTTCAACATGGAAATCTACTTACTCCAGAGGCCCTTAACAATTTGGCCAAGGTTTTATAATCCTAGATGATAGATTAGCCATCCCTGCCTCTTTTCCTTCTTTGCAGTTGTTGATTCATGATAAATAATTGGTACCCAGAACACTATTCTAACTTCTGCTTCTAGAGAACTGCAAGATTTTGATGTCAGAGTTGCCTGAGAAAACAAACTATAAGAGAATCCAGTTTGAAGTGATAACTCTCATTACTGACAGAAATTAGAAAACAGTCCCTGGCTGTCCAACTTTTAAAACACTTACTGATGGTGAATTGGCAGGGTGCACTGGTAGAAGAGAATACCATAGATGGTGCTGTATAGCAAATGTTTGAGATTTGAGAAGAAATAGAAGTTATAAGAAAAATAGAATCAGATAACTATGTTAACTGTTGTTAAGACTCTATAGCAAGATAATAAACAGTTGGGGGTACCAGTCAATTAAAGCAAGATATGAAAGTTAGAGGGTATCCTTTATTTCATAAAAAGAAATTTCCATCTTCTACATCTTGATAGTAGAGCTTAGGAACAATTCTAAGACTAAGCCCAGGACATAGAGGCAAATGATTAAACATTTTTTATGGTTAAATGTCTAAGAAAAGCAGATGTTTTTTGATAAGATCCGGGTTCTAATTGGAAAAGTCTGGTTCCCCAGCACATAAGATGATGACATCTGCATGGATGCCCTGAAATTAATTTTTAAGATTTCTTTGAATCTTCTAATTCTGCTCAAATGACCAGTTCCTGCCTATTAAAAGTTATCATCTTTCTCCATCTTGTGCTGAAGACATCATAGAATCCTCTACTCTCCATGGAAAAAGATGCCTCCACTCAGAATTTGCCCCCATCTCTTCTCCTGGCCATTGGGTCTAAAATTAAGATTAAATCATAATACCAGAGACATGCTAGTCTACCTAAGGGAAAAAAAGGAATTATTTCCCCAAAGAACTGTAAGATATAACTTCTTTATAAGAGCAATAGCTGAGTGAATGTAGAGGGGAAGGAAGTTTGAGGGTTCTTGACCAAAAGAATGATATATAAAATTGGGTAGGGAAGAATATTCTGATTTCAGAGTACACTCTCAATTTATAGCATGTAGCATCCTAACAATTTCCTAGGAGATGGTGAGAATTGCTACTAGAATGTCCTACACTGATCATAGTTGAAATACCAGAATTACCATGACAGATGTTTCAGAGAAGTAACTGTGCTGAAATGGAGATAATGCACATGAATAGAAGACCTATCAGAGAATTATCTCCTACAGAAAATATCAGAAAGACTATTATTTATCAAAGATAAGAGTAATGTCCTGCTGGGAGTGACATCAGCATCACTAAAAAGTTCATTGATGATATTAGATTGACCAATTCAGAATAAGCAAGTGGTACATAATACACTGGGTGTCTAGGAAAGCACATGCACTGTCAAAGGTGAAAGATAAACTCTGTGAAGATTCAGCAGCCTATCATGTCTATAACAGGTTTAGGTCTCTAGTGGCTAGCAGCATGTCAGCAGGATAAAAAAAAAAAAAACTTGAGAATAAAAAACAACATGGCATTTCATACATTTTATTACCTAGAGATTCCTCTTCAGGTTGTAGAGGCAGTAGATTCTCCTTTTTGAAGATATTTGCTCCTGTAGATATACTGAGTGACAGAAGAGATTGCCAGATGTTGGTAAGACCCACAGCGAGAAGAGGCTCTGCAGCAGCTCCGTGCTGTAGGTCAAATAAGCCTGCCTGGTGCACAATGCAGCCCAGTAGATCCTCTGGTCTTGGAGTTATATGTACAGAGAAAATGAACTTGTAGAGCTGATGAAAATTTCTTTGATAAACAACTCTTGCCATGCTTTTGTGCCTTTGTAGAAAGGCAATATCTGAATACTAAAGACAAACTGACCACATTGCTAAAAACTGCCCATCATAAGCTTGATCCTATTAGACAAAACAAGGTTATAGGTCAGGCCGGCCTAACCACCATTTTAATGCATCCCGATCTAGCAACAGAATCCTTGAAAACCTAAAAGGAGAGAGAAAAAAGGCTGGCAAAAATAAAAGGATTGTGGGACAACTACAAAGGGTATAATATATGCCTAATGGAAATGCCAGAGGAAGAAGAAAAAGAGAAATGGAAAAAATATTTAAAATAACAATGACTAAGAAATTTCCTCACATTAATGTCAGATACCAAACCACAGATTCAATAATCTCAGAAAACACCAAGAGGGAAAAATACTCCAAAAACCAACATCTAGGCATATCATATTCAAAGTATAGAAAATCGAAGATAAAGAAAAAAATCCTGAAAGGATCTAGAAGAAAAGAAATACTTTACCTATAGAGCAGCAAAGATAATAATTACATTCAACTTCCCCTCAGAAACCAAGAAAGCATGATAAGAGTGGAGTAAACTATATAAAGTATTGAGAGAAAAAAACCAAACACCAAACTAGAATTTATCACAAGAAATTATTCTTCAAAAATGAAGAAGAAATAATGACAGTCTCAGACAAACAAAATTTGAGGAAATCGTTTGCCTCTGGACCTGCCTTGCAAGAAAGGTTAGAAAAAATATTTAGAAAGAAGGAAAATAATATAGGTCAGAAACTCAGATCTACATAGAGGAAGATCATCAAAGAAGGAATGAGTGAAGGTAAAATAAAATTTATTTTTCTTATTTAATTGATCGAACAGATAATGATTTATTCAAAAAATAACAGCAACAATGTATTCAATTGCATATGTCTATGTATATATTATACACATGAATAAATAATAGCAATGATACAAAGGATAGGAGAAATTAGAATTATTTTGTTATTATATGGTACCCACACTACCCATGCAGTGTTATAATGTTATTTAAAAGTGAATTTGGATTAAATGAAAATATATATTGCAACCACTAAAAAAGGTAAAAAAGGAAATAAAACCAATAAGCTAAGAAAGAAGAGAAGATGGAATCCTATAAGATACTCAGTTAAAACCACGAAAAGGCAGAAAAGGAGTGAAAGGAAGAATAGGAGAAAAGAACAAGGACAACAAATACAAAACAGCAAAAACTGTGGTAGATATTAATTCAACTGTACCAATAATCTGAATATAAATGGTCTAAATGCACCAATTAAAGACAGATTGTTGGAGGGGGCCGAAAAACTAAATTTGACCATATGTATCTACAAGAAACCCACTTTAAAGATAAAGATATATATACATTAAAGTAAAGGGATGGATGAAAATATACCATGCTAAAACAAATCAAAAGAAAGCAGGAATAGCTATACTAATTTCATACAGAGAAGACCTCAGAAAAAGAGTTTTGAAGAAGAGCATTACATAATAATAAAATGATCTAGTCTCAAGAAAACAAAATGAATCTTAGCATATATGTTCCTAACAATAGAGCATCAAACTACACGAGACAAAAACTGATAAAATTGTAAGGAGAGATAGATGAATCCACTATCATAAAGAGACTTCAACCCCTCTCTCTCAGAAATGGAAAGTTTCAGAAGCAGAAAACCAGTAAAGACATTATCGAATTCAATCACACCATCAATCAATTGGATATAATTCACATTTATAAACTACTTCATGCAATAACAGCAGAATACAGATTTTTCTCAAGCTCACATGGAACATTCACCAAGATCGACCACATTGTGGGTCATAAAACACACCTTAAACACATAAAAGAATAGAAATTATACAATGTCTTCTCTTAGACCACCACGACTAAACCAGAAATCAAAAACAGAAAGTAATTGGAATATCCCAAAATATGAGGATATTAAATAACACTCTTCCAGATAACATTAAAGTCAAAAAATGAAACTTCCAGAGTAATATAAAAATTTTTGAACTAAATGCAAAAAAAAAAAAAAAAAAACTTACCAAATTCTGTGGGATGTCATAAAAGCACATCATAGAAGGATATTTTTAGCATTGAATACACATATTAGAAAAGAAGATGTAAAATCAATAATCTAAGTTCCCATCATAGAAAACTAAAAGAATAAGAGCAAATTAATTCAAAATTAAACAGAAGAACAGAAATAATAAGTATTAGAGCAGAAATCAATGAAATTGAAAATGGAACCTATAGAGAAAATCAACTAAACCCAAACCTGGTTCTTTGAAAAGAATGGTAAAATTGTTAAGTTTCTAGCCAGTCTAAGGAAAAAAAGAAAAAAGAGAGAGAGACATAAATTGTTAATATAAAAAATCGAAAGAGGGGACACCACTATAGATCTCATAAAAATTAAAAAGGATAATAAAAGAATACTCTGAATAACGCTGCTCATAAATTTGATAACATACAGAAAATGGACCTATTTCTCAAAAAACACAGTCTACCAAAACTCACACAAGAAGAAATAGATGATATAGATAGGAATACATCTATTAAAGCAATTCAACTGATAATAGCCTTCCAAAACAAGAGAGCATCAACTTCAGATGAAATCATTGTTGAATTCTACCAAACACTTATTCCTAACTTATTCTTTGAAGTCAGTATCACCCTAATACCAAAATCAGATGAATTCATTACAAGAAAATAAAACCGCAGGCAAATGTCTGTAATGAACATATGCAAAACTCTTCAATGAAATATAGCATAGAATACAAAAAGTATTAAAATAATTAGATACCACGAGCAAGTGAGATTTATGCCAGGTATGCAACTAGATCAACAATTAAAAATCAATTAATTTAATCCATCATATCAACAGACTAAAAAAGAAAAATCCTATGATTATACTGATACATGTGGAAAAAGGGTTTGACAAAGCTAATACCCATTCATGATAAAAATTCTCAGTAAACTAGGGATAGAGAGGAACTTCTTCAACTTGATAAACCTACAGCTAACATCATATTTTATGGTGAGAAACAGAGCATTCTCTCTGAGATCAGATATAAGGCAAGGATGTTCCTTCTCAATACTCCTTTTCAACACCATAATAGAAGTCTTTGCTCATTTAACAAGGCAAGTAAAGGAAATAAAATGTATTTGGATTGGGAAGGAAGAAATAGCTGTCTTTGTTTGCAGATGACAGAATTGTCTATATCCCTCATAAAAATCAACAAAAAATCACCAACGAAATACTAGTAAAACAAGACTAGCCATATGTACAAAGGGTTATAAGCCATAACCAAGTGGAATTTATCTCAACAATGCAAGGTATACAAATCAACCAATGTAATATCATATTAATACAATAAATATAAAACTGCATGATCATGTGAACAGATGCAGAAAAATTATTTGACAAATTTTAATACCTTTTCATGACAAAAAATGACTTTCTTAACCGGAAAAGTAAATTTTTGAAAACCTACAGCTAATATCCCACTTAACAGTGAACGACTGAAATCCAACCTCCCAACATCAGGAACAAACCAAGTTTGTGCACTCATTCAACTTCTATTATTCAACATTGTATCGGAGGTACTAGCCAGGGCAATTAGGCAGGAGAAATAAATTTAAAGCATCTAGACTGGAAAAGAAGAAGTAAAACTTAACGCTATTTGCCATGGTCTTGTACATAGAAAGTTGTAAAGAATTCACTAACAACAAACAAATAATTTGAACTACTAAACACATTCAGTATGGCTGTGGGATACAATGGCAATATATGAAAACCAGTTTTTTTTCCTATAAATAGTAATAAAAAATCCAAAAACTAAATTAAGAATTTTTTTATGAATAATAGTATTATGAAGAATAAAATGTAACCACATTAAAAATAAATAAATAACTTAAAAATAAATTTAACAGAAGTGCAAGAATTGTATATGAAGACTACAAATTATTGTAAAAAGAAATTAAGGACTAAGAAAAAAATGGAACAACATTTTGCATTAATGGATAGGAGACTTGATATTGTTAAGAAATTAATAACCCCCAAATTGATCTACAAAGTCAATGCAATTCCTATGAAAACCTCACCTGCTTTTATATTTTTCACAGAAATAGAAAAGTTTATGTTAAAATTTATATTAGACATGCAAGAGACCCAAAAGGGCCAAAATAATCTTAAAAAGAAGGGAGAGGCCTCACATTTACCAGTTTTGAAACTTTCTACAATACTACAGTAATCAAGACTATGCACTACAGTTCTGAAATACATCACTCAATAGAATAGAATTAAGAGTCCAGAAACAAACCAATGTGTCTATGGTCAAATTATTTTTGATGGGGGTACAAAGAAAATTCAATAGGGTAAAAGATACTTTTCATCAAATGGTGTTGGAACAATTGAATATCTCTATGCTAAGAAATGAAGTTAGATCTCTACGTGACACCATACAAAACTTAACTCAAAATGTATCAGAGGTCTAAATGTAAGAGTTAAAAATGTAAAGCTTTTGATGTAAACATAAGAATAAGTCTTCATGACTTTGGATTTAGCATTGTTTAAAGATATAACAACATAAAGCAACAAACTAGATAAATTATCCTTACTCAAAATTTAAAAAAAAAATCAAGTGATATCAATAAAGTAAAAAGATAACTAAAGATTGTGATATATATTTGAAATCCTATATCTTATGCATCCAGAATATAGGAGTATATTCTGGAGTATCCAGAATATATAAAGAAGTCATAACTTAACCATAAAAAGAAAACTAACACAATATTTTTTAAAAGTGGGAGATCTTTGAATAAACATTTCTTTAAGAAGATATATAAATAACCAATAAACCCACAAAAAAAGATACTCAACATTATTAGTCATTAGGTTAATGTATATCAAAACCACAAAATGTGGTACAAATAGACCTGCAATTGATATTACTTAAGCGTGGAAGAAATGATGTATGATATATGCTACTACATGGATGAACTTTGAAAACACCATGCCAAGTGAAATAAGACAGAAACAAAGGCATATGTTGTGGGATTTCCTTTATATAAAGTATACAGAATAATCTATAAGATACCAAAAGTTTATTAGTGCTTATCTAGTGCTAGGGGGTTGGGGGTATTGAGCAATGGTAGCTGTAGGGTATGGGCTTTTGTTTTGTGGTGATAAAAATATTCTGGGATTAGATTGTGGTAATTGTGTCATAGCCTTGTAAATATACTATAAACCACTAAATTTTACACTTTTTAAGAATAAATTCTGTGGCATATAAATTGTATCTTAATTTAAAAAAAATAATGATAAGAAAACAAGCAACCCAGAAATTAATGGGCATAATATCTAAATATATAATTCAACACAGATTTATGAATTGTAAATTAGCAATTAGGAAATTATCAATTTTCTTAGTAATTAAAAAGTGCAAATTTAAATCATAATAAGTTATCAAAACCCACATATATTAGAACTGAAAAAAAGATTTTAAAAATGAAAAACGAAAAAAGAAATTAATGATGATGAAGATAAGGGGGAACTTAAACTCTTAATTACTAGAGAGAATGGTACAGAAACTCTGAAAGAGTTTGTTAGTTTCTCATAAAGTTAAATGTGCATTTATCATATGACCAGTAGTGCCACTTCTAGGCATTTACCCTAGAAAAACCAATGCCATTTTCACAATAGAAACCTGTATACAAATATAGAAGCACTATTACATTTGCAAAACACTGGCCATTAGCTAAACGTCTTTTAAGGAATGAATGCATAAAGAAACTGTGGGATATCTATACACCGGATACAACTCTCGTCAATTAAATTGAACTGTGTATTAATTAATACAGGTAACAACTTAGGTGAATTTCAAATTTATTATGCTAATTAAAAAAAGCCAGTCTCAAAAGATTCCATTTGTCCCAGACAAGAAAAAGCTAAAGGAGTTCATCACTATTACAATCAGTATTACAAGAAATGTTAAAGATAAGTAACATGAATAATAAAGTGGTAATAATGACATACCCATAAATAATTACTTTCAATGTAAAGGGTTTAAGTGATCTAATCAAAAGACATAAGGTGGCTGAATGGATAAGAAAACAAGACCAAAACATATGCTGCCTACAAAAGACCCACTTCAGATTGAAGACACACATGGACTAAAAGTAAAGGGATGGAAAAAGATATTTCATGAAAAGAGAAATGAATAAATATATGTATCTACAAAACAACTTCAATGACAACAATATCAGGGTTCCCTCTGATAATGAAAAATGTCAGTACAGTTAGAGACAGTGCATCAGATGGAGGAAAGATAATCAGTAAAATGAATGTGAGAAAATCTATAAATTTATGTGCTTGAGAATAGTGAACGAGTATCTGAGAAATTGAGTTGTACAGCAGAAATCCTAAGCTTGAGTTTAGTGAAAACAGGGAATAGTAAATAGTAAACATGTGGGTCGGCTAAAAGGATAAAATTCTGAATGGTAAATACATATGAACAGAACACTCCATCCTCAGAATCTCAAATTTTCTAACAGCTAGGCTTTTATCTCTAATATTGGGTATTAATGTTTTTTTTTCCTCAAAATACTTTTTTAAATTAATATTTCTGGATACTTCATTTGGGTCTATAGCATCTCTTGTTATCCAGCCATCTCCATTGATTTTGGTTCCTTTCCAGACCTCCAAATATAAGAGAATTTCTTTATGCAGTTATGTATATGGGATAAAAGCCAAATTGTTCTCCGTATCTTTGGAAACAAAGACATAATTTCAGAAAAAAATAAATAAGTAAAAAGCGTACCATGTTATTGTGTATGTGAATTCAGAAGAAAAAGCACATGTCACCATATCTATAAAGTGGTAATGAAACAGACATGTCAATAGTATTTTTTCTATTTTAATTCCACATAAATTACTTGACTTTAGATGTCATATTGTTATCAGAGGATTTAAGACATAAAAATGTATTGAATGATAGCGTTTAGGGTGCAAAGTCTATCATAATTAAAATAACTAAAGAGACTAGATCTACCTTTTGGCCACGGATTAATTTACTTTCTCTATATTAAAACATTATATTTCATTTATGATCATTTAAAAGAAATGTAGTCACCACTCCAAACTTGTATAACACATTGTTATTTTGCATTTAAATAATGTTAAATGTAACAGATGGCCTACTTATAATACTAGATACTCAGTAATACACCCAAATATTCTGTAGTAACCCTATTCATCTGGTGTTTGATTCTGGAGTTTGATTCCAAAAGTAATGACCTGAAATATCTGCTGTTAGAACATATATTATTAGCATTCAGCACCTGTCATAGTTTGAAAGAAAATGAATGCAAATTAGAATGAGATGATAATGAGGAGAGAAATATGTTATTTGCCTATTGGGCTACATATTTTCATATTTGAAATACTTTTTCGTCAAAGCTTAAGTGACTATGACTCATTTTGATTTGAATTTAGTGAAAACATTGAGAATATATATATCTATGTAGACATACACACATATATTCATATAATAAATATATAATCATATATATTCATACAGCTGTAAAGTGCTAATAGAAATATGCTAAGGAGGTGCCAATGGAGGGCTAACAAGGAACTCAAGCAAAGAGAGGATTCAAGTGTTCAAGGAAAAAGTGATAATGGGATCTTGTTAATGAGGCTTCATTAAATAGGTATTGGAATTCATAAGGTTTTTTCCTTCATTTTTAAAAAAAGAGATAATGAAATATTTATTTTTCGAATGGAAAAGGAATATAGTGCTTGTGTCAGACACAATAATGCCTCCTCCAAGATGTCCACATCCTAATCTCTGGAACCTATGAATATGTCACTTTGCATATCATAAAGGACTTTGAAGATATGATTAAATTAATGACTGCAGGATAGGAAGATTATCCTGTATTATCTGGGCTAACCCAATGTTATCACAAGGATCCTTAAAACACACCATAGAAAGAGATGAGAGAACAAAAGCAGCATCAGAAAGAAATCTGAAGATTCTATCTTTCCGGCTTCCAAGATAAAAGAAGGGAACAGGAGCCAAGAACTGCAGGAAGCTTCTAGAATCTGGAAAAAGCAAGGGAATGGATTTTTCCTAGAGGTTCCAGAAGGAACACAGTCATGCCATCACCTTGATTTTAGTCCTGTGAAAGGCATTTTGTACTTCTTACCTCAAAAATATACTAAAATGTCTTTGTTTAAAGCAACTTAGTTTGTGGCAATTTGTTACAACAATAGAAATCTTAATACAACACTATACAATTTTGCAAAACTGTGCCAATCCCCAACTCTTATCTCTAAATAGCAAATTGAATAAACATGAATGGCACTTGCCTTTTGTTTACATTCAATTGACCCAAATTGCTACTTTTTTTTCTTTCCTTTAAGAAACATCCAAGAACCCTCTTAACCAATAGAATAAAAACCTCTAATTCTGATAGTCACTTTCATCACATAGTCTAAAATGTTTAAATTAGGAATTATAGTTTTCATGTCTCATATTAGTGGATAGACTAGAATATTATTTTGTATCTCTTTATGTAACCTTCGTATCTAGTTTTGCTTACTGTAATTTCTCTTCCTGCAATGCGATAAACTAAAGCTCAATATTAAGTATTTCTACAGGTACAAGAGAGGAAGAATGTGCAAAGTTGTACAAAATGGTCACTAACCTTCTGTTTCTAAGACACCATTTCATTCAACATCATCATCAAGTATTAACAAGATACATCCATTAGACTAAGATTTTTCACCGGACGCAAAAGTATAAAATGTCAAACAGATTTTAACCTCGGAAACGTGAGAGAGAACAGTCAGTCCCTGAGTCTGTACTATCAGAAATCTTTACAATATCCACCTCCTTCCAAAGCCTGTGTAAAGTTCCCATGGACTAGTAAGGTATACTATGCTTCCGAAAAATTTTTTATTTATTTTATCTGTAAACAGTAAGTAATAATTTTAGTTCAATTTTGAACATGCAGATATATATCTAGCTCTGTTAATTTCCCCAACTCTGGGGACTCAGTTCTAGTTCTGGCACTAAATTCCTGTCTTACACACGTGAGCTAATGCCTCAGATTAACAATTTGTGTAATTCCAAGTTGGAACCCCTCATAAATGTGAATATTCCCCAATGAACAGAGACTTGAGTATTAAAAATATGTGTGCAGGTATATACATACACATTCAAATTCATATAAATGTGTGTGTCAGCTTTGGAAATGTCACCTTAAATTCCATATTATAGGAATATAGTCAATAAATATCTGATTAAAATCAAAATTCTAAACAAGGTCTAGTTAGGTATTCAGTGCTACAATAATGGATCATTTTGGCATTCCAATATTTTATCAATTTTTCATAAAATGCTAAGCTATTTCCTATAGGATTTCCTGACTATATTATAAATTACATTTAGAATAATGCAAGTGGTGTTACATTGAGTTATTTCAGGTTGCTAAACCTAATAGGTAAATGCATATACTGGTAGAAAAAAAAAAAAAGACGTGGTTTTAAACAAAACCGGATAAGTCAGAGGTCCTGATTTGATTTTCAATTCTCAAAAGTTTCTCTTCCAGAACTTCCCATATGTGATCTGCAATATCTGTTTAATGCTTAATCTTTGAAAACTATTAATATTTTTAGTTAATCTTAGAAAGTAAGCTGGCATTGTTGAAGAATGTATTATCTATAGTATATATATATAGTATTGATAGCATATAAATGTACACTCGGACTTAAACTCTCCCTTTGAAACTGTTTTGTCAGGAAATCTTTCTAGGGTGGCTCGCTCTGTCTCATCACCCTTCACTCACTCATCGATCCACTCTGAAATAGCCTTCAATCTACCAGGTTTTCAAAAAGCCTCATAAAAGTTTTAATTCACTGCGATGTTTGTAAAACCAAGGATATTTTTTAGTCCTCATTTTATTATTTATTCATTCATTTATTTATTTATTATTATTAATTTATTGTGGTAAGAACATCCATGAGATCTACCCCCTTAATAAACTTTTAAATGTACAATACAATATCATTAGCTGTAAGCACAATACTGCACAGCAGAACTCCAGAATCAATTCATCTTGCATAACCTGAAAGTTTATGCTCTCTGAATAACTATTCTCCATTATCTCCTCCTTTTCAGTCTCTGGCAACCACCATTCTACTCTTTTCTTCTATGAGTCTGACTATTTTAGGTATCTCATACAAGACAAACTCCTCATTTAATTTACCTCTCTATGAAATGCAAACTAGGGACCCCTCTTCTTAAAACATTGTCTTTTGGATTCTGTATCACAAAACTCTCCCAGGGCTCCCCCTAACCCACCCTTGGCCTCTCTATCTCCTTTTCAGGCTTGCCCTCCTAGAGTTCGCCCAAGTCTTGGTACATAGACACTTTCTCCTTTCACTTTTTATTCCTAAAGTCTGAAGATTCAATATTTATCTCTATAAACATTGACTTGCAAATTTACCTAAAAATCCTCCACGGAATTCCAGACTCTAGCTCATTGTCCAGTTTCATATTTATTTCTAGATATTTCAAGAGGAAATAAATCTTTGAATGTACAAAACCAAATTGCTCATCTTCTTCATTCCCTCTCCCATACCACCTTTTCTCATCTCCACTCTGTAGAGATAAAGCCTGATGCTTGTCCAATGTCATCTATCTCAGTGAATTTACAAAATTGCTTGAGCCAGAAACTTAGGCATCTTATATGGCCTTTCATTCTACATAAGATACTCTTATCTAATTTATCACTAAGTTCTAAATTTTTCTTTATTTCTATTCACCATTCCCTTCTTCATTACTATCATCTCGCTTCTCCACTGTAGTCCCACTGGCCATTCTAGTTCCTCATGCTAGAGCGTCTTTGCTCATGCTGTTCCATCTGAATGTAATGCTGTTTTCTACTTCTCTTAGATAAAGATTTATTAAATAATAGATTTGTTCTTATATTTCAGATATCAGTTCAATTGTATCTTCCTAAAAGACACATAAATGACCTAATATGATAAATCTCCTATGACAGGCATTAATAAAAGTATGAAGCATTTGGAGTCAAAGTACATATTATGGTTGCACCTTTATGTTAATTTCTGTGACTATTTAATAAATGCTATCTTCTCCACTAGGCTGTAATTATCCTGAGCGCAGGGTTCCAGTCTGGTTTTCATTATTCAACTCATTCCAAAACCTAGCATTAAGTAAATATTCAATAGACATTTAATAAATAAACCACTATGATGTACCCATTAAATATATACAATTTTTATTTTTCAATTATACTTCAATAAAGCTGAAAAAAAATTAACACATAAAACCCATTTATTAGGGTCTTTATATTTTCTTATACCTCCCACTTCTCACCCATAAAAATAATAAAAAAATATAAATTCATCACATGTTTGATAGAAAGTTTTCATGTAATTAGCATTCAAATGAAAAATTTAGACAGTATTGTTTTCTTTCTGCTAATTGTGAATCAGGAATTAATGTAGGAAAAGAGTATATAATAGTGGTGATTGGATCAAATTTTGATAATATGACATCTAAATTATAGAGGTCATGAAACAAATTTAAAACTATAACTTGATTATTAGAAAAACTTTCTTAAGATCCAGTATCACCAAATCCTGTATTCCCACTCTCCTTATCAAGAGAAACATCAAATACAGATTTCTTCCCAGGGTATATCATTATCTAGTTTAAAAAGTAAAAATAGTAAGAAGAATATGCTGAATTACTATTTTTCCTACTTCCTATTAGTACTTAAAATTACATGTATATTGAACTGACTACTGTTATATTTCATAACTCCATATAAAATACTTTTTTATTATTTTTTATTATTTTCATTTTATTTCCATATAAAAGAGCAAAGAAATTTATCATCAATTAATTTGCAGTCTAATTGAAATTATAAAGAAGTAAGATTATGGGTTTCATATCCTATGAAACAAGCCCAGCAAATTATTTTAATTGCATAGTTGCATAAGATCAATCTGTCACTTGCCTATTTCTCAATATCATTCAGAGATGTGCCATTTATGAATATTTAAATTAAAATACTGTTTTAATTGGTACTATTGTAGATAAAAATAAATAAAAGAATTTCACTTGCAAATGTTCCTCTAAATCATTTTAGGGAATCATCTTTTTAAAAGCAAATCAATGAAAGCTTTTATATGTGCATCAAGTTTAAGATCAATATGCCACATTAATTAGAATATGAAATTTAAGGCATATTCTTCAAGTATTTTTCCTTTGATGACTGATTACATAATATGACTATGGAGTTGTATTCTATAATTGATTATCAAATTCATATTGTAAACCATCATTTTCAATTATACTAAAGAATGCACTGTGCATGCTAGAATTCTCAGCTCCAGGGAAGCAATACAGGGAAGACTTTAAATCTATCTAAATTTAGCATATCAATATGTGTAACATATGTTGAGGCTTTTGTTTTTCAGTAAAGTAATACTGAAGTTATATAAACTAATTTTGGTCATGTCCAGGAGTATGTTTCATTTGTACTGACATTCTATTTTATAAAAAATACATTTTATACTGTTCTGTTTTCTTAGAAGAAGCAAAGAAAAAAAATAAAATATCTATTGTGTTTCAAGACACACAATTGAACATATATAATAGGAATGAAATTGAAACCTGAAATTTGTTGTTTGGTATGCTGACTCTCAAGTAAATTAGAAGTTTAACCATGAAACAACTTTTGTTCTAGAAATGTAATAGAATTTTTTTGCCGATCTGGAATCGAAAAATAAAACAACATGAAACAAATCTTTCAATTTCTCTTACTCTTAAAGAAGTTTTTCTGCCCTCTAGAAAATGCTATCAAGTTCATTATTGAATTAGTAATTCACATCAATTACATTTAATATTTTAATGTTACTATGAATAAAGCTATCTGTTAAGCGGCAGGATAAATGCAAAACATGTCTCCCTGCATTTTTAATTTGCTTTACATATTCTTCAAGTATTTTTTCTTTGATGATTGATTATATAATATGGCTATGGAGTTGCATTCTATAATCGCGCAGTTAGTCAACCTCTGTGGGAACCAGACTCCATTTCAGGTTGTTCATAAGATCAAAACCACTTTCATACTAATACAAAGATGCTAATTGTCTTTGTTACCTGTGTGGATATTTCCAGTGATCCCGCAAAATAGTGGTGGGAGCGACTCTTGATGATTAATTACACAAAAAGTCAGTGGCATTGACTGCTCTAATAGTCACTGGATCCAACTCCATACCCTGAGGGAGGAGAACTTGGGGGAGCTACCACCAGCACTGACCCAAAAAACAGTTTTATTGAGTCATCTCCTTGATGAAGCTATAAATATAATCAATTTTATTAAATCATGTACTCGTGGATGTAACATTTAATATTCAATGTGACCAAATGAGAGATACACTTGAAGTACTTTTGTCACAGAGCATGATAGATGTCTCCAAAGAAAGCACTTGTGTTTTTCTTTTGGGTTGAAAGAAGAACTAGTTGTTATTTTTATTTAAAAAAAATAAACAATTTTTACTTGAACTGACAACTAATAGAAACACTATGGTTTTTCAGATTTGAGTATTTAGCAGAATTTTCTTTAAAAGAAACTAATTGATTCTTCCATTTCAAGAAAAACAACTCACAGTATTTTTTTTTAAACTAATAATAAAATTCAAGTTTTCAAGTGAAATTAGAATTTTCATAAGTTTTATCTGTAATCACGGACTTAATAACTTCTCAATATTTAAAGATGTCCCTGATGAATTTTGATATCAATTAATATTATTTTATATTTTATAATGGAATGTCAAAACTCAAAATGTATGGAAAGTGAGTAAATACTTTCCAAATGAGCAACACATGATGTTACATATTCATACATGGGTAAAATATGCAGTCAATGGGTAAGATAGATGGATTTGAATATAAAGGAGTTCAAGAAGTTTATATGACTTTAGATTCCACATCACAACTGTATTTTAACAAACTATTGCTTGTTGAGTTTGGGTGTGGCATTAAAGAATAGCCACAATTATATGAAAAGGCTGACTTTTTTCAATTACATTTCTGTGTGACGATGCATTCTCTTTCTATACGATTACCAAAATATTATTATCTCAGCAGCATGATTGAAGAAGCAGATATAAGAAAACAACTTCCCTCCATTAAGCCATATATTAAAGAGAGCTGGAAAAAATTTATAATTGCATTTTTCTCAATAATTTCTTTTTTGTTGTTGTTTTGGAAAATATTTTTTTATAAAATATGTTATCTAGGTTAAAATTATTATTGTTGACTTTTAAATTAATCAAATTTCTAAATTTTCATTTCTAATTTGATAAATATATATATATATATATAACACACGAGAATAAAACTATATGAAGTTTTCAATAACTTTTAAAAGTGTAAAGGTATTATGGAAGCCAAAATGTGAGGTCTAGTGACCTATATAAATCTAAAGAGAATAGGATTTTGTATTTGGGGGGTGTAAAGGAAATTTCTATCCTTTCCTAAGAAAGAAGACAATAATTTGTACAAGAAATGCATATTCGTAGTTTCACTTATGGTTAAAAAGGTTTTGCCATGATTCCCAAAATATTTGGAGCACATTTTCCATTTTAAGAAATACCTTAAAGGTGAACACAGCACTACAAGTGGTGTGGAGCCTGCAGCCCTAGCTTATGGTGTCAATGCTGCCTGGGTGCTGGCTGTACCCTGCCTGCCACTTCCCTGGGGCCTGAGGGTGGGGCGTGTCTGGACCCTGAGCATCAGCCCCAATCTGCTCTCCACATGCAAATTCATAGAGAAACATAAGTGAATAACAACAGAAAATTGTATTGGAACAATGAGAATCAGCAATTTTGCACAGGAAGTTTTGGGAGATGTTATATATTGTAGTTCCTCTAATGTAGGGACAAATTTGAACAAACAAAATGAGTTTGGTGCTTTGGAAAGTGTGAAAGTGCTAGTGAACTCTATTCTCCTCTCTCGGGAGAAGTAGCTGAAATTAATGAAGCTCTTGCAGAAAATCTAGGACTTGCCAACAGAGTTTGTTATGAATGAAGATGGTTGACCGCTCAGGCTGACACTGAGCAACCCTTCAGAACTAGATCAACTAATAAATGAAGAAGCATGTGAGAAATACATAAAACCTGTTGAAGAGTGAAAACGAACCTCCCTAAATAAAGAAATATAAAACGCTTTAACCTAGCATAGCTGACTTAAATTAGTGGTGGATAGAAGATTCAAAATAGCAATACCAATGAAAAAAGAAATAACAACGCTACTGGAAGAAAATACCTTTTAACTTTCTAATGACCGTAGACTACACATCTTTTTCACAATATCCAAGATTTTTAAGCTAAGCTGCAGTTTAATATAATATAATATAATATAATATAATATAATATAATTCCTGAAATTATTTGTGGCAAAATCTGGTTTACAAAAATTATGTAATTCAAGGATAATATTGTTATCTTAAGCATTATATAATATTGTAACTTGCTTAAAAATTACCTTAAATAATTCTTATTCTCCTCTTTTTATTTATAAGTAAAGTATGTACATTAATAAATAAATTAAATGCTTTATTTTATATTCTCCCTATGAGTTAATTTAAGTTGATGTCTATTCTTCATTTTGCCTCTAAGGAAACTAGAGCTTCTTGACTGTAATATAATACCTTGTCAAAGTATGTATGAGATGCAATATTTTAACCAGACTATGCCTAGACCGAACCATAAGAAATATATCCTGCATTTATTAAGGTATCTGAAGGCAGATGGACCAGGATTTCCTTCAGTTACTTAAGAATACAGACTTTCTCTAATCTTCTCCATTTGGCTTTGATTCTGAGGCTTGTGGCCTCATTTTGCAATATAGAAACTTTAGCTCAAGGCATCATATGGCAAACAGCCCTGTATCCATCCCTAGATTAAATACTGGTAAAAATTACCCTATATGAATATGATTTATTCCCAAGCATATTCATATTGCTGCTCAATCAAAACCTGGGTTCTATAAAAGAATAATACAGGGAAATGACATAGTGTACTCAACTAATACAGTATCTGTTAAGCAATAATATTATGTATTTGTAAACTCATTTTTTAATTCTGTAATTTAAGTTGTATTAGTCAGGAAAAAAAATGGGAGTTCCCAGATCAATAATCTATTGATTTGTTAAAATATACATGTTAAGTAGTTAGTCAGACATGAGCGACAAGGAGAACAAAGGATTGGAGACCCATCCCAGAGACAGCTCAGAGATCACCCAAAGATCACCCTATTAATAGTTTAAGACTCCCTTCTGCATCCTATGAGACAAAGAGATAAACTTATTACTGGTTTAATCTGGCCACAGACACTTGTACAGAAGCTACTGCCCTTACTTGCCTACAACTTCAGCCTACTGAATTCTGGATAACTGCATGTGCAGTAGGCAGGGAGTTATGGAACAGCCAAATGTCAATCAAAATGACCCCGTGTGCCAATCACTTAGGAATACCTCTGTAACCACCCATCATGGCCCCAATACAATACAGACCTCCCCATTTCTGCACTGTTATAGCTTTCTTTGCTGAAAACCCGCTCCTCTCTTGGAGCCTACTCTTTTATTTTTTTTACCTTTTTACCTCCCAAATTCCACAGGGCTGCAGTCTTCCTTAGCATGGCCCATCTCCTTCTAAAATGTACTTTAATCTTACTTTTTCTAAATCTCGCTGACCTGTAATTCTTTGCTGTGTCAACGGAGAAGAATGGAGGAAAAATGCAAATTGCTCTGCTGAGTTGCTACCTATCCCTTCATGTTGCTGGGGCCACGTCGGAATTCAAATCAGCCCCAAACGGTAACATATAGAATTCGTTCTTAGTAGTTAAAGATTTTTCATGTTTTGGATAAAAGGATGTTTTTGTTTGTTTATTTGTTTTTTTCTCCCTCCTCTAAAAATGACAATGCAAACAGAAGAGGGTGTCATAAGAAAGAGAACTAGGTTCCTGGTGTTAGGTAGTTAGGTAGCCATGAGCGACAGGGATGAAAGCCCAGCTCCGTAACCATAGAAATGACAACACTGATGGCGCAATCCAAAAGGCTGCCCCTCCACCCTCCCAGAGAAAACTCATTTTTTAGATAATACCCCTACATCCTGGAGTCCAAGGAAATAAATGACCACAGCATAGCAACCAGTTTAGGCAAGCAACAAACGCTTGTGCAGTAAGGAGTACTCCGATCTTTTTTTCATCTCAGCCTCATTATACTATCATTATAATATCATGCATATTCCCAGAAGTTCATTAATCTAATTGTAACAGACTGAATTCTGGGAAGGAACATGAGCAGTTAACAATAGTTTGTATAACAGCCAACTCTCAATCAAAATGACCTCACACATCAATCAGCCAGCACTGCCCTTGTAATCATCCATCACGGTCCAAATATAAGACAGATCTCCCCACCTCCACAAGGCTACAGCCCTCTCTGGTGTAGCCTGTTTCTCTCTTGAAATGTACTTCACTAAATCTTACTTTCCTAATCTTCGCTGATCTGTAATTCTTTACTGCGTCATCAGAAAGGAACAAGGTCTCCAGCGTCTCTGGGACAATGAGGGACTTAGATTACCCCCAACAGTGACACTGGCAATTTGAAAATATCTTATAGAAGAACTCAGACATTCACTAAATTAGTTATTTTACATTATTTATAACATAATGTTTTCTATATAGTTTTTATTGCTGAACATTTTAAATAAAATGAGTTTTTATAATGAATTTACTTTTCTAACATATATTCATAACAGTAGTTATCTTCTAAGATAAATTTAGGCTTCCTGATGAATAGTGATCATAATATATATTTCTGTATAATCTGCTAGGTCTTGAAAATACTTGAATAAAGAATAGTTATGATTAGTGATTAGCCGATTTCTTTAAATGCCTAATACCTTCACAATTATTTGTAATTTTTGACATAATGTACCAGTAATTTAGAAATTTTAAGTGATGTCATAATACTTTTTTTTTTTGAAATTGTATAAGAGTTCATTTGAGCCAAACTGATGATGCATGCCAGGGAGCAAGATCTCAAATGCTCGAGAAAGAAACAGTTTTGCAGCTTCTTTTATGCATTTGAAATAAGGAGGGGATATAAGGAAGATTTGAGAAAGCAAGGCAAGGATTATATTGCAAGATAGTTAATAATATTATGTGCTCACTTGAGGGTTCAGACCCACCCCCTTCCAGGGGTATTACTTCTGGCATTGCAAAGGTGTGTTAACCTAGATGCATAAAAACAATGGGCAGAGCTGGCTTAAGACCTTTCACTAAAGAAGTTATAGGCCTGGGGCATGACTACCCCCCATGAGCTGACAGTTAGGAATTTATAAGATCACCCTATGAGGTAACTTTTATAGAACTCCTTCTTTCGTCCACAGTTCCTCGTTTTGGTCACAAATCAATCTGAAGGATGCATTAATGACCGACCTTTTGGTAGGGTAGTGTGGTTTCACAGCCAGAAAGTCTCAGTATCAATGTTATCTCGTTGACCATTGGTGATGTGGCAATACCCTAACCATGGGATTTGAGCTGAGGCTGAGCTTTTCCCAAAAAGAGAAAGGCGGGTAAATGAAAGGCAGTCAGGTCTCATGGTCTTCATTGTGAAAAAAAAACAAAAACACTCTGGATCATTTCTATCCTATCAGCTATCATGATCTGAGTTTTACCTTCTGTTTCATTTTTCTATATTTACCATCTCGTATGACATTTACATAAGCCACGCAAAGAACATTAAACATGTTTAGTAATCATAAACAGTTAGACTGTATAGAAAAACCTAAAAAACAAGTATAACTATTATTATGACTAATATCATTAGCAAATAGGTAAAAACAATCACACGAAATGGATTCTGAATTCAATATCAATCCATAGGTATACAGACCTTGTTGATGTCTTGGGACAGCTGTCTGCCTCTGGTGTCGGCAGCTTCTCGTCCTCGAAGAAGCTGCGATGTCCGTAGACATGAATAGATGTCTATTCACAGTTAGACACCTGTTAAGGTCCCTTACAGTGAGGCTGGAGAATATCTTTTATTTGATGTTCTTTCCAAGAAAAAACAGTATCTAATGTCTGTCACCTGGGAGCTTGCTCACTATGAAAGGAAGTAGCTACTTTTCTTGAAGTGACTCTATCAAACCTTGGAAATAGTGTAAGATGTTTCCTAACAATAATGTCAGCTCTAATTTAAGTCCAACTTAAATGCACTGTGATGCATGAAGGAATGCAAAAACTGAAAAACGGGGAGCCAGGGAGCAGGGAAGAACCAAGCGGCCGTCTTGGGTTTCCCATAGCCCTGACTTTTTGTTTAATTGAAACCTTTGTTTACCTGTACAATATACTCTAGAAGTTTTCCTACAGATATTAAGATTTTAACCATTAAAAGCTCAATGTCTAATGAAAGTCAATTGACATTCTTTAGCTTGGATATTTTATAACCGCTAGAAAAGTTTTTCATAGACGTAAAAGTAAATTATTAACATGAACTTAGTTTTGCAAAACTCAAGCAAAATAAAGACATATCTGTTGTATTTCAACCACCAAATTTAAGCTAGCTTTTATTTTCTAAGGATTAATCCTAGATTGTGAGAATTTGAAAAGCATTCAAGTTAGTTTCTAGATTTCCGAAAATTTTAGAATACCCAATTCTTACAAGAGTTTGCCTTTAAATTAATTTTAACAATATTGTCAGCAGTAGGAAATTATCTCACATTTACAGCATACATATATATGGACACATATGCAGACAGACACAAACACAGACCTTTTAGCCATGAGAAAAACTCACTAGTTTATAAAAGAACAACTGGATCCAAAATGTGCCCCGGAGGCATTTACAATTTATATCTGTCCTTGACCAACCAAGTTTTAAATGATCTTCCCCCTTTTAAAATAAGGAACACCATTTTTAATATCTCAAAGAATTGGGTTGACATCTAAATAACATCAACAACATCATAGGTTGATCTATTTATCTAAATCCTCTCTTCGAAGCTTCAATAAGCAATTAAGTGATTTCCGTTCATTCTGCCTAATTTTATAGCTGGCTTTTTCTAATTGTGCATGCAAAAAAAAATTAATTTAGAAGTATCAGAGGGTCCTCATCTCAGCCATCTTAGTTATAAAGGGGAGACTTAGTAATAAAGGGGCCTCATTGTCCTGGGACGCAGGATTTTTCCTGTTAATTGTGAGACCTGTAGAGTCTGAACAAACTTCTCAAAAAAAAAAAAAAAAAACCAGCCCTTCCATGTACATCTCTAGACAAGCCAAATGCAGTCGACATCCCTATAGGACCATTTTACACTCCAAAAGAAATTTTTCCTTAGGTAACCCAACAGAGATGCAAAAATACCCAAGCAAGGGCCAGCGAGAGCTCACCAGATGCCACCGAAACCACGACACTGTCCAAGGTACGGCCCCTCCCTTACGCCCCTCTCTCAGGGCGTGCCCATTCCAGGGCACCCTGCCCTGCTCCCCAAGGAATCCTGGCAGCTTCTCCACAATCGGCTCATGACCACACTAGACAACACTTGGCGCCCGTCTCTGCCACTCTGGATTTGGAGATCTGAACAATTATCATCACCCATCAGTTATTCGAGTTGGGGAAGCAAGCGTCCTTTTCCTTTCAGAGCCAAAGAGTGTTCTGTCTCTCCTTTAACCAGCAAAGATATTGTTCAGACTCTCAGTAAGCAATCCAATTAAAAATAAAATTAAAGGCAGCAACTCATTTTTTTTTTTTCCCTTCCCCTGGGTTATCTCAACCCTTAGCCACCGTGAAGATTTTCTAAAAACAGCTCAAATAAAATCATGGCCTGCTGCTAAAAGTAAGGAGGCACAACATTCTTAGAGAAATTCACCCAAGCTCACCTGATGCGAAGCAGGAAGTGGGTGGGGCATCACAGGCCCATGCTGGTACCTGGTACCTGGCACCGGTCCGGGTCCTCAGGGTGGTCTTGTACTATGCCAAGCAAATATCCATGTAAGAAAAGTCCAAGCCTGTAGAAAAATTTTAGGAGTTTATTTGAGCCAAACTGACATCACATGCTGGGAGGCAAGATCTCATATTCTTCTGGTGTATCGCTGTCTGATATGCACTGCGCAGAATGTGATCTTTACTTCCCTGACATATTCCTCTTTATTCTAAGTAATGATGAACTTATGATATTAAATCGAGATATAAATGGCTTAATAATCCCTTTGACTGTATTCTACTTCACACCGTGCCGATATTAATAGAAGAGCCATGTGTGCGGGCAGAAGTAGAATTTTTTCTGAAAAGTGACACGATGCAGCTTACAAGATGTCATTTCTCTAATATCTGGTAAAGACAGATGTAAAAGATAGTAGATTAAGAAGGCAAAACATCAAACTCTTGATGTTTTATTTTCCCAAAGAAAGCTCCACTACGCATGAAACTACAAAAGGAAAAGACATCACAGGACATCTGCTTCCTCGGTTTCTGTCACAGAAATGTAAATGAAAACCACAATGAGATAACTACCTCTCACCAGTCAGAGAGGCTATTACCAAAAAGTCAAAAATAACATGTGTTGGTGAGGATGCGGGCAAAAAGGAACACTTGTGCACTGTGGTGGGACTGCAAACTGCTGTGGCCCCTATGGAAAACAGAATGAATATTCCTCAAAATACTAAAAATAGATATTTATATTCTACATCTGGGTATTTATCCAAAGAAAAAGAAAATTCTAATTCAAAAAGATATATGCACCCCTATGTTCACTGCAGCATTATTTGCAATAGCCAAGGTATGGAAGCAACCCTGGTATCCATCAACAGATGAATGACTATATATACACACAATGGAATATTATGCAGTCATAAAAAATGAAATATTGCCATTTGTGACAGCATGAATGAATCTAGAGGGTATTATGCTAAATGAAATAAGTCAGGCAGAGAAAGACAAATACTATATGGTTTCACTTATATGTAGAATCTAGAAAACAAAACAAACAAATAAAATATAAACAAAACATAGACAGAAAGAATGATTACCAGAAGGGGTTGAGGAGGTGAGTTAAAAGGGAAAGGGGAATATAGTCAGTAACATTGTGATAAATATTCACAGTGACAGATGATCACTAGAATTAGTAGGGTGATCACATTGTAAGGTATAAAAATATCAAATAGTGCAGTATATTGTACACCTGAAAATAATATAACCAACATAAAATTATATACCAAGTATACTTAAATGCTTTTATTAAAAAATAAAAAAATAAATACAAATAGAAAACTGGCACTCAGATGTAAAATATCAATATGTCGAATATTATTACATGTTCTAAATATACTGTGAAGACATGATTTTCTTTCTTAATTTCTGATCTTACATAACTCAGTATTGCTTATTTTATTATCAATTATTATTTCCAGAAGAGCTTTTCAAAAAAATCGGAGAGAACAGCTTTACTTCTCTATGATTGTTATCTAAAATAGATCACCTAAAGTTGGTCAGTGTACCCTTGGGAATGCAAAATAGCAGAAGATGTAATCCGACTGTATCCCAAACAGGAGCACATTGGTTAGGTAGCCACATGCAGTGAGAAGAGACAGGCGTTGGGGTTAGAGAGCCCCTTAGTTTTAGCTGAGTGGGGCTGGGAAATAAGCCCTGATATTCTATATTCTTATCTGAAAAATAACATGTTTACTTATTACCATTGAATTGAGAATTTATGTGAAGTGTAAAGTTAAAGGTGAAATTTAATTATTATATTTTAAAAGATTATAAGTCTGGAGAGTGAAAAGTCTTTTTGTACTTCTAGTCATTCCAAACTTAACAATATTCACCCTTAATTCAGAGATTCAAACTAAAGTTCATAAAGCTTTAAAGTTTGAAAAGATAGTGGGAAACTGGCTATTCCAGGGGAGCTGGACCACATTGATTAAACATTTATTTTCTCTTATATTCATTCAGTTATTTATCCTGTCATTCACTAATTCATTCAACTAAAATGTATATAATGCCTCTGTGATAAAGCCTTCCTAGATCTTCACCAAACCTTTTTTCTTTCTTTCTTTTTTTCTTCTTAGGTACACGACTAGAGTCCACTTCTAAACCTTCCATACAGTTAGTTATGGTCAATGAGACATTGGCAGATGTAATGTATACTAGTTTAGGCTTGTTCATACAAAAACTACCACATCTCAACCTCACTGGTCTCAATTGTGTCATCAGAAAAGAGGCTCTCCATCCTCTCAGCTCTAACTTCTGCCACATTATAAATTCTTGGCAGTATGAACTACACTGTCATTTGGGATCCTTGCATGAATTCTACTATTATTCCTCTTTCCCAAGCAAGTCATTATTCTGGCTGGCTGAATGATCTCATCCACACTTCTCCAGGTCATCTACAGGTCATTTCTTCCTGTCTTCTTCCTAATCTTGTTTCATCCTAAAGTATTTTTACAGGCTAGTCCAATACTCTAGATATGAGCCTTCTAATACAAAAGTAATAAAAAGAGACTAAACCATTACCAAAAACATAAAGAGGCAGGCTGAGTTTTAACTGCAAAATTTGATGTAAAGAAAGAACTTTCTCTTACGTCCATTTCTCCAGTGATTCTATTAGTTTGTAAGTATGTATGTGCTTTGAGGTGGGAGGTGGGGACTAAAGTATAAATCTCTTTATATGAAATGTTTTCAAATTCCATTATCATTGTATAAATGCACTTATACTCAACAATCCAGTTTTAAATATATAGACTGCTCATATTTGAAAAGCACTTTAAAGCACTTCAGTGTTTTTAAATGGTTTGTTTCTCTCACAACTGAACATTTTAAATTAAAAAATATATGTCATATAACCCTTCAATAATATAGAGTATTTGAATTCTGCTTATAGAGTTTCCTGTCTGAGTCAAGCCCCTGTGTGAAAAAACAGATACAGTTATGGTTAATTCCTTCTCATTCATCTTCTTTTATGCAATTTCACATTCTAATATCAACCCTCTATTTCCCTCGATAGCTCTCCTACAATGCATATTAAATCAATGAATGATTACATGCATGGGTGGTACAAATGATGTACTCCAGCTAATTCAAAATCTAATAACCAAAAGTAGTTTCCATGTGAATTTTTAAAAGATAGATTTAGATATAACATGGCATTGTGTTTAGTAATCGTTGGGGAATAAATGGGCTTCTGAAGCATTGTAAAGACAACTATCTTTGCTAAATCCTGGTAATGTTTTTGTTTTTATATTCTTAAATCAAAGTGTTGAAAAAGTACAATTATTATTTGAGGCAAGAACTTAATTGATAAAATAAATTGGAGAATCGAGACAATTAAGTGGATAAATCAGTCGCAAAGCTTTACTTGATATAAATTATCTTGGCTGCTTTTCTTTATTTGTCAATTTACAATATAATTGTTCAATTTTATTTTCCCCTACAAATATCAACTGTATCGAAATGTGGTTATATATTTGATATATGAATTTTTGGATGTTGGTAATTTTTATAAAATGTGTTCATTCCGCTGCCATTTACAAGAGTAATAATAATTATTATTGCAATAGTACCAATAACAAAAACAATAAAAAAAAACCACCAAAAGTATGTAATGCTTACTGTGTGCCAGGTACTCTCTTACTAATTTTACACTGATGTATTTAATCCACCTAAAAGCCCTATGAGATAGAAATATCATTCTCAGTATTTTATGGACAAGTGTGGTACAAAAAAGATTAGACTATCTGCCCAAATTCACACAGCCAGAATGGGTGAAAGCAGTGTTTCATCGTTCAAAAGACAGACGTACTAGAAGAGAAAGCAACAGTCACAAAAGAAGAGAAAGTAAACAGTATGGATCTCTGACTTCGGTTTGAGAAATGAAATCTATTGAAACAAATATGCAGTCTGTCGAGTAGTTGAAAGGGTAAAAAAAAAATATTGCAGGAAGAGGTGGAATGTCTTGAAGATACAACGTAAAAAGCGGGAATTTGTCTTAAAATGAAGTCCCATTGGATGGGATGGGAATGGTGCAAAGAGGGATTTCTGTGGGTTCTATATAAGAAGAGCATCAGAGCCAGGCTCCAGCCAATACCTCATGATACGAGCAATCCAAGTGAGGAATATCTGCAGAATATTTCTATAAAGTAACATCCATAAATCTTCCTGTCCCACTACTTACCAGGAAGCAACAGTAGGGTCCCAATCTGAAGGTGCCACATGAAGAAGGACAGTGGAACTCTCTATGGTAAATGTATGGTGATGGGAGACAGAAAACAGAAAGATGTCACACATTTTCAGTGGGAGGTGAAAGCCACCATTAACTAAGATTACATTTTTTTCCATGTCAAGTGATTCTAGATTAGGTGTCATAAATTATGGAAAAGAAAGCTATATTTCTTGCACATAGGAGGATAGAGACTGATATTCATTATATATATTTATTTTATATATATGTATATAAAGATGACAATGAGATGGTGATGACATTTTGGATTTAATATATCTTGTTAGGGTGGTTGCTGCCATTTGTATGGATCATCTAGAAAATAACTATGTAAGAGTTTAATCAGATTATCAAGGGGGATTGTGAAATTGCTGCCTTTAAAGAAGTTGGATATTTTACCTGAGACAAACTCAATCTATGCCCACTATTTTCATGAACACAACTATGCCAGGTATTAATGTAATATCTACTAGCTATAAACCCAGTTTTCTGTATTCTCGATAACTGGGCTAGAACACTACAAAAACATGTGCTACTTTGTAATCAGAATTTGAATAAAGTTCTGTAAATAGAGTCCCTAGAATGAGATTAAAAAGCTAAAAAAAAAAAAAAAAGTTTTGTTCCTTTTTATTCACTGTTTGTTTCAAGTTTCTGTTAGCATCTTTCCTAAGCATTTATTTTTCACCGTGATAATGGCGAAGAGTTCCAGAATCATCAGTTTAATCTTTTGCCATTTACTTTTCTAACTATAGCCAAACTGGCACCACCATGTCCCCAGGAACAAGAGCACCAGAAATTAGTATTTCATCCCAGAGTTCTGAGTCTCATCTCTGTGGGGCCCTCCTTCAAGCACAGAGTCACCAGCCTCCACCATGCAGTACTCATCTCAAAGGTCTGTTTCTCTTCTGGGCTTCTCCTCTATTCTTTATATTTTAATATTCCCAACCCTTTTCTTTGCTTCCCCAAGTTCTGTAGAGGGTAGCAGCTTCCTGGAATTTCTATGTCTGTGAAACCTTGGTGGTCACCAATTTTATTCAATTCTTCAAATCACAGTTAACTTCTATTCGTGTTGCAATTTCACATAATAGTTATAGAATTAGTAAAGCTGTATGTGACCTGTGCATCCAAATTCATCTCAAAATTCCATCACCATAAACTATATGGTGTCATAAATGTTCATTGTTGTATTTAAGCCACTATATTTTAGAATTATTTATTATGCAGTGATAAAATACATTTTGTAAATCATTTCACAATTAAAATATCTGTGATCGACTATGATGAAGTCCTATGGCAATGAGACTGAAAAACTAATACACTTTAACATTTGCGGAACAATAAAACTCAAAGACTCTCCTATGAAAATGTTTCTTCTGAGGCCATAAATCTACAAAAGAGATCTAACAAGCTTAGATTTTTTTTTTTTTTAACTCTAAGTTATTATCTGAAAATAAGAGAGCATTGAAATCAACCCTAGAATAAGCTGTCTTTAGCATCAGGGTCAGTATTTTTTAAAATAACACTAAAATTTTCATTGTTTGTGTTGCAGAATCACAACTTATGTTGAGTTAGTATACTCTTCAAGTCTTTCATGTCAGTTGGGAAGGAGTGGGAAACTGGCTTCATGTAGAGACATATGGGGAATTCAAATGGAGCTGAGGGGTTTGAGTCTCTGAGACTCTCTGATTCTGCCAGTAGAAACATCTGACCTCACCATGTAGGGAAGCCAGATTTCCCATGTTCTAAGAACATCTAATAACCTTAAGCGGATTTGACTGGAAAGAGATGCCTATTCTCTATTTTCCTCAATGGCAACTATAGTTTTCTTTGTTACCACTAAACCTATCGTTATAATATTGGCATGGTCCAGTGGGACAAGTATAAATTGTTCATATACCAAAAAAAAAAAAAAAAAATCAAACAAAATTTTGTTAGTTTACATCTACAGAAACTGAAATAACCTATCTGGGGATAAATTATACTGTTTTTTGGAACAAGTAGGCGAGACTATAACATTAGATTAGGCTAAATCGATATACTCTGGATTTGGTGTGTTAGCTCACATAACTCAAGCAGCACTAACCGTTTATTTAGTTTACTGAGAAAATCTTGGGTTCAGTAATGGCATCTATTTAATTAGGTTGAGATTCTATAACTTCTCTACCATAATCTGGAGAAAGGAATCTAAAAGCTCAGGGAGATAGAAATATCAAAGTGGTTTCAACATGTGATACGTACAATCCACCTATTTCTAAGCTATAATCTCTGAGAGTCTCAGAAAGAAGTCAGTTCAATAATACAGGGCGACAGACATTAATGAGAGAGAACAAAAGCATGATTGAAAAGCTTTGTGGTCACTGTGCTCCGGCAATGCGAGATGCCATGGTTGAGATGGGTGTCCTGATTTCAGTACATGGGTTTCTATCCTAAAATAATAGAGACAAAGCAAAAGTAATTAATAGTCAAAGACAGCAGGGGTCCTTTTACTTAATGAGAAATAGAGACAATGTGGTATTAGAAGGTTTTGCCCACAGAAATTTAAGGACATGGCTAAATGGTCACAGTATTGTCAGTAATGAAATAGTTGGATGGCCTAAAAAGTTGCTACATAATCTATATAGCAGAAAAGTACCGAGTCTGGTCATTGGAAACGCATCTGAGGTGGTCTTCATAATGAGAAGTCGGGGCCTTTCAACAAAGCCGGTTTATCGATTGAGACTCCTGAGAGGAACAGAAATGGGAAGCCCTTGAGGAATGACCAGTCGGCGGCGCCAGAAGAGTGTTTCCAGTGCTTTTACCAAGGGATCAGCGACCTTTTACTAGAATGACTGTGGACTGGGCAAAAGAAAATACTGAAATACTTCAGGCATTTTAGACAAAGGCTCTGGATTGAAACTAATTTCTTAAGACCTAAAATATCACTATTCAAAATGGGATAGTGTGGTGCTCAGATGATAAATGGAGTTTTGACACACAATCTCATCCCAGTAGGTTCAGGACCCCATTCTGATTTGTTTTTAAATTAGTTCCTGAATATATACTTTAACTATTCAACAACAGGCAGTATGCTCTCATGAGCACTCTGACCCCTGAATTGATCTCATGGTAGAAAGGATCATGTAGAAGCCTCTAGCATGTCACCTCCTTCCTGGGATAGTAAATCAAATCTCTCCAGGAGTTGTAAACAAGTGTCACTAACAAAAATGTGAAAGATGCAAGGGGAAGGGGGACAGTACTATCACAACCTGATTGGCTTGGGCAGAAAGCAGATGGGTATTGGTAAATTACTATGGTTTTTCACACAATCAAATGAGACTCCATTCGCAGTTGCTGATCCAGTATAATATCTAGCTAGAGCAAAAGAACACAGCATCTGGAACCAGGTATGTAGCTATTAGCGTGAAGCATGTTTTATTTTTACTTATTTATTTAAATTATATAAAAATCTACAAGAACCTATTTTCTTGGTATGGCCAAAAAAATATATTTATACATTATCTTATCACCTCTCCTTTGCTCTGCTATAGTATAGACCACAAAAATCTTTATTGTCTCATTCCTCAAAATAATACACTTGTCCCTACATAGAGGATGTTAAGTTGATTGAAGCTCATGACCCAGAAGTAGCAATACTTTAGTAAGACTTTAGTAAGACATACATGAAACAGAGGGAATGAGATATACGTCTCTAAAATTCAGATGCTCATCATCTCAGTGAAGTTTCTGGATCTCTAATGTTATCTGGATTATATCAAGATAACTACAAGGTAAAATATAAAGTTAATCTAAAGTTATGCCTCATACAACCTACCACAGAGAGAGAGAGAGACAGAGAGAAAAAGTGAGAGATCAGAGAGAGAGAGAGAGAGAGAGAGAGAGAGAGAGAGCGAGAGATTGAGATTGAGATAGAAAGAGGTGATATGAAATCAAGTTTGGAGGAAGAAAAGTTCAGATAATGTAGAACTTTATTAACCTTAGTGAGAAGTCTAGAGTTTATTTTAAATGAACTAAGAACTCATTGGAGCTTAGAGTTATAAATCAACAGGTCCAGAAGAATTTCTTTTTACAATTTAGTGAATAGTTTGAATAATTTCTAATTTAAACTAAATTCAAATTTAAATAAAATATGCAAGTCATATAACTGTGACTAGGCACTGATTTTAAATGTTTTCATTTCTGATATCTGAAAAAATTAAAGATATATTCGAAGTAGTGAATATCATTGTTAACATGACACAGAATTTATAATTTCTTTTAAGAAAGTTTTGCAGTTTATAAAACATTTTACTCATTTTGCTCTAGGTTTATTTCTCCTCATGAAGACATGCTGCTTTTATAGAAAAATAAAACAGTTTTACTGAATATGCCTATCATATACTAATATGAAAAAAGATTTACTCATGAACCCATTGAATATGATAATTAAGTAAATTAAACTTTTCACAGTATTTTACTTCATTAGTTAGAATCAATGTCCAATTCAGTGCAATAGTCAACTAAAATAATTTATAGTGATTTTAAAGTCAATTTTTAATTACAAATAAATTCATTGCATAACTACCCAACTGCTTATTCAATAGGTTGCCTAGTATCTAGTATTGAACTGGGGAGTCCTGTATTTAAATATATATATTGTAAACGAATAGAAAACAATGAAAATCCACCACCACAAATGCTAGAAATTGTCTAATGTGCATTATTTTTATTATTATAGAATATATGTGATGCATTCACACCAACATAAAAATGAGTCCTGCTCTTAAGTAATTGAAAGCCTATCAGAATATCCAAATAAGTGTAAAACTAGGTATTAAATGATAATAAATAAAAAGTCCAAACAAAGTCATGGAAATTTAGAATAATGGGAGATAATAATGTTTACAATTCATGCAGTCCTTATTATTTCTAATAGTGCTAAATGTGTATACTTATAAATATGTATTTATAAGTATTTGTGATATATAATTTTTTTAAATTCTTAAAATATGAAGTGAAGTATATTTCTTTAATGTATGATGAATTCACATTCAGAAACATTAATTTAGTTGATAAATTCATGTGTTATGTAGAGCAGGGGTCCCTAACCCCTGGGCCTCATGGGGTACTCTCTGTGGCCTGTTAGGAACCAGGCTGCACAGCAAGAGGTGAACAGTGGGCCAACCAGCAAAGCTTCATCTGTATTTGTAGCTGCTCCCAGCACCAGCGTCACTGCCTCAGCTCCACCTCAGATCATCAGGCATTAAATTCTCATAGGAGCACCTGTCCCTAGTACCAGAAAGTTTAGGGACCACTGATAGAGAAAATGAGAATTGAAGCCAAATATCTTTTCTTTATAGTGTATGTTTCTAATCAGCAAGCAAATAAAATAGACCTTACTCTTTCCTAGAAATGTAAGTTTTCTTAGACTTTGACCAATTAAACGTCTCTATGTTAAACATTAAAGAAAGTTGTATTTCAAAGATGATTAATCTAGGGTAGAATTCTTCAGATTTTCTTACGTTCTCTAGCAGTCTCCACACTATTTCATGTTAGGTATAATGCTAGTCTTAGCATGGGAGACAGTCACATATATGAAATAATTTGTGGATCCTTAAATGCCACCCTTCTTTGTCCCCTTCACATATATCTTGTACTAATCTTCCCAAAATGTTTGGTGATGTGTTGTATTTTGTTTGTTTCAGAAAGGGAAAACATCTTTCAATTTAAGTTTCATTTGGAACACAGTACAACATAGGCTTTCAAATACCTAAAAATAGAAACTATGTGGGATAGAGGTTGGCCTAGAGACTTACTGCCACACTTCAACCTGGAAAGCAGAAGAAAATGACACAGGTGTGTCTCCTAATATAAATGACAACAGCAGGACTTCTGGTGGCTACAGTGCATGCAGAAAATTATAGGGGTTAATGGACTTTATTAGTGTTCAATATCATGTCCTCACAGTGGAGCGAGGGCCTGCTAATTGGATAAATTTAGAAATTATGCTCATTTTCATTTACTTCAGCTATAAATCCTATAAGTTATCTTGATTATCATTAAAGCAGACAGTGAGCAGAAAAAACTATATTACAAATATCCCACCTGAGAAGAATTTAAACTAATCTTATTTAATTGTCAAAATTAAAAAAAACACATTCCTGAATTTCCTAAAGCATTTACTGTACAAAAAGGGAACTAGAACAGCATGCTAAATTCTGAGAAGAGTATTGTCAAAAGGTGTTTGGGTATTATATAAAAATAAGTGGTTATTTGGGGGTTACTATTATTTTAAAAATTAATGATTAATCTCAATGATCAGATAAAAATTATTTTTATTGTTTTAAGGTTTGAAAAATATCCTTTCTTTTTAAAATATAGTAAATTTAACAAGCATTTTAAGTATGATAGCCATTAGTAAAATAAACTTGAACACAATAAAATGTGTGTATATTTATATTCAATTTTCTTTTTTAATGTTAATATTAATCTTTAATGATAACATTAAACATTTAAGAACTTTTTTTTTTAATGTTAGCAAACCTTACTGTGAGAGGCAGAACTACGAGTATAAGCTCTGAAATTAGGATACCTGGATTCAAGCTCTAACTCCCTCATATATAGTGTGTGTGTATGGCATTGAGAAGACTTGTAACATTCTTTAGGATATAATGTCTACACGTGTTAACTGGGAAAAATAAAGTTATCTCTCTGATAATGTTTCGGGTGGATGAAGTAAAAAGATCAGACCAAACTATTATTATTTCCTAAATATTACTTGCACACAATAAATTAAACCAGTAAATTTAATGCAATTCAAGTTCTCTTAAATATCTCAATATTATTTCTGAAAGTATTATATTTTCCTATACTTTTCCACTTAAAATGATAAGCTTAAATCAACTGCTCAATTAAGAATTTTAATAATATTCAACTTTTTACTCTCCTGGACAAATCTTCTCAAAAATTTCACGAATTCAAATTAGCAAATATTCATCAATCTCTAAACCATACACACAAAATGAGCACTCTAATTTTGATTTACCTTTTTTTTTAAGTGTTAAAATGGCCTAAAGTAATGTACTCATTAAAGAGAAAATTAAGGGTAACTTGTTAAGCAATTTTGAGTTAATTTCTTAGCTGGATAAAGATCCTCATAAACCTAGGATGTGAAATTTGGAACTAAAGAACTATTACGTGTTTTTTTCTCATCACCAAGACTGCCATGCCAAGTCATTTTACATGTTTATACCAGTATGGTACTATGTGAACTGAATTGTGTCAACTCAAAATTCTTATGCTGAAGCCCTAACCCCAATGTGACCAGATTTGGAGGTAGATCCTATAAGAAGGTAATTAAGGTTAATGAGATCATGAGGATGGGGCCCTGATACCCTAGGATTAGTGTCCTTATAAGAAGAGATACCAGAAGTTACTCACTCTTGCTCTCTCTCACTCTTTGTCATGTACACAGATAAGGAAGCTTATATGAACACACAAGAAGGGAGCCACCTTCAAGTAGGAGGAGGAGCCTCACCAGAAAACAACTATTTTGGCACCCAGGTCTCAGGTTCAAGCTTCTGGGACTGTGAGAAAAACGCATGTCTACTGTATAAGCCACCCAGTCTATAGTATTTTGTTATGGCAGCCTAAGGAGATAAAACATATGAACTATTTTTTAAAAATTTTTTATCAACTGCATGATCTAAATAGCGTATATAAAATGATTTAACCTCAATCCAGTATTCTTAACAACTGGTTGAATCAAATCAAACTATTTACTGCTCCATTTTGTCTTCAAATACTTTGATACTTTTCCATCTCATGGTCCCATAATTTTTGTAATTATTTAAGAAGTATGTGATTGCATTCTGCTAATCTCTTGCTTTGACCAGCTCTAATAGCATGTTTCTAAAGTCAATCTTAAAAATAGAAAATAAGTATTGAGCACCCTAGTAGATTTAATTAAGAAAAAAATTTAAAAAAAAAATCATAAATCCATATGGAGAAAAGATTAAATAGGCAAAAAGATGAGTGATACATTAATGGTATAAGAAACACTTTTAAAAAAGTGAAATAGAACAAATAAAATATTCTTTGGACACAGAAAGGGTAAAAAATTTTCACTTCGTAAACTGAATTAATTTTGTGATGGACAAACTTGAACAATCATCCCCAGAGATTGTATACGAGAACACAGAGATACACATGATGCTAGAAACAGAATGAATATTAAACTTGAGTATTTTAAGTGGTTTAACTCTAATTAGGGTTTTAGTTTCTGGCTGGGATATAGACAATCATAAGAAATCATCACTTTCACACAAGCAACCAAAAGCTACAAAATTTGGGGTTTAAAACCCATCTGAGAATTGCAAATATATATATTTAAAAAAAAACTAAATTAAGTAAATTCAAGAAAATAATAACTTTTTATAGGAGAGAAGAGACCTAGTTTTGTTCTTTTCTGTTAGAGTGGTAATAGCAGCGGGTATTTGACAAAGATGAGGCAAGAGAAAGTAGGATAACTTGTAATGTACAATTGACAACTCCACACTGTCTATCATGAGGAATTCAAACAAAAGAAGTGTCACCCACAATCCCACCTGCAAATGTTTTCCCATGATTCATCACATGCTATGAATGCTTATGTCTTTTTTCAAATGGTTGCATGAGTATACACAATTGTCAAAACTCATTCAACTCAATATTTATGAACTGGTGATTTAATGTATATAAATTATACTTTTATAAAAATTAAACAAAATGTGTTAATGTTTTGAAGGCTTTAATAGGAGGAAGTATTTCATAACGCAAACAAAAAAAAAATAAGTGAAAAGTTAAAAAAATTATGAGAGAAAAATCCAGCAGGTGGAATATACTAAAAATATATAGTATATCCAGCAAGTAAAACCGGAATATGTGAAGATGTGATTATATCAAAAGAAAAATAAAGAAATAAAAGGGTGAATTTTTCATTACTCTGAAGATTTAAAACATATTTTTTAGTCTTTTGCTTGCTGAATGAATGAATGAATATGTATTTTTATACATATATAAGTAAAAGACGAATATAAACATAATCTGGCAGATGTCACAAATCCAAATATCAAATAAATAAATTTT
>NW_006437828.1:3658045-3683298 GCF_000325575.1 Pteropus alecto
TGTATTAAATGGGAGAAGAAGTCAGAAAACAACTGTATAACTATACTTTCTTGATGTCAGGGTGAAGATGATGAGAAATAATTAAACAAAACAACAATAACTTAAGGCATTTCTACCTATCAATCACCATACTTCATTCTTTTATGATAGTATTGAAAAATATGTCTAGTGAGCTGCATAAAAACAGATATTAAACAAACCACATAAACATTTTGAGTAAATTCACTGGGTTGTATTTATTTTAGGTGTAATGAAAAGTAAAGTGATTCAGATGAAAACCTCAAGACAAGTAAAAGCTTTAAACATTTTTGAGTAATCACATATAAATTTTACTTTAATAAAGGAGATTTAATTTTTTAAATTATGGGTCATTATACTTAGAACATATAGTTATGTGTAAAGATAATGGCAAATATATAGCTATTCTAAATGTAATATAATACCTTGGGTAGGACTTGTTATTGTTTACATAAAGAACAAAAATTGTTAAAATAAAATTTAAAAATTCCTTGGTAGTAAATATTCAATATCATATCAAAAGAACACAAGAGTTCGAAAGTGGGTGATAAAGTAATAGCTTCTAAAGATGTCATCTAGTGGAGCATTAGAGATTATAGAACACACAAGTAAAATATCTAGGTTGGGGAAAGATGGGGCATAAATACGTAGGTTAAATAAAACTATAGAATAAATTTAAAAAAAACATGCATATGAGCATGTATTAGATGATACCATGGTGTTGCCATTTGGGGGCAAATCCAACTTTGGTGTCACCCCAGTGGCATAGGGGAGATAATGATGCAGAAGTGTAATTAGCTTTTTCCCTTGGTTCTTCCCCTCTGACACAGCAAAGAATCACAGGTCAGCAAGATTTAGAAAAGATTTATTAAAGGTATATTTTAGAAAGTCAGAGCACGCTCCAAGGGAGGAACGGATTTCCTGTGAAGAGAGCTGTAACCCCAGAGCAGGAGGAGGAGGTCTGGTATTATATTAGGGCCCTGATGGGTTGTTACAAAGGTGTTCCCAGGTAATTAGCATGTGAGGTCATTTTGATTGACACTTGGCTGCTATATAACTCTTTGCCTACTGCGCATGTACTTACTCAGAATTCAGTCTGTTATAATCAGATTCATGAACTTCCAGGCATAAACATGGTATTAGAATGATGGTATAATGAGGCTGAGATTGTGGGAAGGTTAGGGTAGTACCTATTGTGCAGGTGTCTGTGGCCAGATTAGACCAGCAAAGACTATAACCTTCCTGTCCTGTGTCTCTGGGGATGCAGGAGGAATTCTCTAATCACCAATAAGGTGT
Organism: Pteropus alecto; assembly: GCF_000325575.1. NCBI lineage: Eukaryota > Metazoa > Chordata > Mammalia > Chiroptera > Pteropodidae > Pteropus > Pteropus alecto. Next base: position 3,659,360 of record NW_006437828.1, read on the forward strand.
TCTCTGGGTGGTCTCTAGGCTGGGCCTCTATTCCTTTGTTCTCCTGTCGCTCATGTCTGACTAGCTACCTAATGATAGATTTACAAGTAATGTTGTAAGGTATGAAAACAGTATTGGAATAATGTAGGAAATATCTTTATATTGCCAATATGTACATAGGATTATTTATGAGTTAAGTGTCATAATGTCTTTAATTTACTTAACATTTGTAAAATAATATGAGTTTATGTGGTTACTGGAGGGAGGTTGGTAGAAGGCATTTGAAGAGTACAGTAAATGTCAGGATCTTTTAAGAAAAACAAAATCAATGTGTATATAAATTTTTTAGAGGGGGAAAATGCCTTTTTCAAACCCATTATGCAATATATAAGCAGCACATTTCCAAACACAATATAGTTGAATCTCTTTGGAAAATACAATAATCCTGTCAACAAAAAGATTCTTACCAATATGAAAAAAAAAAAATTATATTGAGTAGGCATTAAAAGGCCATCTGCATGCAAAGTAGTGAAATAATGACTACAAATTAGTACGAAGTCTCACATAAATTATACTTTAAAGTAGAAAACAAAATAACTAATCTTAGCTCTTAAAAAGAAAAAGACTATACCTTTGGACAATCTCCTATTCACCCCATGAGAAAGAACTCTGAGTTAATTTTGGAGGTACTTGTTTATATATCTAAGGTTAGTTAGCATGTGACTCTGGAAATACCTCTACACTGTAAAAAATATTGAGACTGGTCTTTATCCCTAGAAAGGTTTATTATTTTCCAATGGTTAGAATAAGGACTCAGGTTCACTAGGTCTCCAAGGAAATACTTTGAGAAAAGGAGGAGGGGAAATGGTCTCTTTGCCCTTTATAAACAAAAGAAAACATTTTCATTTACCCTTACAGTTCCTCTTTCTGTTATTCCTTTTGTGGTAACATTGCAATTTTCTAAATGGTTCCATTTTCATATTTACTCTTCTCTTGGAATTATATAGCCAACAAAATAGCAATAAGAAATTAAGTAATATGAAGACAACAGTGAAGCAATCTCATGGAGTAGCAGCAAGCCCTCTAGAATATCATTTTTTCAGTTTAGTGTATTTCAATATTTGGAAAAACGAGTTTTAAGCAATTTGTGGTAATCACAGTCTGGTCTTCTTGAGCTGGGTTCACACAGGAAACACAAATTCAGTAGGCTTTTCTTTTATTTTGATAGTACATGTGATTAGCATCCCCTGAGTACGTCCCTCCCCATTGGGTGACTATCTCTTATTCAGAACACTTTCATATAAGGCAGTCTGCTTGACTGATTCATACAGCAGACTTTTACCAATGAGTCATTTCAAGCCCTTATAACTTACTGTGTTGAGTCTTTTAGGAAAGAGAGAATCCTTTTAAATAGTGTGTATGATTACAAGGGATTCAATTAAATAGAGCATGGGATATGGTGTCATGTTCAAATTCATGGTTCTGCCCAACATAAGTAAAAATGTAGCAATACCCAGATTACTTGAAAGAGTTGTTCTAATTTTATTTTTTCTTAACAAGGCTAATAGGATATTTTAACATGGTAGAATGCTGAATCTTAGTCAATGAATTTTAAAGAGTTCTATTTATTTATTCCACTTGTTCTGAAGAATAAGGATGATAGGGAATGTGGTTATAAGATTCTGCAAACATTTATATAATCCCTGAGTAACAGTGGAAACAAAATGAATTATTTTATCTGACTTGACAGGCTCCTATCTTCCCAAAGTGAGAAGTATGTCTATCACAAGAGCCTTTACCACTTTTTAGGAATCTTCCTTTGAATCAGGAAGAATATCAGGCCATCTTAAAACCATAAGGAAATAGAAACTTCTTGGCTTGCCACCAGGTTTTAGATAAAGTTGATTCTTTAGTTCAGACTGCTATAACAAAATATCATAAACTGGGTGGCTTATAAACAGAAATGTATTTCTCACACTTCTGGAGGCTGAAAGTCCAAGATAACAGTGCCAACATTGTTAGTTTTGGCCTTCTTCTGGATTGCAGACTGTCAAATTCTCCATCTATCTGCTCATGGCGGAGAGCATAGAGTGAAAGCAAGCTCCCTCATGACTCATAAGTGCACTTATCCAACTCAGAAGGTTCACACCCTTACCGAGTCCTACTTAATCCTAATCACCTCCCAAAGGCCTCACCTCCTAATGCTAACACATTGGGAGGTAATGTTTCAACATATGAATTTTGGGGGAACATAAACATTCAGTCCATAACGTTTGGTCAGGAAAAATTAGGCAGTGAAGAATTTTGTTGACAAACAGAACATCTCTAACATGTTTTGAATAATTTCATATTTGTATTTTAATAAAACTCCACAGGTAAATCTGATGTGCACCTCCAATTGAAAACTACTGCCCTAGAAAAAGATACTGGATTCAAATTAAAGAGGTAAGGTCAAGTTGAAGTTAAGTTGATGTTTCAAAATGAATAGCTGAAATTACGATTAATAACAAATACTGTGCTATTGTTGCCTAATATCATCAAGCAAAGCATCACTAGGACTTTGTTAAATAGAAACATATCATACAGAGGGAGGGCATTAAAAATCTCTAGCACATAGTGGCTCTGTATCAATATTGTATCTCTGCACATTTAATGTAGAGAAGGCAAAGTATCTCTTGAGAATTGAAAGTTGATCCATGAAACACATCAAAATTAATATATCAGATAAACCTAGTTATTTCTGTTACATCTCTTTTAATAATGTGAGTGAACAGATACTTGTGTTTTTTTTTTTTCAGATGCCCTCTGAAAAATCTCAAAAATAACTTTAGATATAAAATATGTCTTGACATATTCATTTTAATTTCTTCTAATTTAACAGTTCGATTTTAGAAAAAAAAATGTAAAGGTTGTCCTTGATTTGTATTTGATTAAGTAGGATTATGGGTTACTTAGAAACAATAGTTGGTTATCTATGTAATCAAAATGACAATAATAAAAGATTTCAAAAGTAAGCAGAGAAGGTAGCATGATTGTAAAGAATCTTAGCTCTTTCAAAAATAAGAAAGCTTTGTTCTCAAAGAATCAGAGACCTAATATAAAATCAACATAAAGCATAAGAAATCTTTCTGGTAAGACACAGAATCTTTAATATCTACATAGATTCCAAAGTTAAAGAAAATGCGTTATAACCTCTTACTAAGAGCAGATCAATAACTCTAAGAAAAATGTTAATTTAACAAAGAGGAAACAAATTCTATTTTTGCATCGATATAATAATATTTGCTACCAAAGGAATCATAGCATTTTGTGGAAATTCTTATGAATAAACCTATCGAATTTTAGTCAGCTTTGATTATGGTGAATACAATTATTTTCTGCAAGTTTCTCAAATTCTGTGCACTCAGTCAGGTTTTGTTTTTCACTTTCCTCTCCCTCATTCTGGTACAGCCAGCCATTTTCTTTACTACAAAACTATTTTTCTCTTCTCTTAACAGAAACGTATCTTCCATACCTTTTGCATAAAAATGTTTCACTCTGCCAGTATTATACCTAGAGTATCATTTCTGTATATTGATTATAATTTTTCACTAAAGTAACTCTATTTCACAAAGAAATCTAGAGGGTGGATAATTTTGGACTGTCGGACACCAGCATTCTTCAGCAGATTAGCAGAGCTCATGGATACACATCTCACAATTTTCTACAACCATACACACACACACACACACACACATACATATTGTGTCTCTCTCTCTTTCTCTCTCTCTCTATATAAAGAATATATACATATTCCTTATTCCTATTATATTATAAATTCTCAAAGTGGCAAACATAAACATGTTTGTTTATGACCCAAATACATAACCTCTCTTTATCATAAAAATAAATGGCAAATTATAAAACATTGCATTGAGAAATTAATGTTTCACCTTTCTATCTTACTCAGAAATTATCTTGGTATTAATGGGCTCCATTTACTCAATTTAATGTTAGTCCACAATTTTAAGTTACCTAAAACTCTTGGAAATTGTCTTTAACTTTACATACTAGAAAATGTAAGTATTGTTGGATTGATGTTCATCAGAATAACAATTCAATTTGGTTAAATGCAAATATACTTTTTCTTATAATTTTAAACATTAAATTTACTCATTAGATGCTGATCAGCAAGGACATATCTAAGCAGATTGCAAAAGTACGTTTAGTATTACATATAAATTTGATAATCAGAGATAACATAACTTTTTATTAAACTAAAACTATTAAACTAGTCTTGTAGTCAATATTTTACCTAAATTATGTAAATTTGGATTCTTAAATGTTCATGAATTGTTTCTGTATTAATACTTTTCTAACATACTGAAAGTATTTTAAGTTCAGTTTTATAATTTTCTGGGAAATTTAGTAATATTCGATTACTAAACAACTCAGGAGTTCGGGCACCAACCCCTCACATAGCTGAAAATCTGTGTATAACTTTAGAATCCCCCAAAACTTAAGTTGTCCCTCAGCATGTTTGTGGTTCCAGGATCCCCCACTGATGCCGCAGATGCTCAAGTCTCCTATAGAACATGGTATAGATCAATGCGAACAATTAGTCCTCCATGTCCACTGACTCCCAACTGAAATAAAAAACTGTACAGCTATTCATTCTGTCTATGGGACCCACACAGTTCAATCTGTGTTATTCAAGAGACAACTGTATATAAGCACATATTTACCTCAATAAGTCTATCTGAATAGAGTTTCTTTAATTTAGGATGTTTTATAATCTAAATTTATAAATATCATCAAGAGGTATTAAAATATTATACACAGTAGCTAATAAAAACCTTTTGAGATGCAAAAAGAAACATCAAGACAGAGAAAGAAGCCTTATCACGTCAATTAAGAAACTTAAGCCATGAGTAAAGTGTAAACACAGAAAAATAACTCACCAATGAGTCAGTTTTATAAATGAGTGACTCCAGAAATGCAATTTTAGTGGGCATCAAATTCTCAATAAATTCAAGATCAAAAGAGACAAGTAGTCAGACAGAAAAACTGAAAACTAAAAACAAACAAATGAAAAACACTAACAAAACTAAAAAAAAAATCTGTCATTTCTAATACAACAGAAAATAAATCTCTATAAAATCAACCAATTTACAAGAGATGATTAAGTGACAATCTATAATAAAATTCTAAATAAATGGAAAATAATTTAATGAATTTTAACAAAACAAAAATCAAAATAGTGAGGTTTAAATTAAAATGTGAAAAACAAGGAATCAGTAAAATTTTATTGCTGCTTTAGATTCACTTCTAGAAACCAAGAAAAGATACACCTGGTCTTATAGCACACAGTAGGTATTGCCCTGGTAACAGAGTTTACCAGACTCTGGTACGTGAATCCATTGGGCATCCCAATGGAAGACCTCTAAAACTGTTTAAAGATAATATTCAGTAAAAGATAAAATCATAAAAATGAACATGTGTTAAAGTTTGTATTTTATTCATGTAATGTGAATGAATCAGCAGATGGTATAAGCTGTTCAATGGAGAATTGAAAGAGCACAATGCTATACGGATTAAAGGAATTACAAATTTATTTGCTTCTCTAAAATCTTATATCCCTTGTACTTTTAATTCTTTTATAACTGGTTTGATTCCCTCTAATTGAGCTCTTGACACAGGATATTGTTTACATGGGGCCATAGCTTATCCTTTTGATAAGCTATTTTATTGGCTCGATATCTATGATTAAGCATGTATCATCGTTTCCTAGAGCCCAAAGGGATGTTTCAGCTCAGAGTGCATCCTAGATTAGAGTGAGACTCTTACTCTTCTCTTATCCTCTTTTCTTAATGAAGGCACCTGGTAACCGAATCAAGCCCTTATGTTTCTGCATACTGAATGTGGTGACTTTTAATTTGCACAGTAAATCTTTCCTCAATCGATTTACAAAAGAATCAGGAAGAATTAAGAAATCAGGTCCTATCTATCTGTATGGGAACCATGGTGAAAAAGGAACAAACCAAAAACTGACCAGAAATAAGAATAGCCTGTATTGATCTATCACAGAGAAAAAGAGATAAATTTCAGTGGAAATGTTAGAAGACGAGTATCTATCAGGAAAGACAAAGAAAGTTTAACATGAGGAAAAGTTATAAACAGATGATTCAGCAGTTCCTGCCCTCAAGACTTTGCCAACTCATCCATTTTGAGCCATTTTCCAATTATTCCTTACTAAGTGGTTCTGTCTCTCTGGGTTTTCCTGATTCCTTTGTTCAAGAAACATCTTCATCTTCCAAAAGGCTGGCTTCTTATATACTGACACACTAATTTTCCTCTTACTTTTTCCCCTTTTAAGTTGACCAGAGTAGGAGTTATTTCCATTCGCCATATCCTTTGTTCTTTCAGTTTTTTACTAACGACAGGACAGTGGACAAAAGTATTGAAAAGAAAGTGGATAAAACCAGAGAGAAATTTTACTCTGCTCTTGGATCTATTGCTGTAATGTTTGAGAAAGTTTCAACAAACCACTGGTGAAAATTAGTGGGGAACTCACCTGATTTCTGAAGAGCATGAGGCACTCCTCCCAGCTCACATTTTGCAGACAGTCTTCAAGTACAGTTGCCCACAGCCCTCCTTGGTGAGCTTAACACTTTCAGGCCTGTCTTCATTCTCAGGGTCGATAGGTAATTAAACTTTTGTGACCACAGCATCTCCTAAGGAGGTGAATTATTGTGGGGCCACCAAAGTGCTTACAACAAGCAAAGTCTCCTAGAAGAAGGACTCAACACAGCTGTGTGTGCACGTAGGCGTAAGCTGGTAGTGATGTACACAGGTGTAAGCCCTCCGTGGAGTATTTCTGCAGACTCACGCAGCGCTACCCGGATGTGGAAAGGAAGTCTTAAATTGGTATTAGTGGCTGGGGCTAAGGTCTACACAGGTAGACTTTAGAGATATGGCAGGTTGGGCTCTAGATCACCGTGATAAAGCAAGTATCGCAATAAAGCGAGTCATAATCTTTTGCTGGTGGAGGGTTTTGCCTTTAGTTTGTAAAAAACACAACACTTGTAAATTTAGCACAGTAAAGCAAAGCACAATAAAATGAGGCATGCCCGTCTACTGTTAATGTTTCAAGTACTCCAGGTCGCCCCTGACAAGTTTTTAATTACATAAGAGTCACTGGTGCTCCAAATTTTAAAATCTTGCTTTCCTTGCACTTTGGCGATAAAAGTATTGATTTGCATGGCATTGTGTTTTCCTTCTCACGGAGCATGTGTCAATCTAACTCCTCTTTTGTCTACCTTATACGAGTGGCATAACTACTCTGCATCCGGGGCATTTATATAGGAACGCCGTCTTCTGTGAGAATTCTCGTTCATCCTCTGCCTGAGCAATTTTATGATTTCTGCTTCTCTAGTTAGTTGGCGTGTGAAAGGAATCTTGCAGGTGGCAGGCATGTAACACCTAATTCAATGTCCCCAAACTGAGCTGGTAATGGATCACCTGTCAAAGCAGTTAAACCTTCATCTTTCTCTTCAGGGAAACCCCCTAAGAACAGGAATTGCCCTCTACAATATCTATGCTTTCCCATGCCCAGGGTTCAGCCTTAGGCAGAGAGAGATAAAGAGAGATAGAGACCAGAAAGGCAGAGACATCAAAGAAAGGAACGGGATTCCAGCCCAAAGAGGGAAGATAGTTTTGATCTCTCATTTCTTTCTTCTCTGTATATACACCTGTTTCCAACTTGACTGAGAGTTATTAGCCTTTTAACGGAAAGACCTGCAGGCAACATGTCCTTTCCTCCCATTATTCCTGCCCCCTCCCTCCTTAAAACTAATTGTGGTACTAATGAGCCAGGATTAACATACATAATAATCTAATTTAGAGTTTGGCGAGGATTGTCCACCTGGATATCTGGATAGCATTACCTAAGAAAGAGAGAACTAAAAGGCATATTTTTTTAATTCAAGGTCTCTCATTGACTCTGGAGTGGCCACAAAAAAACCTCCAGCTTTTCTGCTCAGTCAGGAACTGTTAAGCTACCACTCATTATCAAAATATTGTTGGAGAAAGCAAACAATCCTGCCAATAAAAAGAATCCTTTATTCCAACTGTTGAAATAAGAAATGTCCAAAACTGTAGAGAATTATTATGAGTTTATTTGATTCAAACAGAGGATATGCCTGGAAGCATGATCTCAACAGACTGAGAAAAATGCTTCCAAGAAATGACAGTTTGCAGCTTCTTTTATGCCTTTAGAATTAAGAAGGGGCCCTAAGGAAGATTACATGAAGGTGGGAGAAAGCAAGGTGGATCCAATTAAAGGATAGTTTAATGAGATTATGTGCTCTATTGAGGGTGGTCCCCTTTAGAAAGGGGAATTTGAAAAGAAGCATTTCAAAGAGGCATCGATCTAGATGCACAGAAACAATGGACAGGGCTGGCTGAAGGCAAAGCTAAGCCTTTTATGAAAAAGTTATGTGCCTGGGATGTGACTGCCCTCCAAGACCTGCACCTTTCGGAGTTTATGATCAGATGACCTTGTGTGGTTACTTTCCATACAATATGGAAGAGGGAGAAGACACAATTTATTATTGAGTAAACATTAACAGATTTTATGCATGTAAAGTGACTGAAAAGTTAAGACAGAATCTCAAGTAATTTATATAGCAAAGTAGAAGACAAAACGTTAATTTCTTTTAATTCTTCAGGAGGCAAAATCTATATCTTATGATGGTCTCTCCTGCCATCTTAAGAGAAAAAGCCCTGAGTTAACTCTGGAGGTATATATCTACATATGCAGAGGTTATTTGGACCATGGTTTTAGCGATATCTCTACATTGTAAAAATTTGACCTAAGGCTTAATCCCTAGAGATTTACCTACGTTCTAAAGATTAGAGTAAGGATCCAGATTTATTATGTATCCAGGGAAACACTATAAGAAAAGAAGAGGGGTGAAATGGTCTTTTGGCTCTTTATAAATAGAAAAAATAATTTTAATTTACCCTAACGGACTATATACAAAATAAATTATACAAATTTGAAATAGCATGATAGGATGTATTGTTACTGGCAAGAGAGAGTAGATATACTTTTCCCTCATCTTCCCACTAAACAGAGTTGAGAACTCTGGACATTATATATACACACACACATGCGCGCACACACATACACACACACACACATATATATACACACACACACACACATATATATACACACATTTATATGTATATATATGTATATATATGTATATATATGTGTGTATATATATATATACACATATATATAAAACCAATATAGAAGATTCTCAAATGTGAAGGTAAAAAGGATAAATGGCTAGGTTTTTTGTTTAGGAGAATTGTAGATTCTTGTATAGACCCTAGAATAACTGAAAGACTAAAAGAAAGACCAAAATTTTCAAGAAAAACCCTCACATATGTAAAAAAATATATAAACGAAGCTACTTTAAAATGGAATCAGAGCCGCCATCACAGAGCAAGGCATCACACTACCTTGCACATCTTATTCCTGAAACCTTTGGACTGTTAAAACTGGGCAAAATAATCTTTTTTTTTTTTTTTAATTTAAGTATATAACTATAGTTGGTATACAAGCTTATATTGGTTATATTTATTTCAGGTGTGTAATATAGTGATTTGATATTTTTATATTTTACAATGTGATCACCCCATTAATTCTAGGAGTTATTCGTCACCCTGCAAACTCATCACAAGATTGCTAAGTACATTTCACTTTCTCTTTTCACCCATCCCCCTGTCCTCTCCCTTCTGGTAACCATCACTTTGGTCTCTGTTTCTATGAGTCTGTCTCTTTTTCTTTCTCTCGTTTTGTTTTTAGATTCTACATTTAAGTGAAACCATAGGTATTTGTCTTTCTCTGCCTGACTTACTTCACTTAGCATGATAGCCTCTAGGTCCATCCAAGTTGTCACAAGTAGTAAGATTTTATTTTATTTTTTTTAATTGCTGCTTAATATTCCATTGAGTATACATGTATGTATGTGTGTGTGTGTGTGTGTGTGTGTGTGTGTGTGTGTGTGTGTGTGTGTGTATATACACTATATTTATCCTTTCATCTATGGATAGACACCAAGCTTACTTCCATATCTTTGCTATTGTAAATAGAATTGTAATGAACAAAGGGATGCATATATCTTTTCGAATTACTGTTTTCATTTTCTTTGGATAAACAGCCAGAAGTGGGATGGACTGGGCCCAAAGCAGCATTGTATTTCAAACATTTGTTATGACTTTCTGACTGAAAACTGAAGGTATTCTTTAGAATTAGCATCATTATGTTATCTTATCTGCACCTATAGAAATTCCTTCCCCAGCTTATTAACACACACAGATATTCCTTTCTTCTATTTAGGTCATGATTCCCCTTCCTTTTATCATACTGCATGGCCTTCACTTCCTAATGAGAACACTATTTGGGTTTCTACCTGAATCAGTTCTCCCCATAGCTATTCTTTTGGGGCTCAAATAAATGCTTGTTGCCTCTTACTTAGGACTTTTTTATTTTTAGGTTAAAGCATAAATCATACCACACTGTATAGGCAGATGATACCTAATACAAAATTACTTTAAGATGACTTCCCCCCCTCAATTTATACCTATTCAGTAAGTTTAAATAAAGCAATAAATCATTAATCTATCTCTTAATCAGGCAACACTACTTTTTATTTTTCATTTTCATTAAGAAATTAAAAATACCACTTCATCATTTAAGTTCCAATTCCTAAACTGTGCAGGAGATTCTGTTTTAAAAATCATGTATGATTTGTGAGGTGCTTTAGGAAGGCTATTGTGCTTTAAGAAGTGCTTTAAGAAGGCTATTGTGTAGAGGGCCTACCTGATCAAAGTAATTTAATGCTTTTAAGAAGGTGATAGTTATCTTAGAGCAAAAGACTAATATATATGTATATACATATATACATATTTATAATATCTTTTATTTCAAATCTCTTTGTAACTTTCATGATCCTTGAAAACATCATATTTTAATCTGTGTTCCTATTTTTCTTCTCTTGATAAGCTTTACAGAATTAAGATCAAGTATTTCAATGTTCTTTAACTAAGAATCAAGATTTTTATAGACACACGTAGCCTACAAAAATATATGACCCATTCTATACAATTTTAAACAGTTAAATTCAATCATTGAATAAAGAATCACCTAAAATGTGCAATTTAAATATTATCTTATGTATTCATCAGAGTTCTCTAGAGGAATAAGTCCAATATTATGTCTCTCTATCATCTATCTATCTATTATCTATCTATCTATCTATCTATCTATCTATATCTATCTATCATCTATCTATCTATCATCTGTATTATCTATCTACATATCTGTCTATCTTACTGTTTATCTATTTATCTATCTATCTGTACATATATAGAGAGATCGACTTTAAGGAATTAGTTAAAGTGATTTTGGGGGCTGGCCAGTTCAAAATTTTCAGAGCAGGGTAGCAGTCTGGAAATTCCAGTAAGAGCTGATGGCCGAAATCTCAGTTCTAAATAGTCTATACACAGAATCTCTTGTTCAGAAACCTCAGACTTTTCTTTAAAGATCTTCAACTGATTAGATGAGGCCCACCAATATTATGGAGGATAATCCACATTACTAATAGCTTGCATATTTAAATGTTAACCACATCTAAAAACATACTTTCACAGCAACATCTAGACTTGTATTGACCAAGCAAATGAGTACCATAGCTTAGCCAAGTTGACACATAAACTTAATCATTACAGTCCATCATTTGTTAATGTGCCACAAATATGTACCTTTTTACACCATGATTAATATCCAAATAAAGATAATGACATGGTCATGTTTCTTCTTAAAATGATACAACTGTCCTGCTTACACTGAAAATGCACTACCCCTGTCCCCAGAAGAGGGTACAAAGTCCTTGGATGATGTTCACTCTTTTCGTGGATGTCCTATAACTTAAATTCAATGATTTTTAACACATGTTATTTATATGATAAAGTGATAACAGAGGGAAGAAAACAGAGATATGTGCAATATACACATGTTCACACACATACACATGTATACACAAAGACATATTCATAACAAAATAAGAAAGAAATACTCATAATAATTACAGCCTTCCTTTCCACAACTAGTCACATGGTTGTAGCTATTATTTATAACCCCTTTCTTCTCCTTTCCATCTGTATTCCCTTTGTCCACAGTAAGCACCTTACCTGGTCATTGTTCTTTACCTGGTGGGGTAACAAAACTTCATTCATGAATACTCTATGACATTAGTTCGCCTGCTTAAATTAGCTTCTTGTAGTTTTCCATCGACATTAATCACAATACACAGTAGTACTAAGACATGACAGAATATTCGTGTTAGGCAGTTAGGTGGACATGAGTGACGGGGGAATGTAGGCCCAACCCAAGGGCCTCCCTTAAGACCTCCCAGAAACACCCATCTTGCAGTTAAAAATATCTTTACATCCTAAAATGCAAGGAGGTAAAAAAAACTGTAAAGTAGCCACTGGTTTAGGCCAGCCACAAATGCCTGTGCAGTTAGTACATACACTATCCTTGCTTGACCTTAGTCTCATCATATCATCATTATAATATCATATATATGCCCAGAAGTTCATGAATCTAATTATAACAGACTAAATTCTGGGTAACCACATGCACAGTGGACAAAGATGTCAATCAAAATGACCTCACAATTATCTTGTACCACCCCTGTAACCACCCTTCATGGTCGCAATATAAGGTATACTCCCAGAAGCTTGTGGGGCTGTAGCCACCTCTGGCATAGACCATTTCTCTCTTGAAATGTATTTTAATAAATCCTACTTTTCCTAAATTTCACTGATCAGTAATTCTTCACTGCATCAGCAGAAAGAACTGAGGTCCCCAGTGCCACTGGGGCAACGACGGATTTAGATCGCCCCCAACAGTAACGTTTGTGTGCCCCCCACTCCAAATTCATATGAATTGAAGCCCTAACTCTCGGAAAGAACTGAGGTCCCCTCAGTGCCACTGGGGCAATGACAGATTTAGATCACCCGCAACAGTAACATCTGTGTGCCCCTCACTCCAAATTCATATGAATTGAAGCCCTAACTCTCAGTGTGATGAATTTGAAGGTAAGTCTTTGGGAGATAATTAAGTTCAGGTGAAGTCACGAGGGTAGGGTCCCCTATGATAGGGTTAATATCCTTATAAGAAGGAGAGACCAGAGCTCTCTCTCTCTTCCTCATGTGAAGACATAGCAAGAAGGTGGGATTATCTGCAAGCCAGGAAGAGAGTTCTCACAGGAAACCAAATCTTGATCTTGGACTTTCTAGACTTCAGAACTATGAGAAGTGAGTATCTGTTGTTTAAGCTACCCAGTCTCTGGTATAATTACAGCTGCCTGAGCTAAGACGGGCACCTAAAGGGGTCTCTCATATTCCAGACATACTCTTTCTTACCTCCATTGTTCAGTAATAGTCCTATTTTCCTGTGGTAGTCAGGCTTAATCATTCTAGCTGGTAAAGTAACTCTCTTCTTTGCCTATTGATTCAGAGGTACAAGGAGCCCAAAGGGACCAAGTGGCAGTTTTAACTTCCACTTCAATGGAATCACTGTTGTGTCTCCCAGTGGAAGCATAACTCCTACTGATACTAAGATATGTAGACCAGCAGAGCATTAGGTTATGAGAACAGAAAGCAAAACTGTTGCTAATGGATCACTGAGGGTAATATTGAGTGGTACCACTCTTCTTTATAACCCTTGATTCCTGGACCTGGGAATCCTGGCTATGGCAGAAATTTCTCTCAAGGTTTTCCTATTGGTAGACAATAGATCCTGCTCTTCCTCAATAAAAATTCTTAATAGTAGTATATGCAGGCATATATAGGCTTTGCAACAGAGAATATATAGAAAAATAATTTATTTAGATTTCTGAAAAATTTGTATTACTAGAAACAATAATCCCATAATTATATCAGTTAGTTAGATGAAGTAAAATGAAATCATTATTAAATGTCTTATCTCTGGTCAGCTATTATATCCTTCACTTACAATACTTATTTTCTAACAGGCTACTTTCTTTTTATAAATATATAACAGGCTACTTTCTTTTTATAAATATATAAATAAGCTTTTTGCATTTTCCATGAGATTAGGCATTTCTCTAAGTAAGACTTTCTCCCCTATAATTTAAGTAAAAATGGAATGCCATAAATATAGAACTAAACTGGAAATTAAAAGGGAAAGTTATTATATACAACTCTCTATTTTCATATAACTATAATACATAAATTAGATGTTGGAGAATTATGCCATCTTACTTGTGTCTCTTCTAATTAAATTGCTGTTGTTTCAGTAAGAGGTTCAGTATATTTCAGATGTCTCATTAAGTATTAAAATTCTATATATTAATGTCATATGGGGTGGAAAAGAAACAAAGAAATATCGATCATATTTTCTATCCAAATTCAGAATCAATCAAGAGACAAATGGAAGATAAGGGTAGCAGATATAAAAAAATATGAATGTGATTATTGATAAATATAGGTTGGAAGACATGGCTACGTATGTAGGCTTCCTGTATATTGAACATAAGAATTAGTCTTTGAACATAATCGCAGACATTGTGAGACAACCACGAGCTTTACTCCATAAAGAAAGAATCTGCTCTTACAAATCAACAGCATAAGAGATTTATGCAGAATTGCAGTAGGAAAGAGGAGGGGTGGGTGAGATGGATGTAGCCAGGGGAATTAATTTGGGTGGAGTTCCTCCTTAAAACAGAAAGAAGTAGGGAATAAGTGTTCACACAACACTTTAATGCCCTTTGTTAAGTGCATCTTGCTTCTGGTATGTTTTTGATGTCCTAGAGCACAGCTCTAATAAAAGACAGACACCACAAGCAAGATGCAATAATGAACGACATTATTGTATCAACACTTATTCATTGTATCAACATGGTCTCCCATCTGAAAAACATCGAGATATAATACAGGGTTGAATGATTCCCATACATATTCTTCTTTTATCGCCCACTCCTTAAATAAATTCTGAATAGATTAGAACAAAAAATGAAATTCTATTCTAAGTTGTAGTGACATAATAGTAATACAAAAGGACCCATCTTTGATTCCTTGTGATATTTATATGCATGCTGTATAACAAATGACTAGTTAACTGAATATATCTGAAATGAATATCAAAAACATATTGATATTTGTGTTTCTCTATGAAATGTTTGCTAGCATTACAAAACTGCTTAAGATTGTTTTGAGTTCTTTACATATATATAACATTTTATTTTTATTTTGAAATATTTTATTTTAAAATGTGGTTTAATTAATGTAATTTAATTTAATTATTGGTTTCAAGTATACGATACATTGGTTAGACATTTGTATAGTTTATGAAATGATCCCCCTGATTATTCTTTCTCTCTGGCTCTACACCCAGCCATTACATTACCACTGACTATGTTCTTATGTTATGCTCCCATCCCCATGACCATCTATCAACTATTAATTTGTACTTCTTTAACCCTTCACCCCTTTATTCCAGTTCCCCAACTCCCTTCTGGTCATCATCAGACTGTCCTCTATATTTGTGAATCTGTTTTCGATTAGTTCTAGAGGTTATTATGCTGAGTGAAATAAACCAGACAGAGAAAGATAAATGCCATATGATTTCACTTATATGAGGAATCTAAGGAACAAAAAGAATAAACTAATTAATTTGATTAGAGCATTATTTTCCCAAATTTTAATTAATTCCATTTGGATGAAGACTAGAAACTTGGCCAAGGAAGTTAAAACAAATCCTACCCTTTTCAGTTCCAGCTTGACAAACATTTTTATGTCTTATCTTTTAATTAATTTAAATATAAACATTCATAATGAAGTGATAACAATTGATATTGATTGGAATAATTTAGACACACTTTGTGTTTATCCATTTGAAAATTAAAGCTAGTTGTTACTTGAAGTGAACAACATAATATTTCCTTAAGAAGAATTTTAGGTTTAAAATAGTCAATTAAAAAATCAAAATAGTAAAGATATATTTGGTTTATTAAATAAAATATATTTCAAAAATATTATTAAAATATTGCCTAAATTCAAAACATTAATTAATAAGCTAGAACTACTACCTTCCATTAAGTTTCAAGGCAATACTAATTATTTCTACATTCTATTAATGCAACGAATGCGCTTCTATTTCCTGTTGTATTTCAGACAAAATACCTGGATTGATTCTCCTGCAGAAGTCGATTAAAATGTTGGATAAATAACAACAAAAAAGGCCTTAAATAAATTGTTGAACTGAAAATGTAAAGAATGCACAGCCAAACTCAGGTTAGTACAGGCTCTCTTTCACAAGACGCATGGGCTAGTAACCCAACTCAAGAAATGCTGATTAAATTGAGTAGGCTATTAAGAATTTTCCTTAAGCTATTCTTCCACAAGGTTGATTCTCCCACAACAGTGAGTGAGAAATAAAATGTCCTACTAACAATACACTCCTAGAGGCCTGAAATGAAAATTACTATTCTCAAAAAATGAAAATGGATGAAAATAAATCAGATCTCCTCTTCTGAGAATTTATATCCACAATCTAGTTCTGGTGTGGATATAAATAGTTAGGCTCCAAAATTCTCAAGATCAGAATTTATTTTATTGGGGTGATCAACTGATTAAAACAAATGCCAATTCTATGTGAGGACACTACCTCCATTCTAAGACAAAAAAATCCAACAAGCAAAATTTTAAGAAAAATAAGGATTTCATAATCAAAAAACACAAAACATGTAGGGGAAAAAAAAACACATAAACTGTAAATGACAAAGAACAGAATCGGGAGTGCAAAACTTCAGATACCATAATTATTAGTCCCCAAATATAAATTCAACTTGTTTAATGTGCTGAAGATTATAAAGAAGACTTGAAAATGTGAGTAAATATTAAGCAATATTGAAAAACAAAATACCTAAAAATAAAAATAAAGTAATTGAAATTAAAGTGTCATGTGATATATCCAATAGCATATTCGAACTGAGCTAAAGATAGAATTAATAATCTGGAAGAAAGATCTAGTAATATTATTAAGAAGAAAGTACAGCTATATAAAGAGATAAATAATATCTAAAAGAGAGGTGGAACATAGACGTCTACGTGAGAAGGTCTACAATGAAACCTACAGTGAGATAAAATTCTGTTTTTTAAAAAATTAAACCATAAAAAATAATGAATACAAGATTGATGGATTAAAAATCTATGCAGCAGTAAAATTCTATTTGATCCATCTTGTGATCTTGAAGCCATAAACGTGAAGACAATAAATAGACGCAGTGGAGAAAAAGGGGGTGAGAAGCTACAGTTCCTAGTGGGTGACATCTTTGAGCTGCTGTCTTCGTCACGAAGAGCCTGAGTGAGTCTTTCTATTTCATGAGACATAAACCCCTATCTGTGAGCCTCCGGGAGTTGAATTTGATATTAGTTTCAACTGAAAAATTCTCCGGATGAGTCTTCCCACCAGCATCATGAAAGCGTCCCATTTACTACCCCTTCACCACTGAGTATTATCATTTAACAATATTTCACTTTCCAATAACCGAAAAGTCTCATTTTAATGTAACTTGGATTTATGTACTCTTGAAATTGAAAATGTCTCATATTCTCATTAGCCTTTTTTTTTCTTTTTGAAGTTTTGGAGTGTAATATTTACCCTCTAATGTCAGAGTATGTATAGTATCATTAATTGTAAACTGTGTTTTATATGACAAAAATATTTAACTATTTGCTGTTTATTTCAAATATTATCTATTGATTAAATTTATTTCACTAACAATCCCCTAGAACAGATCTAAGGTGATTGAAAACTATATAGATGATTATCTTTTGTGTGTTACTGGGTATTGAGTCAGTTCCCACACAGGGAGTCTCTGTGAATGAGTGACATCCACAGTCCTCAATGGTCCTCAACACCCCAGCTCGGCAATTGTAGACTTACAACTATGGCTTTTTTTTATGGCACTCCATCTTATATTTGGTCTTCCACTTTTCCTACTGCCTACTATTTTTTTCCAAGCATTACTATCTTTTCCAAAGAATCTTGCCTTCTCATGATGTGCTCGAAGTGGGACAGCTTGAGTTTTGTCATTTTTGCTTCTGGCGATGTTTCAGGCTTACTTGCCCTAAGGCCAATTGTTTGTCCTTCTAGTGGTCCAGGGTATCCGCAGAGCTCTCCTCCGACACCACATTTCAGGTGATCCATTTTTTTTTCCTATCAGCCTTCTTCACTTTCCAACACTTGCATCTGTACATAGTACTTGGGAAGATAGGGTGTGGATCATCTTAGCCTTGGTCTCTCGTGACACATCTTTGCCCCTAAGATATTTCCTAAATTTTCCATTTCTGACCCTTTGAGTCTCAGCCTTCTCTTGATTTCTTGGCTGCATCTCCATTTGAATTGATGACAGCACCAAGGTAAGCAAAATCTTTAACAATTTTGAAATCTTCATTGTTTATATATATTTCTTCCTATGCAAATGTTGGATATAGATTTCTCCTGCAACCTTTTCACAAGTGGCTTTCTTCACATTTAAATGCACCCATATGATTAATTGGCTCTCTCAGCTAGCATTAAGTTATTTATTGGGTAAAATTCAGTCTTATTCCTTGTACAGAAGGTGGTATTTTCATTTCTTTTGAAGTGATCAATAAATTATTAATGCAGTTTGGTAAGAATAGAATAAAGCATATTAACAGAGGTTTTGCTACAAAAGAAGAGAGCTAAATTTAGAAAAAAATATCATCTTTAGTGAATATTTTATCAAAGCATACCTACTGGAAAATATGCTTCCACATAAATCTGTCTTCTATAACTTAGTATGTCCTAGAATGCCCTTCCACATGCTATTGTTCTAAATAAAATATATTATTCTACGTCTCTGATAATTCCTTTTCAACCTTTCCAATAGAAATTAATTCAAAACTTGCTTTTCTAAAAATGTTCTCTAATCAGCCTATTATTCATCTCATCCTTACTTATCTACTCACAGATGTTTAATCTTTATAATCCTAGCTTAATTATAATGACTACAATATGAGCATCATTTTCCCCAATATCCCTACAATATTTAATCCAGTGTGCTGTGTACAGCAGTCTCATTCAAAACTTGTTGAATATTACTGTATGTATTAGAAAAAAACCATTCTGTC
The DNA here is from genome assembly GCF_000325575.1 of Pteropus alecto. NCBI lineage: Eukaryota > Metazoa > Chordata > Mammalia > Chiroptera > Pteropodidae > Pteropus > Pteropus alecto. The sequence goes on from NW_006437828.1 coordinate 3,678,581, forward strand.
AGAATAACTTGGCTGTCTCTGCTTACCCCACCCTTACCAACTATGAATGGACAGTCACAGTCTGCTCAATTCTGCTCAGGAGTTAGTTAAGAAGAATCATATGTAAGATTGTATTATTTGTTCTCAGTATTATATATATTCTATTATTCATCTGTTATCTGGCATGGCAAGAAAAATCAATTTAATCAATAAATAAGATTTGCACTAAATAAACAGCAAATATTTTAATATTCTCACCATATAAAACACATTTAGAAATTAATAACAATATGAAAATTCTAAAATCCTTTTACTCCTTTTGGGTACCCTTAGTGAAAGAGTGAGCCATCTCATGAGAAGAATAACTATACATGACTCTGTTTTCTGTGATTGATGTTGGAGAGCAGGACGGTTAAAATTTTCTCAGCATAAATATTTACTCAGCTACTTCACATGGATGTATCCACAGTTTAGGCCTCTGCTGGAGTCAAGAATTTGGCAGCACTAAACCTCTATGCCTGTAGGTGACAGGCTACTACTGGTGACAGGGGCATTGCCTACAACAAGAATTATCAGGTAGAATGCTCAGCATGGGGACAGTTTTAAAATAGAAAAGCTTATTATATTTATGTAGAAAGTGTTTACTCAATGTCACTGCTAATGATCACAGTGAATAAAGAAGGCATCCAGTTTATTTGGTGGAAGTTGTAGATACAGAGGTGGTTTAGGAAGTCTTTTTACCATGACAATCTGAGCAAGGAAGATGCAGAAACCAATAAGAGATGTTCATTGTACAGCAAACAGAAGTATGAAAAGGGAAAAAATAAATAAATACATGCTTGTGCAAATTGAAAGATAACATGAGTGATGAAGTAACTGCTGCTCAAGGATCTTCCTAGGCAAATATTATATAAAAGTGAAGATGGACAAGATCAAGGACTCCTCCAGATTGTTGGAATAAACTCACCCAATTGGTGGAATGACTATCCCTCTGATGTCTTGTGGATTCCCTTAGCACCATTCTCTGTGTCTCCAACAACAGGAATCACACGCAGATGTAGTCCTATGTGCAGTTTTAAATGCTCTATCCCATTAAAATATAAATGTTACAGAGACACAAGCTTAAAGGCATACTGAGTTTGCTACTACACATGAAGAATACAGGAAGATATAATTCCCTTTACATGCATTGAGACCGTTACATACTTCATTGATGCATTTGAAGAGTTTTAAAATGAGCATCTAAAAATGAAATGATGAATGTCAGTGTAAGCATTTAATTTCCAATCACAGCAAATAGAATCCTCTCCCATCCAGGTGAAAAGAGACAAAATGTGTACTACATCAAATGGCTATTTATTACAGATACAAACCTCTATGCTGAGTTGGGTTAATCACATGCTCCCACTCCCCAGTGCCACAGTCATGGATGCTGAGTGAAGGAGATGGAGGGACAGGGATTGTTCTGGAAAAAGTCTGTAGATAGTCTCTAAGACTCTGGAAGTGTAGGCCAGAATCCTCTTCTGCTATAAAATTCTTTCAGTAAAACGGCTAGTGTACGACTTTGGTTTCAGACCTTAACGATATGATGACTTGGTTCTGCTGACATGATTTCTTAGATTTAAAAAATGAAGATTAAAATCTTGGAGATAGTTTTGAAAGAATCTTATTGCTGATTATTGTAAAGCTATGAGATTCCTTAAGACTTGTTACTTATAAACCTTAATTTAGATACTTCCTACTGTTTGTTGTATACTAATATTTAATAATATTTCCTTTCACTGAATGCATGGGCATGCCATTAGAATTCCTTCAAATACATTATTTTTTATGCGCTGGAAACTCTTTTTATTGAAATATTTGCTTGTCTACATGTACTGAGGCTAACTATGTAGAAATTCATTAAAATTTATTATATTTTGCTGCTTGCTTTGTATGAATGTTTACTCATATTTACCTTGTCTACATGTGCTGTGTAGAAATTCATTCAAATTTATTGTATATTATGTCTTGCTTTCTAGTTACCATCATTACTCAAATATATTACAGTATTAGCTTATACAGGGTTTTGTAGCCCAGTATTTACTAGTATACAAATGCATGTATTATTTCTGACTTTATAATCTTAAATTATTTTTCAGTGCCCATATAATATTAATGCTTATACAGAACTTACACTTTACTACAGGGTTCCATTGTATACTACATTACATTAATGTCAACAAAATATGTTTTTACAACAATATAATATTACTTTCAAAACCTGTTGAAAAAGTGCTGGTTTATTTTTTGCCAGAAATTTCCCTATACCTATTTTAGCAACTATTTACACCCACATGCCTTTAATGTTGGAAAATATAGGGGTTTCTGAGAATGTGAAGAAAAGATTCTCCTTAGAAATGGTAAGAAAGCAGGTTTTTAGGGTGCATCATCGTGTACTTATAGCAAACACTGTGGTCTCTTGGGAAACCAGAGATTTTGTACAAATGTGAGAACTTCCAAAGTGGAGAAGTTACAATTTGTTCCGTGCCTCTCTTCCGAGAGGGCTGCTTTCACAGTACGGTAAATAAGGTCACAGTGACCAAAAGAGAACTCAGCACAGAGGCTGAAAAAAGAACACAGAGAAGATTGTTCAAAATCCTCAGGGACTTAGATATCAGCTAAAATTTTGTTTCCTGACAGAAATTGGGGATATGTTATGATATTTATTTTTGTGCCCCAAATCACAGTGAACTCACATTTATGTGATAAGCCAAAATATCATGAGTATTTAACATAGCAACATTTGTGATTATTAGTTACTAGCTATATCGTCATGAATAGACTATTAATTCATAAACTCTGAGTCAACTGTCATACCTCCTTCTTGCTTATCTTCTATATTAAATTAGACCAATTAAATTGGTCTGCTCATTCTTTTATTTTTCCATATACTACACCCCTTTTATTCCTAATATTTTTGTCTATAGTGCTATTCTAATTCCTATATTATCTTCTACTTGGACTACTGCAGTACATCCTAATTTACCTCCTATATCCATATAAACTCTTTTATCTTTTAAACATCCTCTTCAAAACCAGCCTTCATTTATTTGGATTTTTGGAACTATTAGAGATTTAAGCATAGACTCTGGTGGAGATCTCTTTGGGTGATGATAGTTTTTTTATCTTTTGCTTCATTAGCATTTATCTAAATGTAGTCATGAGGGAGCTGTGGGGGTGGATAGTTCTTACTGTTTTCCTCATGCTATTTTCTTTTACCCCAAACACAGATCCCCACTGGTCAAAGCAAAACAAAACAATATGTATTTAATGGTTTCTAAGGAAAACGTTTCTTCAATATTTTTGAGGAGTTTTCATAACGTTTTTCCCAACTCACGTGCTCAAGCTCTCCTTCCACTGCGGTGTTCTCCACACTGTCTACAATAGCTGGATTAAATCGTTTATTCCTTCATGGCCATACTTTTCATTTTGTTATCTTTTTTACTTGGACTTTCCCTTCTTTCTGTCACCGTCTTTTGAAATTTACTCATTTTAAACCCAAAATGAAAGTTCAATTTTGTTACAAACACCCATAAAGAGAGCTGAAAATGAGAAGTTATCGTCTCCTCTGAAGTCTACAAGTCTTTACTTTGTCCTGCCATGGCATTCACTATTTTCTAACATGATTTTAGCCTTAAGTCCCCTTCTACGTCACAAGCCGAAGAAGGGCAGGTTTTTGCACCATTTCATGTCTCTTACTGTGTCTTGTTAGGAACTTGTGTGCAATGAACATTCCGTAAGTATTCACCTAACAAATGAAATATTGTCACTAAAAAGCAAAGGATTTTGAGGAGCTCTCAGATAGACCAACATGAACTATTGGTTGATTTTCCAGGTTATTGTCTTTTGATTTAACTGACTCAGTAATGATTAAACATATCTGATGTGAGAACATATGTTTTCTAGAAATAATATACTAATATATTCCTTAAGTATAGCCACTTAGTCTGCAGACACTAAGGCTTGCAAACCCCTAAGCCTCATATTAAAAAATAATATCCAATTTTTATGAATATTTAAAAATCATTTTTCCATGATAATATTTATGATGTTATCATAAAATGGGTGAAAAAAATCAATATCAGTTTCTCTAGATATAAACAAAATTACCTTTAAAATAGTTTATTCCATAAAAGAATGGAAAACATAAATCAATCAAGGCCAGCATACCCTATTTCAATTCTCTTTCTGTCCCCAGATGTTTTCACGGATATTATATCAGAGGTTCTCACCTGCAAAGATGTGTATGAGGAGTAATTAGAGACACAGGTATCTTTGTCCCGCTTAGTTACTGTTCAGTACAGCACGCCATCACTTCTGCTTCCAAAATGAAAGCATGTATGAGGGGATCGAGGTTGTTATTTTCCCCTTGGCCCCTGGACATCTCTTCTCTTAGAAGAAGTTGGTTCAAAAAATTCAGTCTAAATCTCTCAGATATTGGTCTAGATGTCTCGGAGTCAAAGACTAGATGACAAACTTCTCTAAGGAAAATAGAAAGTGAGACAGTGAGTAACTCCTTTTAACTGGAACTGAAAAACGACAGCACCCCAGCCTGGGTACTTGGGGTAGAGAAATGTAAATGTCTCTGGGCCTGCAAGCTGCAAAATGGGAATGCCATGCAGTTATGATACTGGTTCCGTGTGGAGTGGCTAAGCAGTCACTCCCGTAAGGTGGGATTCCAAGCTTCGCTAAAGAAC
>NW_006437828.1:3683323-3697961 GCF_000325575.1 Pteropus alecto
TTTTGGCAACGCCGGTGTAGATTGATGAAAATAATTAAAGATCCTATCTGGTGTCTTGGCAACATGTAGATTCCAGACCTCTGCCGGGCTTCGTTAAGGGATGACTTGAAATCTCAACCACATGAGATTGCAGCATCAAAATATACCCTAATTGGTGAAAAATATGGACAGTTGATATTTTTTGTGCACCCGAAGAAAAGACCAAGGTTCAATGACTTATGAAAATAGTAAATAGTTTAATTTTTCATTTACTTTGTGGAGCTTAAACACAATTCAAGGTCTAATGAATATTTTTCCTATGAATATATGATTATTCATTTCATTATCTTGGAAAATGATCTAAATTGTATTCAATAGAACAATATGAAAGCAAATAAAAAAGTGAATTTGTATTATTTTGAGCAGGTCATGTACTATTTAAAAGCTGCCAAAATGCCACAGTAATTTGAAGATCAAGTTTCAAAACAATCATGTTACAAGAAACTTTTTGTCAATATAATATGATAGTTTGACTCCTGCTAAAAAATAACTTTGATAATTTGAAAAATAATGCTTTTATAATGTGTGCCATATTTGCATAATGTTTTCTAGTTCTTATAAGAAATATTAATGTGGAGTTTTTCACCAAACTGGCAAAAGTCCTTTAAGCTATTTGATTTCTATGACATTCTCTTTACCAAATTTATGTTATTTATATAATGCAAATGAAATAAATATATAAATTTCTGAAGCATATACAGTCTTATAATAATCTCTTAATCATTTAATCATTGTACTATACAAACCCACAGAATGATGATAGGTTTCTAATACTGAAAGTTATAATGTCTAACTGGATCTTAAGCAAATATTTTCAAATGTTTTTATTTTTCCTATTACCCTAGTCCTAATAAACATTTACTTTATGCATTACATTTTATAAGATATAATGGTTTACATTATATGCTTCCCTTTAATCTTTCCAAATACTATACAATTTTTATAAACTTCAACTTTGAAAATATGGCCCAGTAATTAATAAATAGCTTGACTCTATTTATCAAACACATCTCCATTTTCCATAACCCATGATTTTCCCCACAGATTATTGCTCACTCTTGTCAGTGAATAAGGTTCTACATCAAAGAGTTATATAAAGCTATTTGGTTTTCTCTTAAATATATGTATTTTATATTTTTTGTAAATCTGACACCATAATGGCATAGGAAAAAATGAAGTTTTAATATGTTCAAGCGATTGCTTAAAATAGAAAGTGTAATCTTAATTCTAGACCTCAATAGAAAATTCTAAGTATAACAGGCAATAGCATAGATTTTCATAGGCTCAACCTAAATTTATTTTGTATCTATCCACTAAATATCATGTTCTGATTAACTTGTGTTCACATGATTAATTTTATCACTTACCTATTCTTATGGAACAAGTTCATTTTTCAGTAACCAAGGCAATCTATTGTATTTATTTATAATCGCTGGATTAAATTATCTCTTATCTGAGTCCAAAAAAACCTAACCAGCTCATGACAACTCTAATCAAAATTGTGAGTAATAGTGGCCAGGATGATATGATTGTGTAGGTGAATAAATAAGAGGCAAGAAAATATTTATAGATCATTCGCTGTTCTTCTTTTTTGATAGCAATGGGTAATAGACAAGAGTAAACAAGAAAATAAAAGAATAGTGTGTGTAAAGCAATATCATAACAAAGAAAAATGCATAATGAAAGTATTAAAGATTGACATCAATAGAAGGTATTTTTTAAAAGAAAGGCACAAGATAAAAAATAAATTATAGAATTAAGAAAGAAGACAAGGAGGTAACAGAGAAGAGGAGGAGTTAAAGGAAAAGAAACAGACAAAATAGGAGAAAATAGAGGAGAAGGAATAAATAAAATCTTGAGTAAAACAAAAATAAGGAAGTTGTTTTTGTTGTTGTTGCTGGTTTTTTGTTTTTAGTTTTTTTTGTTTGTTTGTTTTTAAGTGGAAGAAACAATAGGTATGAAGAGCAAACCCAAATGGATATACAAAAAGAAAAAATATAGAAAAAGAGGAGGCAGAAAAAAAAAAAAGAGTATCATAAAAATGAGTAAGTTACAGGAAAATGAAAAGAGAACCCAGACAAAAAAATGCATGAAGGCAACAAGAGAATAGTCAGTTTGAAGGAAGAAAAGGTGCAATTGTGCCCAGGGGATGCTTGTACAGGCATTAGTTATAGTTAGCCCATTAAAGCGGCTTTCACAGGAAAAGAGAACGAGTCACATAACAAATATTTCTATTTTATGTCTTTTATAATAGACCTCAGCCTTGTCAGAATACCCTGAGAGGAAATTAAATGAGATGATTTCATTGGAAAGTGATGCAGAGGCAAAAAGCACAGTTTAGAACCTTTAAGAGCCAGGACCTACTACAAATTAGGAGAAATATGGGGTTACGGAAAAAAAAATGTTGCAACAAATGTTGCATCAGTGTTTTCTGATTTTTAAACATTTCTCTTTTCCCTTTTTTTCTTTATAACAATATATACGAGTCTAGTCAATCTGCTCAGACTGCCTTAGGAGCCTGGCAATGACTTTAAGGCACTCATCTCTACTGGGTTTCTGAAGTCGGACACTGCTGTAAAATGCTTCCTGAGTCCACACTTCCCTCTACCTGCATTTCTGAACCATGAATATGCAGCTGTTCAACACTATCCTTTCTGCCCCTACTGATTTCAATTATTGCATAGTGAATCTAAAGCAGGAAACTTTCTGTAGTTAGATTTTTGTTCTAGTGATTGTTTATGTTTTAATATTAGAAAAGTCTATATGTTTGACAAATTCACTTTTTTTTTTTTTGATATGATATCTACCTTATTGATAATATGCAGGTCTTTTTAAACTAAGCAAAACATGTTTCTGAGGAAAATTTATATTTTAGAAAATGGTTAGTCTTTTCAGCAAATCGGTTACTAAGATTAAGCTAATTGACTAATAGTTTTAGATTCCAATCCTGAGCTTTCAAGTAGTCTGGAAAAAATTTTTCCTATCGTCTCTCTGTATGTAGAATAGATAACTTCTTTTGAGCTTTGGTAAAATTCGTACATCATTTATCACATCTCATAATGGTTACTTGTCAGTTTATGTGCTGGATTAGCCTCATCTGTCAGGGTACTTACTAGATTGTATATTCTTAGAGAGCAGAAACTATACATTGCTAAGTTCTGTGTCACTGGGCCATCAGAGGCCTGACTCATTTTTTTTAGGCAATCGATACACATTCGTCGAATTAATGATATGAAGACAGGAGAGAAGAGGGAAAAGAAAACTTGAAGTCTACAGAATATGCAGAGGTAAAACATCAGACCTAGAAAATATTTAAAAATTTAAACACAGAAAAATAGAATATTTGCTGATTTATTTTTGCTATCATATTATTCTCATACCTACATATATATATATATATATATATATATACACAAGCGAACATACATGTGTATGTTGCACATATGCATATATATGCGCAAAATATACACACCCATGTATATGGAAACGTACTTTCAACTTAAGATTTTAATTTATTTCTCTTTTAAAAGAAAATATCCATAGCTGCCAGGAATAGGGTAGGAAGCACATGCAAATTTAGAGATCATATGAAATTTATTTTCATATTAACTAACAGGATGGAGAATTTAGATGGAAAGGTGATAATAGATAATTTATTGCTTGTATATATTGACCCATAAAACATTGTAATATAAGCATTATAAATGTATTTCTAGACCAGATCATCAAATAGAGCTTCTACATATTTAAAAATTATTTTCATAATATTCTTTAAGATTAAAATATATTAATTTAATATTTTGAAAAACAATTAAAAAGCATTCTTTAACCAATTGTTATTTACACTAATAAGAAAATTATAGATGTAGCGATTTGCAAACTGATTTCAAAAATATTATATTTAACCTCAGTTATATTGAGATATTAAACTACTTTGAATGAAGACCATAAATAAATTACAAAAGGTATTAGTGACCTATGTTTATAGCAATGATTTATTTACTTCCAACTTTATTCCTCACATTGTACTAAATGCATAGCACACATTACCGCATCATGGCTCCCATCTACCTTATGATCATGGAAGACAGCAGCAGACTCTTCTTTAAAGATTATACAACCAAGGCTCAGAGAAGCTATGAAACAGGCTAATGACCTAGTTTAGGAGACGCAGACCCAATAATGGAATCCACCAAGTGTTCTCAATCGTGGCACTCTTGATATGTTAGACCTGATAATTTTTTGTTGTCGAGAGACTGTCATGAGACATGTAGAATGTTTAGCAGCATCCCTCTCCACTATCCACAAGAAGAAAGTAGCAACCACACACCTCCCACATGAAACTGTAACAATCAAAAATATCTTAAGACATTGTCTAAAGTTCCCTGGAGCACACGATTACTCCATTTGAGAACCACTTGTGTACTCTTATGTGACTCAAAAAAAAAAAAAAAGTTTCATAATGAGTACACTATATGATGTCTTAACCAAAGTTTGCTGACAATCAGAGACAACCAGTCCCGGGGGGTGGGAGAGGGAAAAGCAATGATGCATCATCTGTAAAAAACAAAGACTAGGCACATATGGACCAAGGATATGCTATGTGTCAGCAGAGCAAATATATGTTGTCGTGCGTTATATGGCTTTTGTTCTGTAGCTAGCATTTCCAGTATTTTTAACTGTTTAATTTCTGCTCAGACTGAAAACCAGAAAGCAGGAGAATCCAGGAGATGAAAATATAGTCAGTCCTTTGGATCAGAGTCAAGGATTTGATTTCTGATGCTCTTTCTCACAAACTGCAATTTTAGGAAAGTTGATTTGATCCTCAATTTCCTCGCTTGTAAAGTGAACATAATGATATCCTGTTTATAAAGTCAATATGAGAAATATAAGGCACAAAATGTAGTTAAGTTTTCTGGGAAATAATGAGTGTTAAAAAATGTCTAGCATTTATTATCATGATTTGTGGATGATCAAAAAAAAATTTCTGGAGATTTAGCACAGAGGAAGCAATTCATAATATTCTGGTTGTAGTTTTTCATAGTTCTAGAATAATTTTCAAAATACTTCAATATTTAAAGTACAAATAATGAATTGAACTATGTAAAGGCCTAAGTGAGAATTCCCCCATGATCCCTTCCTCAATAATTTATATTTTTAAATTCCATAAAAGCAAGTAAGTACAGTACTGTGGACAAAGGTACCTGTAAAACAAAACCTTAGAAATGACTGAAATATAATGGAGAATTGTATAATAAAATAAAATAATGTCTTACAAAATGCTAAAAGAGAAGAAACACTTTCTTAATATAGTAAACCTGATTAACTCTAAAATTTATATTGGTAAAATTATATGCTATCTTTATATTTTCTACATATACATATGTATATATAGATATATATCTATACATATACATATATATCTATATATAGATATTTGGGTGGTGGGGGCTGATTTTAGTAGCTATGCTCTTTCTGTAGAGATTTAAATTGCTAGCCACTTCACAGGGCCACAGCTGCCAATCAAAAATTTTGACAGGAACAAATTCTTAAACTTAGTATCACTTTATAAATCTAAACTATTTCAAGAATGAAAGCAATGTAAAAAAGTATTATCTCACATAGGGTCATAAAATTATGCTAACTAATCAGATATAAAAAATAAATTTCAGGGGCTATGTATATTTGTATGTACGCACACATCTTTCTGGCTGTCTGTCTACTTCTATCTATCTATCTATCTATCTATCTATCTATCTATCTATCTATCTATCTATCTATCTATATCTATCTATCTATCTATCTATCTATCTATCTATCTATCTATCAGTTGATCGATATTGTCTTCCAATTAGCTAGTTAGCTTTCTTGCTTCCATCTCTCTCTTTTAACTAGCTAGATATAGATGACTAAGCATTAATCTATAACTTCTCAATAGCTTTTGATTAGCCATAAGTTTTGTAGCTCTTTCTTTTCTGAGCCATTTAAGAGAAATACTCTAAGCAGGATTGAACATGTGACACTGAAATGACTTCTGAGCCAACATCAACCTCAAATATGCCCTTTGCTCAAATAAGTCTATTAATGTTAAACTACTTAAATAAAACCAACTTGAGGAGGCCTGTAACAGCTGGAATAAGCTATGTGGTTTAAAATGGGGGCCAATTTTCTTGGCTTCAAATACTAGAAATCCCCTATTTTGGAATGTCTTGTCAGTGTAAATAAGTCTGAAATTGAAAGTACTCAATTTGATCTATTAGACAGAGTGACCTGAATAATGTATTCTCCTTCACTTTGTAGAGCAGTGATATTCTCAGAGCTTCTGCCACCTCGGCAGCCAAGATGTAGGTGTCCCTGTGATCTTCCAGTAATATTTCAGTAATTATCCTTCCATAAGTTGAACAGTTGCACTTTCTGCCCCACCTTTATAAGACCTACTCCACGTACTGTCACAGAGGGCAAGGGTTACATTTCAAACACTTATTTAAACTGAGTGATGATCAATACTGCTGCTGTCTCCTCGTGTAAGTGAAAGAAATGACGTGTAACTTATGACAGCATCCCTGGGTGTAGATTGTTTTAGAAATATGTTATAAAAGTACAGACAGGCTAAATGATACAAATCATCATATCGCATCAGAATCTAAAAATAGTCAAGTATGTTGGAGAATTTAAGTTCATTTCCTTTGAATATAAAGTGTAATATTAGGAACTGTCCTTTAAGAACACAAATCTGTCAACCAAATTAAGAATGGTGCAAATAAAATTTTAAGTTAATGCAATGTTCAAGTACAGAGTCTATGCAGAAATATTAAATAAATGAGAAAGGCTTTATCCATCTAAACTCTGTGTCAGGGAGAGAATGGCTTGCCAGGTTGATGCCATCATCTGGTTTGCTTGCCAAGTATAATCCTATGGCAGAGATATGTGCCTTAGGTTTTCAGAGTCTGACGTATCTTTGGATTGCTTTACTAACGGTATATACTTTTCTCAAATATTATTCTTACCAAACCAAGTCATGAGGATTTGGCTTCCCATGTATACCGGAAAGGCGGAGGACAGTCAGGCTAAAAACCCTGCTGGATCTCTTGGAAACATATCTATCTTTGGAAAAAATAACGTTTTCTTTTAATTCATTAGTTTATTTGCATTTGTTTTGTTAGTGGAATCAATGCTCTTGACTCTGACAACTCTTCAAACTCTTGTGGGTGCCCAGCGAGGTGGATGTCTTTGTTTAGAATGTCTATCTTTGAACTTCTATATCAGCGATATGCACTTTTAGAATAAATTTGGTAAACATTCCCCCTTGTGGATTTATTAGAGAATTTTGGTAGTCAGAGAGATTACTATATTTCTAGTCCAACCATGATGCTATTCAACATATTCAACATAGGGACTTACTTGAATATTCTCAGAAATTGAAGAAGTCAATTGCAGCTTATGAAAAACTACCTGAGTCCTAAATAAAATGTTGCATCTGAAAATCTATTCACTGTTACATATATAGAATAGCAAATATTAAGTGGAGTAATAAAGAATTGTTGCTTCACTTAGTGTAATGTCCTAGAGATTCATCCATGTTGTCAGTAACAATAGAACTGTCCTCTTTTTTAAAGGGTAAAAAATATTCCATTATGTATGTCACATTTCCTTTGTCTGTTCATCCAACGATGAACATTTAAGTTGCTTTTATAGCTTGGCTATTGTGAATAATATTGAATTACACATGAAGCACAGATATCTGTGCAAGATACTGATTGCATTTCCTGAAATATACACCCAGAAGTAGGATCGCTGTATCATAATGTAGGTCTATTTTTAATTTTTCGAGGAAACTTCATACTGTTTTCTATAATTGCTATAGCAGTTTACATTCCCACCAACAGAACCTGGAGGATATTATGCTCAGTAAAATAAGCCAGATGCTGAAAGTCAATATTGCATAATATTACTTATATGCGGGGTCTAAAGTAATCTAAATTCATAGACATTTGCACAGAGAGTAAATCTTAAGTGTTCTTATTACAAAAAAAGAGAAAAAAAGGAAATGTAACTATGTGAGGTCACGAATATATTAAGTAGCTCGATTGCACTGAAAATTTCACCATGTATACTTATATTAAATCACTAAGTTGTACATCTTAAATACATACAATTTTTGATTGGTGACTACATCTCAATAAAACTGAGAAAACAATTTTTGAAAATTTGTTTTGTGGATAAGAAATATAGCTGAATACAATAGATAAAACAATGATCTAATTATAAATTATCTAAAAAAGACTCACTAAAGACATAAATAAATTAAAAATAAAAGAATGGAAAATGTCTTGGTTATGATACCAAAAACAGACAACAACAAAAAATTTTTTTTAATAAAAAAATACACTTCATGAAAATTAAAAACTTTTGCGCATTGAAAGACAGCCCACAGAATGAAAAAAAATATTTGCAAATTATATATTTGATAAGAGATAACTATCTAGAATATATAAAACCCTTATATAGCCAAATAAATATTCAGCATATATACAGAACTCATAAAACGCAATAATAAGAAAATAAATAACCCAATTCAATAGTGGGCAGATTACTTGAATAGACATTATTCCAAGGCAGACATACAAATGGTCATATAATGCTATATAAAAAGATGTTCAACATCACTAAGCATTAGAGAAATACAAATAAAAACCATAATAAGATAATACTTCATACTTATTAGGATGACTACAATCAAAACAAAGACACAAAAAACAGAAAATAAGTGTTAGCAAGTATATGGAAAAATTAAGACCTTTGTACACTGTTAGTGGAAATGTAAAATGACAAAGCCACTGTGTTAGACAGTATGGTTCCCTCAATAAATTAAAAATAGAATTACCGAAAACAAACAAACAAGTAAATAAATAAATAAGATAAAATAAATAGAATTACCATATGATACAGCACTTTCACTTCTAGGTATACATTCAAGAGAACTGAAAGCAAGATCTCAAAGAGATTTACACTCATGTTCAGAGCAACATATTTCCAATAGCCAAAAGGTGATAGCAACCCAGGTGTCCATTGTCAGATGGATAAATAAATAAAATGTCGTATAGACACACTATGGAATATTATTTAGCCTTGAAAAGGAAGGAAATTCTGACTCATGTTATAACATCGATGGAAGTTGAGGACATTATACTACATGAAATAAGCCAATCACAAAAAGACTAATATGGTAAAATTTTACTTATATAAAGTAGCTAGAGTAGTCGAATTTATGTAGACTGGTGGTTGCAGGTGCTGGAGGCAATAGTTAACAGGGAGTTATAGTCTGGTGGGTATAGAGTTTGTTTTGCAAGGCAAAAAGAGCTCTGGAGATAGATGGTGTTGATGGTCGAATGACAATATGAATCTTCTTCATACCACTAAACTTTGCATTTGAAAATGGTTAAGATGACAAAGTACCTTACCTCTTCTTTTCTACATTTGCAGAAATAACTTATTTTGAGGAACAGAAATTCATGCATTACCTACGGCACTTAAAGCTTCCACTAACCGAAAAAAAAAAAGAAAAAAAAATCCTCTGAAAACAGCAATGAACTAAACTTCTATTAGAGAATAATTTAATTAAAAAAAAATAACAGTTTAAAAATCTGTTTACTATGAACACCATTTCCAAATATATTATAGTGACATTTTTGCCCAGGAGTGCAATATAATACAGTACGATTCAATGGGGAAAAATGGATTAAAAGTCAGAAAATTTGGCTGTGCTCTTCCTTTTGTCCCTAATTTTATTTGTTTGTTTGTTTATTATAAAAATTATTGGGGTGACATTAACAAAATCAAATGTTTCAAGTGTATCATTCAACAGTAAGTTAGTTACATGTATGTTGCATTGTACGTTCACCATCCAGAGTTAAAGTTCCTTCCATCACCAAATATTTGACCCCTTTCACCCATATCTACCCCTCTCTTCCCCTCTTCCCTCTAGTAACCACTAATCTATTGTCCCTTCTCATGAGTCTCTCTTTTTGTCATGTTTGTTTGTTGCTTTCAGTTTTATAGCCCACATATGAGTGATATCATGTGGTTTTCAACATTTTCTGTCTGACTAATTTTGTTAGCATGATTTTCTTGTTTTAGTCCCTAATAATACCAAAAATAAAACAAAATATGTCCAGGAATAAATAAAACATCACTTCCTTTACATACTCCTTAGCTCTTTTACCACACATGCTATTCAATTTGCCTCTGCCTTGACTTCCTCGTATATAAATCAGTATAATAACAGCATCCAGACCAAAGAATTCTTGAGAAGATTAAATAACAGCATAAATGGAATTACTTAAAACAAAACAAAACAAAACAAAGCTTCCAGTAGAATAAGCGCTCAATGAATTTAGCTTTTTTTTTGATGAAACTTGAACCCATATGTTACTGAGTAAGGGCCAGTCATGGTAAACACTCTTTTTGTATTAACTCTTTTAAGCCTAACAAGTCCTAACTTTGCACATTCTTTTATCATTCCTCATCCCCATCTTACACCTGAGGAAAATGAGGCATAGACATGAAATAATGTCGTGTTTGGGTGTGATTCATATTATTATCGTAATTATTATCATAATTGTTTTCATAATTAATCCATAACTCACTGCCTTCAACAGCAGAATCATCTATGCATGACACTTAGGGAAACAATGAAAAATTTCCCATAACAGAAAAACCATGAACTAGAATAATAGAATATGAGCCTAGAAAGCAGCTGTGACAAACTGGAGATATATTGTGCCTGACATAATAAAGAACTTGATTTTTTTTTTTTTTAGAGTAATATGGAATTAGTGTTGCATCTTTAAGCAGCTAAAAGGAAATAGAGTTATAATTTTTATTTAAAAAATATTTGGACATTACAGAATGTTAGAAAATAGAAAAAATCATTAGTTCCACTAGGATAACAAAGCTAATATTTTGTATGCATCCCATTTCAATATTTTTTATTATGCATATACATTTTCTGCAAAATTACCATCATAATACACATTTATATTCTGTTATAATGCCTCTTTTCACTTAATGTATTATATTCATTTTTCTCAATAGTGCTTCATAATTTTTCTAATTACCATTTCTAATAGGCATATAGTTTTTCATTAGGAAGATGTACCATAATTTACAATTTAATTAACCGTTCTACATGAACATTTCAACTTTTGCAATAATACTACATTATAAGTATGCTTATATGTCATTGTGCCTAGAACTCCCACACATTTTTATTAGAATTCCATTGTAGTGATACCAGATCAAGACACTTGAACCTCTTTTGGCATTTGATACATGCTGCTTCTCATTTTTAGAGCTACTGATTTCCCCACAACTTTGCCAACAAGTACGCATTTGATTTCCTTTGAGATTTATTCATAGGAATGTGGAAAAGGACTACTCTAAAGAGGGCAAGTGAATGGGACAATAGTTCAGCACCAATGTTAAAAATCTGATCAGGATGAAGGGAACTGGTGGTGAAGTTCAAGAGAGTAACAATAATTTTAGCTTAATAATTGTTAAGTGTTTTCTATGGTCCAGATATGTGTTTTGTTCTAAATTCCAAATGCTTTATATTAATTATCTAATTTAATTCACAAAATAACCTTAGTATTATAAATCCTATTTTTCAGGCAGAGGCTCTGAAACACAGAGACGCTAACTAACCAGATAAGGTAAATAACTTTTGAGTAACACATTTTGGATGTAGAGAGTTATTAAATGAGGAGCCAAGGAAAGAACATAGCCAAGTTTTTTGACTTTAGCTCAATTTTGTTTTTCTCATTATACCATACTGAGTCCTAGCTAAACCTATGTGGAAATGATCTTCATATTAAAACAGAATTATAATCTCTTAGTGTTTATTTAATTTTCCTCTAACAAAATTATAATTTACACCAAACAATAGCCCATTTTGATCTTCTATACTCTCTGGCCCCCATTTGCATAAGCAACCTTGGTTTTTAAACTCTTCCCTTAAGTCCTCAGAAAAAAATCAATCTCCACACATATCAGAAGCATATCATATTGACTTCTGTTTCTTTGTGTTTTAGTCAAACCTTCCAAAGTGCCATTTTTATAATTTTATTTATATTTTAATTCATCCTTTAAAATACAGCTAAAGTCATCTGGATTCTTCCCCTTTTTCCTTTCTATCTCCTTCCTTTTGCATCTTCCTTCTAATTTTTCTTTTTCTTTTTCTTTTTTTTTTTTGCTCTACATTTGAACACATAATTATATAGTGGTTATACTTGATAAATTACCTAAACTTTTACAGTTTTTTTTTTCTTTTCAAATAGTTCGAAGTTTCCAGGAGAATAATAATGCAGGTTTTATTTTTCTTATATTTTGCAGTTCCTAGTACAGAACATTTTTAAATTTAAATAAAAGGTACTCAGTAAGCTCTTATTAATTGGTTGCCTGGTTATATATTGTACTTTAGTCTATCTGTCATATTTAGATTTTTTAAGGTATTGAAGCTAATATGTAACCAAAGGAAATAAAAATATCATATTAGTTTACATCATTAAAAGGAAAAGGAAGCTTTTGATAAAGAATTGAACTCCTTTATACACATATCAATATATATATATAATATATGTTATTGGAATATTACATATAATTATTGCTATTTAATAAATGTATTTTGTGTGTATATGTATGTTTGTGTGCATTTGAGATATTTGGAATTTATCCTTGTTAGGTTTGCATTAAAAGAAAATTTGTGATTTTTAAAGTTTATGAAATCTGTCTAGTCTATATGTAATGCCAATTTAAATTTGATTATTTTACATACACATAAACATGTATATACTGAAAATACTATATTTCCTTTACTACATATAATATTTATCCTTTCTTTTGCAATGCAGCATTATTTTAATGGATAAAATACTGTGTGATCTTTGAAAGTTCTTTTAAAGAATGAATAGCTCCAGTCTCATGACATAAGCTGCCCTAGAGAACAATTTTATAACAGTTGTAATTCTTTTCTACGCCGATGCCTTGAGACATTGTCAGTTTATTGCTATAAAGGGGCACCTCCTCTTTCTTATTTCAGACTTTAGTCCTCCTTGAAGGTACTAAGAATTATTATGTCTATTCTTGAGTATAAATCTGTACAGGTTTTGTGTAAAATAGTATTATGTCACGCTTTTAATTTTTATTGGGGACATTTAAATGGTATCAATAGCTGTTATGATGAAAAAAATGCTAGCTTTATTGAATCTTTGCTGATTGTTGAAGACTTGTTCTTAGTATTTGAACTTTCAATGTTGGATTCACTATTTTTTTTTTCCTTTTCAAGTTGATTCCTCAGCTTGTATTGAAACATTTTTTTCTGTCTGTAACAGCACTTTAGGTAGTTATGTACAATATCATATGATCACATTTCTTTGGGTACAAAGTAACCTGAAAATTTCATGTCCCTCTTTTCTCTGTGCATGAAAGTCTTTGATTGATAGAAGTGCCTGTGGCTGTAAATCACCAGCTTAGGTGAGTTCAAGAGTGTAGGTCACTTTCCTCAGTTGATTTACATAATGGACATGTTTCTTATGGTAATGGCATATACAAATGGTAAAAACTGGGAATTCTATCTAAGTATATTATATACAGTAACAAGATTAGATGATACAACAATGTATATAGTGTTTTGTGGTATAAAATAAATATAGTGTGATATGAATAATGTTTAATATATATTAATTTAAGGAAATACATTCCTTTGCCATTCTATATATGTATATTTGCGTTTACATTTCTAATGTAGAAAAATAGTTTGTTTCCCTCTGCTTGCTTTTGTTCCCTTGAAGATTTGATTTGAAATACTCCAAGAACAGCTTCCTATTCTCACTTTAAATTTGCACTTCTTAACTGCATTGTGTGTTCAACATGGTATGTGTAATTTAATTGCATTTGTTACTTACAAATCATAGTGCAGTTTGATGATTGCATCAATATGGAAAAACAAGTTGCTAAATACACAACTAGAAAAGGCATATTTTACAACATAAATTATTTTATATTACCAAAATATATGTCTTATTATAAAAATATCCTATGTGAGTGTTACACACACGCACACACACACACACAAATTTATGTACCACAGATCTTATTATATATAATATATAATCTTGCATGCATTGATGTCTGTATTTATAAGCAATACATATTATTTATTCACAAATACATACTGTATTGCTGTTTAATTATTTTTTTATTTGTATACATAAACAGTGCAGCACTATTCACAAATAACTTTTAGGGGGAAAATGTTACTTGGACAAAATAAGAAAAATAAAACATTTTAATCATAGATATCTAATTCTGGACAGAAGTATGTGTTCCCAGGAGAAATGCACAAAATTCTACTTAAGCTGTGAGAAAGCTGGATTCTAATAGTACTGTTATATTTAATATCCACTTTAGCATTAATCATTGATTAAAAAAAGTACACTGACTTTTGAATAAATATCAAATTACCCAGGACAGACCCGGGCAATTAGATCACTGCAAACAGAATAGTTGACAATAAAGACTACCATTGCTCCAACAGCAAGTG
>NW_006437828.1:3697979-3715817 GCF_000325575.1 Pteropus alecto
GAAGAAATTAAATGCTGCTTTTTACTGACTTTCCTACTGAATTTCTACTCTGAGGTAGGCAATTCATTTTCAACATATTTCCACAATAGATATAATGGCCAGGTATTAAATACCTGTATTTCTTACCTGTGTATGTCCTATATCTCTAATACACTCTCTGTATTTCTTTTGCGTTTAAGTTTAATCATGGAGGACTATTTACTATGCCAGGAATTCAGATGAGCTGACCGAGAGAGAGAGAGAGAGAGAGAGAGAGAGAGAGAGAGAGAGAGAGAGCACTGAGCTACTAGGCATCTGAGCAGCCCTTTAAAGAAAAAAGCCCAAAATGAAAGAGTTAAGCCTTTAATCACTTACTGTGATGGTAATAAGCAAGAGGCTAAGACTGTAGCAGTGACTCCCCATTTTTCATTTTCCCCATGGAATGGCACACAGGTGGAGGATCAGATGGATTGGCACAGACCTGGAGGTTGTCTCACTGTTGAGGAAGGCCAGAACAGAAGTCTCAGCAGCTTTATGGATCCTGGAGTTGGGAGCAGTGCTGGGGATGAGGGCTCAGCATGGAAAAGTGCTGGGTACTTAGTCAGATTGGGAAAAAGGGTCTTCAAATGTCTCCCCTCCTTCCCCAAGGAGGCTACTGCAGACACCTAAGGAGGACCTAGGTCCACGTCCTCAGATAAAGAGATCTAAGTACTGGGGCTAATGGATCTGAATGCAAATACATATAAGAGCATGACCGTAGGGGCTGGGGGTGGGGCTGAGTATTTGACTGCAATTTTTCCTATGGGCCAGAATGCTTGGTTGTATACCAAGTCTGGGGCCTGCCAGATAAAACCTTATAATTGCCTATGGCCAGACCTCAAAAGTCACAGGTAGATTTTTAACCACATTACGCTAACAGATGTATTCATTATCCCTTTTAATATTCACGGTATCCCAATATGATTAGCTATGCTTCATTGATGAAGAAACTGGGTGTTATACTTTCTTAAATAACTTACCTAAATTAAAAAATAATAATAATAATAAATATAAGAGCCAGAGATAACCTGATTCTAATACTCATAGTCATATTCTTATATTTTCAGGGGAGGCAAAATTTAACCTCGACCATGTTAGTGTTTTCAGCTAGCCCTGAGAATTAAACTGACATAAGATAGATCAACAGAAGAAAAGCATATACATTTATTTAATATGTTTTATGTGGCCCAGGAGACTTCCTAAGGAAATGAAGACCCAAAGAAGTAGCAAAACCTAAATCCTTGTCACAAGGTGAACAAAGAGATGCAACTGTGGAAAAGTAACTAAACAACATGGGAAGGCTATAGGAAGATAAGAATTATTTTAACATCTGTACAGAATTCTCTCGGTTTCAACTTCCTATCCTTGATGGCAAAAATACTACCTTCTTTCTGGTATAGAAAGTGCATCTTCCGATGGACATTTCACCCGATTTTAAGAAGAGAAGAGAAGAAGGTCAGTTTTTCTTGCGTCTGCTGCTTTTCAAGTGCCTTGAACAGTCATATTGACAGATAGTCAATATGCCAGAATGGCACATTTGGGGTGATGTGTAGTGAACCCCTTTATATTATATACTGTTTTCCAATTAACCAAATTTCAGGTAACAATAATATAATGAAAGGATGTCATTCTGCTTTACTCCCTTCTCCTTTGCTTCTCGTGCCTTGACTGAGTCTTCTCACCCTCCCTGCCAATTTGCCTAATTTTGTAAATCTTATTTATTAATCTCCTATTCTGTTTTTTAATGATTTAAGATAGGTGGAATTCTTGTTTTAATAGCCTCGACTTTATAACTACTCTCTTGGCTGAGTCCTTCAATTTGAGTACTTCAGTGGAACTTTTTTTTCCCACTTTCTCTTGGAAGCTCAATTCTCCCCAGTCCTTGTTTGAGTTTCTTCCAGTTTCCCATGTTGGACAACTAAGACATTACTGTGTATTAATGCTCTACAATCCCAGGAAAAAGGCACTTCTTCCAAGTATGCCTTTTTCCAGTTCCTATTTGTTCTGAAACGGTATATTTAACAGTTTATATATTCTTGTTTGTTTGTTTGTTTGTTTGTTTTGCTTTTGTTTTTGTTTTAATCAAAGGGGTAATCTGGGTGGGATGGTGGAGGTGATGTCTGTGTCATTTTAATGTCTGTGTAACTGTTTCATTTCACACATTAGATTTTGGAGAAATATAGTTCTTCACTCTGGCGAGGGGATAAAGGCACAATCTATTCAAATAAAACAATTTAGCCTCTCATAAACATGCTTTATAGTGATTAAGAGTGGAGAAACAAATGTGGGAGGATGCTGAAAATACCAGAAACCATGACGATTCTTTTGTGTGAGGCTATGGTATATTGAGGTGTAGGAAGTGAGAGAATTAAGGTTATTCTATAAGCCTTCTTGTTACTTCAAGATCTTAAGAAAACATGTTAATACTAGGAGACATGCTTTATCTGACTATTTTAATGTGATTCTTTTTTTTTTTTTTTCCACTTTCCCCCTACCAGGTGAGAAATACACTGGAGATATATAAGGCAATAAAGGATGAAGTTAAGATTTCTGAGCCTGTCCTCTATCCTCCTAAAGTAGTCCTTCTTACTCTGATAAGGCAGATGGCGTTTTTGCATATCTACTTCACATTCTATTTCCTTCTTTGTGAAGCCTCCCTTAGCCCCAGTTCCAAACCTGAGGCACATCAACAAGTCTTCCTTTTTTGAGCCACCCTGTGCCACCTTCCCAAAGTTTGTTTTCAGCTACATTATATATATGAAATTACATTTTTCTTTTGGTATCAATTAGGGGATTTTTGAGGACAAAGGTGCTCAATAAATGTTTGTTGAAATAATATAGCTGTGAAACAAATCTTATCCTAAATATGCACAAGTAGAGACCGGAAAAACTGAACTGAAAAACAGTGGATACCCTAACATGTTCAATGCTTCTGACAGTCGTTGAGAAATAATTTCAAGAAAGCCTTTCATTTCTATATATTTACAGAAATACTTTTTAAATTCTTTCCTTAATTTATAAATTTTATTTCAGCAATTCTGTATGTTGATTTGCAATAATCTTCCCTTATATCTTAAGGAGAATCAGGATGAGTTTGTCTACTAAAAGGTTGTCAGTACCTAAACAAACAAACAAAATTTAATTTAGTAGATAGTTACAACAATCACTAAACTATATGTTAAATAGAACTAATGAACAAAAGTTTACAAAAGTAAAAACAAATTAAATCTTTCGAATATTTTCACTGCATTGTTTTTATAATAATCATTTAAGAGTGAAATCAGACTATCGAATTCTAGGGAGGAGGAGATTTTAACAACTCAAGTATTGTTGTATTTCTTGTGCTTGACTGTTTTGGGGATCTGGAAAAAGGTGTTTTCACAACTCATGCAACACTAAATTATAATTTAGAGAAAATCTAGTACTGTTTCTAAAATCATTAAACACTAACCTTATATATTTGAGGATTCAGCAATATTAATCTTAGAAACAATATTTTAGATCGATCTCAATTCAGTTATTTTCATAATTTTAAAATATTTAACCTAATATTCAAGATTTCTGACTGTCTAGAAAAGAAATTACAGGAGCCATAATTTTTGTCAAATAAGGGATTTGTGTGTAAGCTATATTTAGTCACCTTACAAATAGCAATAGTGCATAGCAGGGAATAGTTTCAATTTTCACAAGTTTCCTATTAAATGAGAATTAAAATTTTAGTTAAGTAAGGTCATTTAATTCACTACAATGAACAGAGGTGACTTTTATTTATTGAAATAAATAAATTGTTGCATGAAAAGTAGTTTTATTACCTCTTTTATAACTTCAACTACTTTTATGAATTATACTTTTATTTTTTTAAAGTCTATACCTAGAAAATTATTTTTTTCTTCACACAGATAGATACTATATTAATAAAATAAATGTAAAATCTCTAAAAACAAGACTGAGCCTTGATATCACCTGCAGGTAGCCAGCCTAGAGCCTAATGAAATTGTTAATTAATCACTTCTAAAATGTCGTGGAGACCCACAAATAACGTGGATGACATTATTAAAGAGAAAAGGGGACAAAGATCAGTCCCAAATAATTCTTCCATCACTCCCCTCAGAACCTACAGATTCCCCATTAGAAAGGACTCTCTTCGAGTCCTAAAAGTGCTTAACTTTAAAATTAATATTTCAAAATACAACCTGTTTTATCCACCACTATGTACAATGAAATGTGTCTGGCACTTTGCCAGTGCTTAAGAAATGTTTGTTTACAGAATAGATAAATATTATCAAGTTATACTTTATTTAAGAGACCACTTTTCTGATACTGGAATCCAGAAGTGAAAATAGCAGGAATTGAGTGAAAGCACAATGAACCTACATTCCAAAGATGCCTAGAGTCTTCTAAAACAAACAAAACAAAACAAAAAATCAGCTAATTCAGGCAAAACTGCTCATTGAGTTGATCTGATAAAAAAAAGAGATCAAACTAGCATGCTTTCTTTCCTTCTTTCTCTATTCTATAGAAGTGTCATTCTAGTCATTTAGTCTTCAAATAATTTTGTGAGAATATTCTCATTGTCCTGATTTTAATAAATGGCAGTATATTTCTTTCCTTCCTTCCTTCCTGGCTTCCTTCCTGCTTGCCTTCCTTCCTTTCTTCTATCCTTCCTTCTATCCTTCCTTCCTTCCTTCTTTCCTTCCTTCCTTTCTTCCTTCCTTGTTTCCCTCCCTCCTTCTTTGCTTCTTTCGGTTCTTTCTTCCTTTATAAACACAAGTGAAGGGATTATAATTTACATACATTTGAATCTTTATTTCTACTTATTTAACTAAATATTAAAAACAATATCACAACACATATTAGTATCATGCTATTAACATCCTCTCAAGCCTTT
Source organism: Pteropus alecto (assembly GCF_000325575.1). Lineage (NCBI taxonomy): Eukaryota > Metazoa > Chordata > Mammalia > Chiroptera > Pteropodidae > Pteropus > Pteropus alecto. Next base: position 3,702,886 of record NW_006437828.1, read on the forward strand.
GACTCTGACTCTTATAATTTCCTTCAATATTAAACACGTTTATTTTCTGTGTAAGAATAAGATGGCAAACATGGCCATTACTCTTAAGAGTAGTATAAATGATTAGTAAAAAAAAATTAATAATAAATGTAGTTACCGCTTCTCATGAAAATTACTTTAAACAAGTAGAATTGGCAATCTGACTGGAGTGAGGCAAAGCTAGGAATCAAAGCATTTAGGAACACCACAAATAACTATTGTTATTCCTACTATATAAACCAGCCAAAATAAAATGGACGTAGTGGGAACCTGTCCAAAGATCCCCATTTTTTCTGTATATGTTGATTCTCCTGTATGGAATTATCCTTTCCCCAAATAGGTTTCTCTATTAATTGTTGATTCTTTTAAAATTTAAATCTGTTACTGAACAGAAATGATACTCCATTCAAGGGGAAAAAAAAATAAAAACACTTCTGTTTTTTTAAATAATTTTTATCTCATATCCATGTTTTCTTATGAATGTGGCCCTTTTGTAGGTTTTTACAAGTAATTCTTTTGTTTTTTTAAATAATTGACCCATTTGTTTTCCTTTTTGCTCACCCTGCCCGCTCCGCCCCCCACCCCTGCTCTATTGGGATATATAAAATTGTCTTAAGTTTAAGGTGAACAATTTGTTGACTTGATACTTATGTATTGCAATATGGTCACCACCACATGAGCTAACATCTCTATCATGCTATATAATTACCCTTTCTCTTTTTTGTGGTGAGAACATTTAAGATTTACTCTCTTAGCAACTCTCAGGGATATAATACAGTATCGTTTACTATAATCACTATGTTGTGCATTAGATTCCCAGAACTTATTCATCTTCTCACTGGAATCTTCCTGTTTCCGACACCCTCAGCCCTTGTAACCAACATTTACTTTCTGTTTTACAAGTTCAGCTTTTTAATATTCCACATGTAAGTGATACACATTATTTGCTTTTCTCTGGCTGGTTTATGTCACTTAGCATAGTGCCTTCGAGGTCCATCTATGTTGTTGCAATTGTCAGGATTTCCTTCTTTCTATGGCTAAATAATAATCCATTGTGTGTGTATATATATATATATAAAAAATACGTTTTCTTTATCCACTCATCTGTTGATGGTCACTCAGGTGATTTCCTTATCTTGACTCTTATGAATAATGCTGCAATGAACATGAATGTACAGATATTACTTCAAGACCCTGTTTTCATTTATTTTAAATATACAGGAAGAAATGAAATTGTCGAATCGTATGGTTGTTCTATTTTTAATTTTTCTGAGGAACATGCATACTATTTTCCATAGTGGCTGCACAAATTTACATTCCCACCAACAGTGCACAAGGGTTCCCTTTTCTCCACATCCTCACCATGACTTAGCCTTTGTTTTTTTGATGATAGCCATTTTAACAGGATGATGTAATATATATTTGTGGTTTTTATTTTCATTTCTCTGATGATTAGTAATTTTGAGCATCTTTTCATATAACTGTTAGTCATTTGTATATCTTCTTTGTAAAAATGTCTAGTTAGTTCCTCTGCCTATTTTTCAATCAGATGATTTGTTTTTTTTTGTTATTAAGTTATATGACTATATATTTTGAATATTAACCCCTTATGAGATACATGGTTTGCAAATATATTCTATTCTGTAGTTTGCCTTTTCATTTTGTTTATTTTATTTTTCTGTGCAGAACCATTTTATTTTCTTTTCAACAGAATGTAAATTATTTAAAGCCAGGCATTTTTTGTTCAATTGAGCATTCCAAATCCATAATATAGTGAGGACTCATACAGTAAATATTTGTCTAGTCAATTAAAGAATGATGCATAAATACAAGATGCTGTAAGTTCTTTGTTAGAGGTAAGCCACAGTGTGTTTTAGAATGCAGAATGAAAAATACAAAGCAAGGAAATGTGATTTCAATTCAGTCCAACAAACATTACTGAATGTTAACTGTGTGTCAGGCACTGTAGATAGATCAACTAGAGTAGTTTTAGAAGTAACATATAAGTAAAAAATTAAATAATATTTTTAAATGATTGTGGCAGATATGATATCAGAAGCATAAATATATTTTTAATTATTTATTCATGTGCTACCCTCAATATAGAAATTATTAAGGAATATATGAAAATAAAAAGAAATAGAACTTACAATGTTTTCTTATCAAAACTCAATAGATTGCCCTTTTTATACCAAAAGGAAGTTTTCACTGCACAATAAATATATATCTTCAATTTTGATAATTTTAAAATGAAGAGCACTTTAAAAAAATTAAAATAGTTAAAACTAATTATAGGACACAGAAATAGAAGAAAAAACTGGGCCCACCATATATAACACAACGAAGAGTAGGTATTAGATATTTAAAATGACAAATTCTGTATTCAGACATGCAGTCCTAGTTTATGCTTAAATGGTTTTATCTGAGAGTTGAGAACTACTGTAAGTCAAGCCTAAACTACAGTACATGTATTATGTTTAAACAAACTCCATTCTTCAATGGCCATAAAAAATTGACAGCTGGTTATTAAAAACAAACAAACAATAACAATAAAACAAACCATAGGGAAATTAAAAAATAATAATTTTAAGACTTTTTTTCTTCTGGTAGAATTCAGTCAATCAAAGTGCTAAATCTCTTCATGCCCACTGTACAGATGAGACAAAAAGAAGCTAACCTAAAGAGATGGGCAATGGCAGCAGATATTTTTCAGAATATGGAGAACGAGAATTTCTCTATAATTCACATTGCCTGAATTCCTGTGGTAGCAAATTTGCAATGGTAGTAAAACTGTTATAGACATATATTTGATAAATATTATTCATAAAATATGAATGCAAAGCAATTCATAGAGTAAAAGAAAGAAACTAATATCCGTTGATCATCCATCATATAACAAAGGTATAATTTAAACTTCACTGACGATCTGTAATTTAGCTTTTAATTTCACATAATAGATGAAAGAAGTAATTCACCCAACAAATATTTCATGAGTGCCTACTACGTGCCAAGTGCTATTTTAGGTCGAGAATATAACAACTAATGCCCCTTCTCCATTAGAGCTTATATTTTTGTGGAGATTGACAAACAAGAGTATATAATCAAATATATATATTTTATGTCATTTGATGATAAGTGTTATGGTAAAGAACTAAGACTAATAAAGAGGGATAGAAAGTATCAGAAACTGGCAGAGGGGGTTACTGTTTTATGTAAAGTGATCAGAGAATCCAAAGAGAATGAATGCCATGAGAGAATTTAAAAAGCAAGCCAAATATATATACATACATACGTACATACATACATGTACACACACACATATATATATACACATATATGTGTGTGTGTATATTTTTTTCTTTTTTTATTCTTTTATTTTCTTTGTGTGCCTCTCCAACCCAAGTCAAGTATATGTATATGTATATACATATATACATATATACATATATACATATATACATATATACATATATACATATATACATATATACATATATACATATATACATATATACATATGTATATATGTATATACATATATGTGTGTGTGTACATGTATGTATGTACGTATGTATGTATATATGTTTGGCTTGCTTTTTATACACACATACATATATGTGTGTGTGTATATTTTTTTCTTTTCTTATTCTTTTATTTTCTTTGTGTGCCTCTCCAACCCCATATCTATCTTCTTTCCATCCTTTGCTAACAGCCACTAGAGTACCACCACAGGATTTTAAGAGCCTGGATTTGCAACCCTGGCACCCTGGGCCCCTGACTTTCTTCTTTGCATTCTCTCTCCTGGAGACCCCAGTAACAGAGATAACTCCTTTCAAATTATATATAAATCTGTCTGTCTTGAGAATATAGCAACTCTCTCTGCCTCTCTGTCTCTCTCTGTCCATCTCTCTCTCTCTCTGTATACACACACACACACACACACACACACACACACATTCATCCATACTTACATACACACACATATACATATACACACATACACACACACACACACATACACTCTTGGCTGGGTAAAAGAAATAATAAGTGCAAAGCACAATCAGAAAATACTAAGAAAGTCAGAGTACCTTGGAGATGGTAAGCGAAATGATCAGAGATAGGAGATGAGATCAGTGGTCAGAACCAATATAAAGATGTTGTCTTTTACTTTTGGAGTCATGGGAAAATTACTGAGCTTTGATCAAAGAAGTGACATAACTTAGATGAGTAGATCTGAATCCTTTGTGAAGAACAGACAATGAGGGGAGGCACAGTAGAGTTAGCAGGCCAGAGGGGATGCTATTGAAATAATCTGTGAGAGATTATTCAAGAGTTAGTAGATGAGGGGGAGATGAGTGCCTGGATCCATAATATATTTTGAAGGTAGTGCCAAAAATAATTTGCAAGTGGACTGGATTTGTAGTGTGAGAAAAAGAGATGATTTAAGAAATACTTCAAGATTATGGACTTGAGAAATTGTAAGAATAGAGCGATAAAAAATTGTAGGAGAAAAAATGGGAAGGCTGTGACATTTATGGAAAAGGACTGAGCAGGAGATGGGAATTAGCATAAGAATAGCATTTAAAGCTATAAAATTGGATGAAGTCACCTAGGAAAATAGAGATAATAGAAAAGATAAAGGCGGGAAAGGGAAGAAAGGAGTGGGAAGGATAAGGAAAGGGCCTGGAGGGAACAGAAAAGTCAGAATAATGTTCTCTGGAGAACTTGCAGTATTTGAATGTTGAAAAAATAGAGAAATGGAGATTCGAAGATGGTAAATAGTTGATCCTCTGATCAGGGACCAATTTTTATATGAATTTACCTAACTATGTTCTTGTGGAAACAATATGTTTCCCACCCGATATAGTGAAGTGCTTTCTTGTTTCCCAGAATCAAATTTTACCTTTGCTTACAAAAATAATACAAAGCAAACACCAACTCACTAAAACCATCACTCTGGACAACTGGCAACTATTGTTCAATGCCATCTATGTGGAATGTGTGCTACTTTTCAAGATTATTTTGGATATCTTTATCTTTTTGCATTTCCATATTGATTTTAGAGTCAACTTTTTATATTCCTCGATGTAGGAATATAATATTGTTCTTTTCTTTCATTTTTATAGATAAGAAAAAGAGAACAAGGACACATCCTTGAACCTCCAAATATTAGAATATTAGCAAAAGAGCTATGAAATAATATTAAAAAGTGAATAGTGAGTGAAATAAAGAGAAAGACAGGAAGAGTATGGCATCAAAAAAGCCAAGAAGAAAATGTTTCATGAGGCATATTAGGGAAAATGTATCAAACTCATTTGTCAAGTGGGAGATTAAATAGATAAGAAAATGGAAATGAACATTGGAGTGGGTGATAGGGATACTTTTCATAATTAATGCAATTCATTGAAGCAGGTGGGGCCAGAGTACAATTAGTTAAAGGTGAAAGAGTTGAGAGAAAAACTATGGACAGTAATGTCTATGTTTTTGCTGTTAAGAATATAATGAGATATTAAAGAGAGGAAGTGTGGGGTTAAAAACAATTTTTTTTTTCAGGGAATTTTATTTTACTTTACGATTTCAATCTTTAGAGCATAACTTTATAATAGAATAGACTCATGATTGGCAAAATTTCATGTCACAGGAGAGAGTGGAATAATTTCAGAATCAAAGTTTTATTTAAGTAAACATAGTGATGTAATTTTATGTATTTTATGTATCGCTGTGTGCAAATAGTAAATATAACTAATTTTTTTTTTTCTGGCTATAAGCATAAAAACTTTATTCAATCTATGTATACCATTGAAGTTTTTTTCCATTGACAGTAATTTATAATAATAGGATAGTTATATTTTAACTTAAAGTACTTAATAAATCACTACAAAGTATGTATTTAAAGTATGCAGTAATTATTCTTCTCTATGTTTATACTGATAGAATTATTTCAAGCTACAGAGACTGAATTTGTCAAAATCCTAACAAAAACATCTATAAATATGAAACAATGACCTACAGATTGGAAATGTTCAAACTACCTCTTAATCTTCAAGAAAGAAGATGCCAAGAAGTATAGTAATTATAGGACCATTGCTCTAATTTCCCACTCAAGTAAAGTGATGCTCAATGTAATGCAACAAAGGCTTCTATGTTATATGGAGCAAGAGATGCCAGATATTTAAGTTGGATTCAGAGAAATAAGAAGTGCTCGAGATCTAATTGTGAGTTTTCACTGGATACTGAAATGCTCCAAAGAATTTCAGAAGAAGGCTGGTCTATGTCTGCCGTATAGACTGAAATAAAGCTTTGGACTGTGTTAATTTTGAAATGCTATGGGCTGCTCTGAAAGACATGGGTGTGCCTCAGCATTTGGATGTCCTGATGTATAATCTGTATTATAGATGGGAAGTCACTCTCAGGACCGAATATGGAGAGACAGAATAATTTTCTATAAGCAAAGTTGTCAGAAAAGGATGCATTTTTATCTCCCCATTTGTTTAATCTGTGCATAGAACATACAGGAAAAACTGGGCTAGACTCAGAGGAAAAAGGATTGAAAATTGGTGAAAGAAATATCAGTAACTTAAGATGTGTAGATGACAGCAACTTATTGGCAGAAAGGAACAATTGTTTGAAATGACTTCTGATGAAAGTGAAAGAAGCAAGTGCCAAAGCAGGACTGCATTTGAACATCAGGAAGACAAAAATCACAACTACCATAGAAACTCACAACTTTAACATAGACAATAAAGACATTGAGATTATTAAAAATTTGGCTTACCTTGTTTCAGTCATGAATTCAAATAGAGACCTCAGCCAAGAAATCAAGAGCGGGAAGGCTGAGACCTAGAAGGGCAGCACGGAAGGATTAAGAAAGATCACCAAACACAAAGATGTGTTGTTAGAGACCAAGGCTAAGATCACCCACACCCTTTATTCCCAATTACTATCTATGGATGTGAAAGTGAGGAAGATGGATAGGGGAAAAAACGGATTCACTTAAAATAGGGTGTTGGAGGGAAGCTCGATTGATATCCTGGACCACCAGAAAGATGAATAAGTGGGTCCGACAGCAAATTAAGCCTGAAACATCACTGGAAGCAACAAGGATAAAACTGAAGTCCTACTTCAGACATCTCATAAGAAAAGACAATAATCGTGAGACCATAGAAGGTAGTAGGAAAAAAGGAAGAACTAATATGAGGTGGACTGATTTCATAAAAGAAGCCACAGGCGTGAGTCTGCAGGAGCTGAACAGGGCTTCTGAGGACAGGTCACTAGACATCATTCATGCATAGAATAGGGTCAACAGAAGGGAGTCAGAGACAACTCAGCGGCACATCACACACACATGCTTGTATATTCTGGGTAACGGATAAGGCAGATTTTTTGTTTATATGTAAATAGTGACAACACCAAATGTTGGCAAGAATACAGAGCAACTGGATCTCTCATGCATTGTTGGTCGGAATGGGTATTGGAACAGCTCTCTGACAGTTTGCCAGTCTGGAAAACAAACACTTTTGTACAATTCAGCAATCGTACTCCTGGGCACTTGTCCCATGGAAATGAAACACAGTCACACAAAATCCTGTACACTAATGTTTATAGCAGCCTTATTCATACTCAATAGCCAAACACAGGAAACAACCAAAATGCCCTTCAACGGGTAAATGGTTATCTGATCTGTGGTATATACATTCCATGAGAAACTCAGAAAAATATAGGAGTCAGCTACTATTACATGTAGCAACTTGGATGGATCTCAAGGTCATTATCTTCACTGCCAAAAGCCAATCTAAAAGGTCACATACTGTATAATTCCATTTATACAACATTCTCAAAATAATGTATTTAGAAATGGAGAGTAAATCAGCGTTTGACAAGAATTAGGGATGGTAGAGGGAAAGTATATTTAGTGGTAGCAAGAGAGAGATCTTTGGAGTGATGAAATAGTTACATATCTTGCTTGTAATAATGCTTACCTGAGTTTGTACATAGTATAAACTGCATAGAACTATACATTACACATTTACTAATGTTAATTTCCTGGTTTTTAATATTAGATTCTAGTTATATAAGATATAATCATTGTGGAAAACACAGTGGGGGGTACTTGGATCTTTCCATACTATATTTGCATTTACAATGAATCTAATTGTTTAAAAATAAGGAGAGGGAGAGAGAGAGAGAGAGAGAGAGGGTGGGGGGTACTTGGGATTTTTCCATACTATATTTGCATTTACAGTGAATCTAATTGTTTAAAAATAAGGGGAGAGAGAGAGAGAGAGAGAGAGAGAGAGAAGAGAAACACACCTGTTGAGGATGAACTTCTGAATGTGGTCATCACAGAAGAGAGTCCTGCATAAACTAAGGACTGAACCGATACTTGGCTTTAGTGTACTGGCTTGTTTTTCTGTAATTACATAACAATACAGAAAAGAGCAAGCAGACAACAAAACAGCAATGAAATCTCCTAAAGTTCAATGTTTACCATTCCTGTCTGTCAGTGAATTTGACATTCTGTAGCTATTCAAAAGAACTAGTTAGAGGGAGAGAGGCAGACAATTTTTATTCTTTTAAAACACGTTTTATGAATACTTTGAAGAAAAAGATAATCCTGAATTTTTTTGTTTTATTTTTAACCTTAATTTACTTTTAACTGAAATGAAATTAATTGAAGTTCATAGAGAAAACGAAGATGGTGATCTTTATTGCCCAGATAGAAATTGAGCAAATACAAGCAATCAATCAGAGCTGCCTTAAAACAAACAAGAATATTCATCAGGCAACATAAACGTGTTGCTTATTGCTTTTATAGGAGGAAAAAAACATAAAACCAAGTAAAATATTATGGCTGTGACTTATAACTATATAAAATATGCTAATGTATGTAAAATAAACATTTTCTGATTATTAAATATTATGTGGATAAAGGGGAAATCTTTAATTTTAGCCTTATTTCTTGAAACGAGTTTTTTAAAAAATAAATTAGTTTTAAAACATGAAATAATTTGACATCTGAAAAATTTAAGTCTAATGTATTTTTTTCCTTTAGAGACACACAGTTTCTGTACTGTCATTTCCTTTCTAAAACCATTTTCTGTGTTATGTTAAAGGAAGCACCTTCACAGATGACACTATAACCTAAAGAGATTATTTATGACTAGCCAAAAAGTTAGAACAAATTTTATTTTGAGCTCATGATGATAAAATTATCTTTTTTAAATGACTATAATTACACATTTTAATATCTAGCACTATGTCATTCTCATGCCTAGATTGATTCTGTCCTGCGCTGTTGCTTGAAAGAATTGTTCTGTTTTAGTATCAAAATGTCACTTTCAGCTTTCTCTAACTCCTCTGTGAGACATCCTGTTGCTCTTTGTAATGATGACTAAATTCTAAGTTATTTCCTTCCAATACCTGTAACTACAACTGGAACTCTCAAATAGGACTTGGGTTTTATCTTTTTTTGGTGGGGGTGGAGGGGGGCTTGAAAATGGGCTTAAACAATCAAACAAGACAAATAGCAAGATTAGTTCTTTTACACATACAGGGGAAAGAATGTTATAGCTAGATTCCTGATACACCATTTGGAAAATGATGGTCCTGGTTAGACTCCACAAAAAAGATGGTTTTTAAAAAGACTGAAAATTGCCATAAATTGACAGAAGAGGCAGCACTATTTTTTAGTCCTAGTTCTTTCTTTTTATATTTTTAATAACTGACCATCACAGGCATGACAAATATGTCAGCTCTATTGTCCTGTGAATCATGGTTCCTTGCGAGGTTCATGGGGAGCTGTTAATCACAATGTCTATTTTTCAGAATTAGTAGTTGATAGTGGGCAATCATAAGCTTTCTTCTTTGGGTGGCTATGGTAAGTACAGTCCATTTAAGTACTGAGTGGCAAATGCATACTCTCTCTTCTGGCTTCTTACTGAGTATATGATTTCTTTTTTAGTTTTGCTATCAGGTAAGGTACACTTGTGGTTATTAAATAGTAATTGTCTTTTAAGGATGCTGCATTCTATAGTAATTACTTGCTCCAACAAAGTACATTTGAATGTTGTCTATTTAAGGTTTATGTTATTTCTTTTATGAAAAATACAAATCTGAAAACATGTAGTCACTTATTATATTGAACAATATAATTAAATTTCTGATATCCTTATATGACTATATAAAAATATCCACACATAAGTGAGTATATATACATGAACCTATAAAATTGGATCATGATTTTGCTCACAAAAATATTAAAGATTAAAAATTCTTATTAATCTCTTCAGCACTGTTGTAGTTTTTAACTATAATGATTATAACTTGGGCTTTTAAAATATTTCAGTAGGATAGCAGAGTAATCAAGGTATAGTGTCTGTATAGCCAATAAACAACCTTTTCAAGTAGACTTGGGGCGTGGAGGGGAAAAGTCTGCATCTTTCTTTTCTCCTGAAGCTGTGCATCTGATCAAGGGGACAAATTTTCCTCATAGAAAACTGGAATTTTACTTAGACTGTAAGAGAATATACTTTTCTAAAAACGTTTCTAAGCGAATATATCAAAGTGCTACTGGTATCTCGGGTCTCCTTAGGGAGTAGCCAAAAAGACTGAGAGATATCATCAGCAAATGAGAAAGATTCAATAATTATAGTTTGGTCACTAAACAGCAGAACATCACAGAAAGATTTACAATTAATTTTTGAAACTCCCTACTTAGCTGATTTTTGTATATAATTTCACTCTGGAAGACAATTCTTCTTCAGACTCTAAAGTAAATTGAGTTTCTTGTAATTGAGTACAAATAAATAACATCACCAGACTGTGCTATTCTGGAGAAACAAAACTAATATAATTTAGATTAAAGATTTGTGAGAAACTTAACAGTAGTAATGGTTATTATATAAGAGTTGATTTTGTTGAAAGTTCAGTCATGATACATTCTTTATACCTTAGGAAAAAAAACAGTAACAAGAGCTATGAAGTGCCTCCAGATGTGCATTTTTTAGTTTGATACAGTGTTTTAAAAGCAATATCACTAGGCATTTAATGCTTTATGGCAATATAAGCATTATCGCACTAGTTGTCTTACACCTATACCTAATCACATATTTTCATTAACGGCATATATACTGAAGGCATTTTAGTTTGCTTATATGCTTAGAGAGATGGTTTTCAAACTGTGTTTTATAAAGCCATGAAGAGTTCCACAAAGGAATTTGGGGTACGCTTCTGAAATTGGGAAGATACTGCTCTGCTTTTATCTACAGTCTATAATAGTTTCTTTTTTTAAATAAAGAGTTGACTTAAAGAACAATTATAATTTCTAAATAAACACTTGATAATCCCTCTCTGTAGATAGTAAGGTTTTTTTATTATTACTATTATTATTACCTGTGATAGAGACAAATCTTACTTGAATACCAACACAGTTAGAATTAACTGCTTCTTTTAAGGAACTCAGATGCTTTAAATGACATACATTTTTTTCCTTGTTTTGGATTTTACAGAGAAAGAAAATTGTTTGCATGTTATCTATAATTACATGATTTTTACAACTATAAGCAATGCATTTTTTAAGCATTTCAGATTAATGAAATTTTGATAGAAGACTAGTATATTTTTTAAATTAAATTTATTGAGGCAACATTGATTAATTACAATGGTTTTAAGTATATAATTCAATAATACACTATCAGTATATTGTATTGTGTGTTTAGCACCCAAAGTCAAATCTCCTTACATCACCATATATTTGATCCCTTTACCTTTATCCACCTCCCTCCCTCCCCTCTTCCCTCTGGTAACCACTGAACTGTTGTCTGTGTCTATGAGTTTTTGTTTGTTCATAATGTCCGTTTGTTGCTTTCAGTTTTATATCCCACATATGAGTGAAATCATGTGGTCCTCGACTTTTTCTGTCTGACTTATTTCACTTGGTATGATAATCTCAAGATTCATTTATGTTGTCACAAATGGCAGTATTTCAACTTTTTTGGAGCTGAATAATATCCCATTGTATATATGTACCACACCTTCTTTATCCAATCATCCATTAAAGGGCACTTCAGTTGTTGCCATCGCTTGGCCACCGTGAATAATAGTGCAATAAACATCGGGGTTCATATATCTTTACAGGTCAATGTTTTCAAATTTTGGGGGTAAATATCCAGAACAAGGATTGCTGGGTCATATGGTGATTTTCTTCTTAACTTTTTGAGAAACCTCTGTACTATTTCCCACAGTGGCTACACCAATTTATATTCCCACCAGAAGGGCTCTATTTTCTCCATAACCTCTCAACACTTGTTATTACTTGTCTTGTTGATAATATTTAAACCCCCATTAATTCCCTCATTTCCTCTTTATGAGACCTTATATTCCAAGCTAATCATGGAATGAAGAGCAACAAGGAAATCTAGGAAGGTAATACTATGAAACGATAAAATTTAATTTATGAATTTTCTATACTTCTAGATGACACAACTCAGTACATTTTAAATGTTGTGCATAACGTGAGGATATTTTTGTTTTAAATGTAGGTGACCAAACCTAATGCCCAGAGATAACAATTTAGGTGTTTATTATAATTTTCATAGACTACATTTGAGGAAAGAGTCGCCCTCACGTATTCATTGCTGTACTTTCGATCAACTCTTTTATTCCAATTCACGCTTTGACAGTGACGTCAGATGCTCTCACTTTATTTTATAACCTGCAAGTGAGATCACATGTGAAAAGTACTTAGTTTACTGCCTAACATGTAACTGCATTGTCAATGGTTGTGCCTATGTTTTTTCTCTGCAGATTCATGTTTCATGGAGAAATAGGAATGAATGGGGCTAATGTTCTAAATCGAGTATCAATAATTCTTGATGTCTATTAACATTAATGCATAAGCACATTTAAAAATCAAA
>NW_006437828.1:3716556-3736131 GCF_000325575.1 Pteropus alecto
AAGCTTGTTTCAAAATAATATGTGTTATTTATTTTGTAAAGACTATTTTGTCTAATTTTCTATTTATATAACTATTCTAATTATTTAATTTTCTATTACTGAAAATTTTGTACATGTTCTGTGTTTGGAGGAAAGTAGAAAAAAAACAAAAGTAACACAAAATTATACATATAAACCAAAAAATAAATTAATTGTATAGTTTAAGGTTCATACACCTTTTAAATAAACTTTATTGGGGTGACATTGGTTAATAAATTTTATCGTTACAATTCAATAATATGTCATACGTATATTGCATAGTGTATTCACCACACAAAGTCAAATCTCCTTCCGTCACTATGAATTGGACCCCCTTTATATAAAGCTTACCTACCTCTCCCATCTCCCCTTTTCCTCAGGTAACCACTAATCCGTTGTCTGTGTCTGTGAGTCTGTTTGTCCTGTTCGTTTGTTGCTTTCAGTTTTATATCCCACATATGAGTAAAATCATATGGTTCTAATTTTTTTCATCTGACTTATGTCACAGCATGATTATCTCAAGACTCATCCATGTGGTCACAAATGGCGGTATTTCATCTCTTCTTATGGCTGAGAAATGTTCCAATATATATATATACACATCATCTTTACCCAATCATTTATCGAAGGACACTGGTTGTTTCCATATCTTGGCCACTGTGGATATTGCTGCAATGAACATTTGAGTGCATATATCTTCATGGATCAATATTTTCAAATTTGGGGGGTAGATATCCAGAGGAGGGTTTTTACGAGTTATATGGTAATTCTATTCTTAATTTTTTGAGAAACCTCCATACTATTTTCCATAGTGGCTGTACCAATTTGCGTTCCTACCATCAGTGTATAAGGGTTCCTTTTTCCCCAGAACTTCTCCAATACTTATTACTTGTCTTATTGATAATAGCCATTGTAACAGATGTGAGATGGTATCTCATTGTGATTTTGATCAGCATTTCTCTAACAACTGGTGAAATTAAGCATCTTTTCTTATGTCTGTTGGCCATTTGTGTGTCTTCTTGGGAGAAGTGTCTGTTCAGGCCCTCTATTTTTAAATTGGATTATTTGTTTGTTTGGTATTGAGTTGTATGAGTTCTTTATAAATTTTGAATATTAGCTCCTTATCGAAGGTGTTGTTTGCAAATACCTTCTCCCATTCATTTGCCTCTTTGTCTTATTGATGGTTTCTTTTGCTGTGCAGAAGCTTTTAGTTTGATATAGTTCCATTTATTTATTTTTGCGCTTACTTCCCTTACCTTTAAGGTCAAATTTATAAAATCCTCTCTAAGATTCATATTCATGAGTTTAGTACCTACTTTTCTTTTATGCAATTTATTGTTTTGTGTCCTATATTTAGGTGTTTGATTCATTTTGAGTTAAATTTGGTACATGGTGAGAGATAGCAGTCTAGTTTTATTCTTTTACATATAGCTTTTCAATTATCCTAGCGCCATTTATTAAAGAGGCTTTCTTTTCTTCATTATATATTTTTGTCTCTTTTGTTGAAAATTATTTGTCCATGTGTATGTGGGATTATTTCTGGAGTCTGAGTTCTGTTTCATTGTCCTGTATTTCTGTTTTACTCCCAACATCACATTGTTTTGATTACTGTCACTTCATAGCATAATTTGAAGTCAGGCAATATGGTACGTCTAGCCCTGTTCTTTTTTCTCAGGATTGCTTTGGCAATTTGTTTTATGATCCCATATAAATCTAATAATATTTTTGTTCTATATCTTTAAAAAATGGCATTGAAATTTTGATGGGTTTGCATTATGCACTTAAAAATAGTTTTTTTTTTGTATTCATATATGTAAATATTAGTGTATTTAAATAATCACTATTTGGTTGTTTTTACAAAAAGTGAATCATGAGGCCAGTTATCATTTAATTTCAGTCTCTGTATTTATTTTATTTTAAAACATAAAGCTTAAATAGCTATTTAGGTATTTAACTGATGTAGAATACATTTTAACCATTTATTTGGAAAATTTTAATAAACTAATAAACAAGTAAAAACCTGTTTTTTATACTTTTCTTCTTTAGTGACAATCATTTTGATATGTTTACATTCTTTTTATTTATGACTCAAATCTTTTGAGTTTATATTAGTAAATCCCATCAAAACAATGAAAAGCAAAAAAATATATAAATACATGAGGTCGTTGATAAATTTTAGTAGGTCTGCACAGTTTGTTATTATTTGTACATATACTGAGACACTTACTTTACCCTGACATACAGTAAGACAGTTAAATATTGGTTCAATTAAATTGAATATTCAAGATACACTTTTTGAATTATTGTTGCATAAAAATCACAAGTTGATGTGCTCAAGGAAAATTAATATATAAAACTGGAAAGCCAAAAACCTTTCGATTATTATAATCTTTTTCTTTCTCTCACTAGTAATAGCAAATCCTTGGTGCCACACTTTCCAAACATATCTAGAATTGTTCCACTTCTACCACTTTCACTGCTAATACTCCAATCCAAGCCATATTCATTTCTCATCCAGATTTTTCCAATACCCAACTAGTAGGCCTCCTTGTTACTATGTCTGACTCCCTGTGGATTTTTCCTCATTTGGTATCTACACCGATCGTTCTAAATGCACAGCATGATAAGCTTCTCAATAAGACACTCCAAATGGCTCTAATCTTACACTTAATCAAAACGAAATTTTTTTTAATTAAATTAATTCCCTGTCTCTAAATGACGTTTTCCTTCCTCTTTGACCCCATTCGCTACCATTTTACTTTAGAATATGCAAAATATGCTCCTTCCTTAAGATTTGTATTAGTTATCTACTGCAGCATGACAGTATCACTATAGATACAGTGGTTTAAAACAACATTCATTTACTAGCTCCATCTCTGTAGGTCAGGAGTCCAGGGATGGCCTAACTGGGTCATCTTTTTCAGACTCCACAAGACCGCAATCAACATGCCAGCTGTGGTGAAAGTCTCATCTGAGGCTTGACATAGAAGGATCTGATTCGAAAACTCAGATGCTGTTGGCAGAAATCAGTCTCTTGCAGCCTACTGGCCTGAGGGCCTAATTTTCCTGCTTCCTGCCCTCATTTTCTAGCTGGTTGTTGGCTGGAGGACTCCTTAGTTTCTTCCCACATGAGCCTCTTCAAATGGCTGCTTGTTTCACCAAAGCCAGCCAGAGAGACAATCTTCTAATAAGATAGATATTACAACCGTTTGTAACAGATTGAGGAAGTGACATCCTATCATTTTCTCATTACTCTATTGATTAAAAGCAAGTCAACCTTTCTGCCCACACTCAGGATTACATAAGGGTGTAGACATCAAAAATTGAGTGTCATGGGACTCTTAGAGTGTGTCTGTCACAGAGTCTCTATACCTGTCAGTATTATATCTATCCTGAAAGATTTTTCTTCAAATATCAATCTAGCTCCCTCCTCTCATTTTGCTGAAGTCTGTACTCAAATGTCAATTTATCATGAAAGGCTTACTTGTCCCTGTATATAAAGAGTGCCCTATAGACAGTTTTTATTATTGTACTTTGCTTTAGCCATTTCGTTCATAGCAGTCATTGCCATCAGACATAGTATGTATTTTTTTTTCTGTTTCACCCTTCTAGGTATAAACTTCTTTATTCTCTATGCTTTATTCTCAGTTATAGCCTCATCTTCTAAAAAAGTCCAAAGGAAAATGTTCAGAAATCAAGAGTTTCTTTTTAAAAAATGTATGATATATACTTATTTCATATATATAATAGTATTTAAAATGTCATATAGCTGCACTGTCCAATATGATACTGTTAGATATATGTGGCTATTTATTTTTAATTAGTTAAATTAAATAAAATTGAAATATCAGTTTATCAGTTATACTAGCCACATTTCAAATGGCCAGCAGCTACACATAACACATAGTGCTACAGTGATGTAGACTACAGATGCTGAATCATTCTATCATGGCAGAAAGCTCTACTGATCAGCCCTACTTTATATATGTACCAGGTTTTTTCTTTTCCAGGACAGATTTTGACACAGAGAATAAACTGTATCTAAGTCACTTTTATATCTTCCATGTTTAGTCCAATCAATATAAAGAGCCTAGTCAATTTTACAGAAAAGTTGCTTGAATCAATAGATTTTTTAGTGAATGGATAAAAATGTACTTCAGACCAATAAAAAATTTATACAAAAAAATGCAAGAAATTACTTAATTAACAGATATGACTTTTGTTCTGTTTTCTGTTATTTCCTTATGATAGTTCACAAAAATGGGTTATATTATTCAAAAAAATTGCAAGTCATCATGAGTTTTATATCAGGAATAAGAAAATCTCTCATAAAAAATATCACTGTAAGTATAAGCACAGGGAAATGTATAGTATTAATTATCCAGACACTATATAACATTGTTCTTTTTGAAGAGACAGTAGTGATAAACCAAATCATACCTGCAGCCTGACAGATCTTAGTAGCACTCAGCTTGTTTCATCTTGCTCTGTGCCTCTTGAAGCTCATCATAAAATCAGTAGGATTTCTCTGTTCAAAGATAGATCAAGATAGAAAACATTCCTTCATTTTTATGAAGAATAAAATGTTTCTGGTAAACAACAACCTGTCTTTTTTTTTAATATAAACTATTATTTTAGGAAAGTACACTGAACCTGGAAATAGAAGGTTGTGATATGTCAGGAGAAAAATGTGACTGAAAGAACTCATGAACCTTTAACTTAAAGAGGACTTTATGAATTTGACCTCAAAGACAGAGCAAAAGGAAAAATAAATGAATAGGACTACATCAAAGTAAAAAGCTTCTGCATCAGCAAAAGAAACCTTCAACAAGGTAAAGAGACAACCATGCAAATAGAAAAATATATTTGCAAGCAATGCCTCAAATAAGGGCCTAATATCCAAATTATACAAAGAACTGATACAATTCAATAACAACAAAAAACAAACGATCCATCAAAAATGCGCAGAGGACCCGAACAGACACTTCTCCCTAGAGGACATACAAATGGCTAACAAATATTTGAAATGAAGCTCAACATTGCTAGCTATTAGGGAAAGCAAATCAAAACCACAATGAGATATCTTCTCACATCTCTTAGAATATCTATAATCAATGGGACAAATAACAAATGTTGGAGAGGATGTGGATAAAAAGGAACTCTCACACACTGCTAGTGGGCCTGCAAATTGGTACAGCCACTATGGAAAACAGTATGGAGGTTTCTCAAAAAACTAAGAATTGATCTACCATATGATCCAGAAATCCCTCTACTGGGTTTTTACCCCAAAGACTTGAAAACCCATATTCGAAAAGATATTTGCACACTGATGTTCATAGAAGCATTATTCACAGTGACCAGGACATGGAAGCAACTGAAGTGTCCTATGATAGATGATTGTCTAAAGAAGCTGTGGTACATACATATAATGGAATATTATTCAGCCAGAAGAAGAGATGAAATACTTTCATTTGCGACATGGATGGACCGCGAGATAATCATGCTAAGCGAAATAAGTCAGACAGAAGAAGTTGGAAATCACATGATATCACTTATATGTGAGATATAAACCTAAAAGCAACAAATGAACAGGACAAACAAACAAAGACTTATGGTCATAAACTATAGACTAATGGTTACCAGAAGGGAGCGGGTAGAGAGAGGGGAGAGGTAGACAGGGTAAAGGGGGTCAAATGTGTGGTGACAGAAAGAAATCTAGCTATGGGAGGTGAACACACAATGTAAATTTATATACATGATTACTGTTAAAATGTACAGCTGAAACTTATTGAATTTTGTTAACCAATGTCACCATAAAAATTAATTAATTAATCAAAATAATTAATATCCTGATTTTCAAATGTCATCTAATGATGTAGATGAAGAAAACCTATGGAGAAGTTTAAGTACAATGTTTAATGAGGCAAGTAAATCTATGTATTTAAAAAAAATCTTATTCATTATTCATAATTACAAAATATGTAATGATTCCAATTTTTTAAATTATCTTAATCACCAATTTTATGCATAGGTCTTAGCTATGAATTCCAAGAAATTGTTTTATTTCTGTGATTAGTGAAAAGTATCTGATAACATGTTTCTGATATCCTAGGTCCCAAATAATGGGGTTCCTTACTGTGACAAGTTTCTCAAGGCCCATTTATTAACAGAGTAAGTCAGTGAGGATATGGAAACATAAATGCAGTTCAAAACCAGAAGAATTCATGGAAACAAATATAGTAGATGATGACAATTATGGTTGAGGAGAAGATAAAACACCTGGTCTGGCATCTTTTGAAACTTGCTATCTAAGGATTCTATCCCGCTCACAGAAGATACTGAAACATGATATTTATATGTCTATATATCATTCAACCCCTTTACATTTCTTTAAGGTAAAACTCTGCAGTGATGTGAAGACTATCTAAGATTGGAGACTAAATTATCACCTTTTTTAAAATAAAGGACATATGGGAACATTTTTATAGTCTTTGAAGGATTAAGTTGAATTTTCGTATAATAGTTGTAGTCTTATTAACAAAATTTTCAGTCAGATATCTATTGCTGTCAATGGATTTACATAAGAACACACACGAATAATTTCTGAACTATGTCTATCACATGGATTTTTTTGCACAATACAATAATATAAAATGCCCCTAATTATATCCCTTAGGCTTATAAGTTAATGATTTCTTTTTTTAGTAGATGGAAATCTTTTTTCAAAATACGTGATGGTGAGTTCTCTTTTTCACTCAATAACACTTTATTAGAAGAAAAACAAGAATTGTTTAATTACTTTTAAGAAAATTCATCACAGGGAATACTTGCAAAAATAACTTCAAGTTCAATAGAGCCATAGAGAAAATTCTCCATTTTTTTTTTTTTTTTAACCCCAGAAAATGCTATGTTCATCTGTGTCAGAAAAACTGAATCAAGCATATTGGATGTCAAGTGTCTCTAAGTCAATTTGTCATTCTGCTCTGCATCTCTGCAGAGCTGATTTGAGCATAGAGATCTTTTGAAATCAATCAGAGGTTGGCAGTTGGATTAGCTCAATGATATCATGGAGCATGACAAAAATTGGTCCTTTGCATCATTTTCAGTATTTCTTCCCTTGTGAACTAATAAAGACAGGAAAGAGCAATTGAATTTAACCTTTAATAATTTCATTTGAATTTCTATACATATTTTATGCTATCAGTGACTTCCTTGATGACCTGGTTTTAATATCTGCCCTACACATAATAGATATTCCCTTATATACTGTGTTTTTCTTTATAACATTTAGACTTACTTGATTTTATATTATAGTATATTTATTTAGTTTGATTTTCTTCTGTTTTCTTTATGGTTGTAATTCCAGCACTTAGAACTTTATATTATAGAGTAAGTGCTCAATATATTATTGTAGAAGTCTCTAATTTATTTAAACATCTAGTTTCTACAAGCAATTAGATATTATGATAAACTTGCTCAATACTCAATTTGAAGTATTTACTAATGAAGAGATAAACTGAAGATGTTTTCTTTATTCTGGAGTCTCATCAAGCATCAAGAAATGAAAAAAATAACAACAACAAAAACTTTCCAGGAGTTTTAGGCAACAGCTGTCATTGATACAAGATTTAATGATCTTGACCTCTATTTCCAACTTCTAATATTCCCCAGAAAGTACTGAGGATTTCAAAATAAAGAATTGTTCATCTTTTTATTGATTTATTTTTCATTTTGTATGCCTAATGGATGAAGGCCACACTCTTATTATTTGTAGTTAGTAAATTTTTTGTTGTTGCTGATTTCTGCTAGCAGATAAGGAGGGGGGGTGTGCAGAGAGAG
The DNA here is from genome assembly GCF_000325575.1 of Pteropus alecto. Classification (NCBI taxonomy): domain Eukaryota; kingdom Metazoa; phylum Chordata; class Mammalia; order Chiroptera; family Pteropodidae; genus Pteropus; species Pteropus alecto. The sequence goes on from NW_006437828.1 coordinate 3,724,414, forward strand.
AAGAAACAAAGTTTTCCAACTAACTCTTTCTTTATGACACCAAAGGAAAGAAAGAAGCAATTTCATCATGGGCACCACAAGGGATTAAGATGTCTTTATTTCCAATTTCATGCGGAAAAGGCACCCTAGCAGAAGGATATTGACTAAAAGAGTGACTGTTGTGAAGATGATTTTCAGAAAAAATGAAAACCATGGCTATCATGCAGATATAAAAATAGTGTTAAAGATTTTACTTAACTTTAAAAGAACCAGGAAGGTTTTAGGACTATTCAAAAAATAATCAAAAGAATGAACACATCAGGAATAGATCAGGAATATTGAAATAAATAAGTAAATGGAGGCAAAACTAATTTTTCCACATGATGGGAGGAAAGACATGGAATATTACCAAAGAGAACAGAACATGCACACTTACAACTATACTCAGCTTATATTCTAGAGTATAAACTATGTACACTATAAACTACTTCTCAATGCTACATGTGTAGATAATATTGCAATCTCTTCTTCACACTGAGATATCCCATAAACTCTCTGGGTCTCTGGGTCTTCAGTATATATTACTGACAACTGCAGTCTATATATCTTCTCCACTGACCATTAAGGGAATTTACTTGCATATTAAACTTCGTGCCACACTCCTGATGAGTGTTTATACTCTTGTTTGTATTAACTTACATGATATGAGTAGTCACTAAATTGTATTTATAACATTATATCATTAAATTTAATAAAATGTATATCATTAATAATTTGTCTTTTTTGCTGTTTTGAGTTATTCCAAAATATTCTTAAAGATCTCATACAGAATTTGTATTTTCAGCCTAAAATGAGATAAGCACCAAGTGAAGGAGATAAGAATTTTGTTCACTTTGTTTTCAATTAAGAGTATTAATGTAATGTCCCAACTAACATACGGAAGAGAACATATTATAACCTTTTTTCATATTTCAGAACTGAGAAAATTGTCTTTTAATAGTGTTAACTGTGTTGTTGACTATTATAGCTCTCAGATAGAGTTCTTTTAGAATATCAAATTTCTAGGATTCTCTTCAACCAGTTTTAGATAGAGAAATCAATCATATCCAAATATTTCTAGGCGCATCTGTATGAATCGGGTATTATGTCTTCGTACTGCATGGAGTTGAACACAGAACCAAACAATAGCTATAAACTGATGGTCAAAACAAAACAAAATGAAAGCTTCTTAAAACTTTAGTTGTTATAATAAAGCTTTAGAAGACCAAATGATTTTGGAGTGTTGATCATCTTTTAATTGAATACTCCATCTTCACTTAGGTGTTCCATTTATAACTAGTATTATGCTTTTTCTTTTGATCTACCATAACAATATGGTATGATGACATTGTTCCAGTGGTATCTTTTTACATTTAAAAATTACATTAAAAAAATAAAATATAGGATTAATAGTCATTGTAGTCCATTTACTCCATAATGATGTCATTTCAAAAGACATACAGTATGTCAACTCATGACTATCTCTTAAAGAAATAGAAAGTTTTGATATTTACTGAATAGGCAATAGGATTTCAAACTAAATTCTGACTTTGATATCTCTTAATTTCTACTCTTATTTGCACCAAAGATAGCTTACCTTTAGGTAGGTACTGAAAGTATAGTCTATCTTTTTATTTTAAAACATTTTTATTACCTATTTTATGGAAAAAAAAAAATCCAATGAGTACCTGGCATCACAATAGAACTACCATTTTTTTTCCTTTTATCTTGTTCTAGATCAGCATTGTCAAACAGAACTACTAATGATGATGGAATGTTCATAAATTTTATCCTAATAATCATCACTAGTCAAAGATGACTAGGAAGCATATGACATGGGGCTTATGCAAATGAATTTTTAATTTTATTTAGTTTTGTTTAATTTAAATTGCCACATGTGGCTAGTGGTGAATATAATAGACTGCAGTTCTGACCCTTGAGTGAGATTTAAAAAATATTTCTTGCAAAGCAAGAGTTTCTGGTGTAGTTTCAGGTCTGGTTCTCTCAGCGAAGTTCCTGGAATAAGAATAAATGAGAAACAATCCATGAATCAGTGAGAACTCTGGTACTTCAAGTACTCCGTTATAGGAAAAGTTCTGAATAAAGCTATTTTTGATGCTTTTTCATATACTTTAATTGATTTGTGTGGTTTCCTCCTTTTCCCCAGGAACCGAGCCAATCTTTTCAGAGAAAATGTCCTCTCTTGATAGTAAAGGACTAGAGATTAGATTGATCTGTGTAAGTCTATTATTTCTACTAAAAAAATAATAAGATCATATGCTAGCTAGGAGAAATGTCAACAACATATATAAAAGACATTTAGCTTTTTTGCCTCTAAAATTCAAGAAATTAACATATAGTTTTGAAATATGTAAGATTATATATGTACATTGTTTATATTGCATGACTGGTGACACTAATGGTATTTGGTTTTCTTATTATTCAATGAAAATAGAATATATTAAACATTAAGAGTGAATAAGATAGATTAATGTAATGAAGTAAATGACAAAGGGGTGCAAAGAGATATCTATTTTACTTCCACTAATTCTATAAAACTAAGTGGTTATATTAAATTAGTGGACTAATTAAAACTTTAAAGATAGTTTTATTATTATCTTTCTCATGTCAATGATATCAAAGGGAATATTCAAATAAATTTCGTACAATAATAATGAGATGACAAGATTGTTATTTTCTCATACCCAGGATTAAGCAAAATCTCCAGGTTCTAAACACTCAGCGTGATTTCTAATACTGTCATAAAGTTGTTCATTCATATGTAACAGGATGATTTTCTAGAAAAATAATTCAGTAAAATTAGGTTGCTTTACACAATTTTGTTTATCTAAAGCAGAGGCTGTTCCCTTCAGGGCCTATTTGTCATGACTTTGGTGTGAATGTTTCAAGAATTTTAAGGTATAAGTACTCAAGATGCTGTGCCATATAAAAGTAGCAATTACCAATCACAGTTGCATTGATTCCTGTGTAAAAAATAGTGCCTATATAAGAGAAGGTACCGCTTACAATAGGAATGATTTTGTTAGGAAATTTAAAAAGAGAGGGAAGAATTCAGATAAACTTTGAAAAACTTTGTAAGACATACAAATAAATTTCTAATTTTTTATCTGGCCTCTACTGGTTTTCACAATCAAGACATGCTGTTTATTTATCTGTGTCTAGTAAGCCCTATACATGCCCCTCCATGCTAAATTTTAGTGATGGAGCTGAGAAATCTATAAGCCACGTTTCTCCTTTATATGATGGATTCATATTAGGTTCTGCTGATTTGAGGCTCTGTTGGGAGATTAAAAATCAAGAGGAAAGGGAAGTGTCTTAATTCTATTTCCAATAGAATAGGTGCCAAAAACATCTTTGGTATTTCAAGCCTAGAAAGGGTCAATGTTCCTAGTTAAGTAGGAAGTGTGATCTGGTGAGCTCCAGCTGAAAGTTACAAGCAACCTCCAGATCAGATGTTATTACACCTCTTTTGTCTATTGCTTCAGCATCCACCATGAAGTTTTTGCCAGTTTAGCCCCTTCATAAACTTTTTACCCTAGTCCCGTTATAAAGCACATGTCTGAAATACTTTTTCTGTTTTCTTACTTTATCCATCCTAACACAAATATCTACCTATTTTGTCAATTTACTTCTCAAGAAAATATTCTCTCCCAATCTGCCCATGATCCCGTGAACCTATTAGAGAGAGGTCTGCTGTCTTCCTTGACTTTGTTTCTCTCATTCTCTTATGTAAAACTTAATGTATGTGTTTGCATATTGGGTCCGTGATACTCAGACCTTATATAAGTACAAGGTGAGGCTGTCTGGACACTGACAAAAATGAATAAGAGAACAAAGACTCTGAGAAGGTCAAACGCAGTTGTTTTCAGTCATGAAGAAAGAATAGCATTAAAGACAAGAAATTACATTAAATGTTTGGCTAATAGATTTTAGTGTTTTCAAAGTGATATAGCTATTTGTCTTGAAAAGGTGTGATCATTGCTATAAAGTGAAAACAACTAAATTTAATGAAGCCAAGGAACTTCTCCCTTTGTATTTTAATTAGTATTCTAGATGGATTTTAAAATGATCCTAGGCAATCACATACTTAGTGGTAGGAATAAAACAGAAATCCTTCTTTACCTATCTTCTCAATGAATGTAGAGAATTGATCCTGGAAGTTAAAAGATGTCAAGGACAGTACATCATGAAAGTGATAGAATGAGATTGCATAAAATCCCAAAGGACCAGAGTTTATTCTACGTGAATTGAGAAGTAGTCGTCTGAAAATAATAGTAAGTTCATTCCACCTATTGGCTCATTATTAGGTAGAACATGGGAAAAGCACAGTTTCTCATTGACGAGTCTGCAGAAAGAGTGGGAGAGAGACAATTTTGAATGAAGCAAGGAAGGAGAGAGACATTTCTATGAAGAGAATAAGAATGGAATCTTTGTTTGTAATGGAATGGAAATTCCAGATGATACAGAGGGAAAAAAAACTGGATGGACATGACCAAGAATATGAGTGAAAATCCTGAAGCAAAGAAAGAAGAGGTTTAAGAGGCCTGTATTTTTTTCCCCAAAGGCTAAGTATCACCAATCTCATAACAAAACTATTTGAGTACAAGATCAGAGTTAGGCTTAGGATTTCAGGCTACATCTCAGAGATAGAGATGTCCAAACATACCGCTGGCACTCCAGTGAACATGGGCAAGGAGAGTCAGACTGATGAAAACCTGAGCTACAAAGCAGATTCAAGAGTAGTAACGTTTAGTTAAAATTCACATGGACTTCATCCCCTTGAAGTCTGGACAGTGACATCAGGGACTGAAGTGTCCCAGACTGTGTTCTCTCTGTCTAGATTATGAACTCATGTAATTGGTGCTCAAGAAACATCTTATACTGATGATTCTCTTATTATATAACTGATAAAGACTTTGATGCATTTGATTGTATGAAATCGAGCAGGGAAATAATATTGAGGATACATATTTCTTTAAATAATTCAATGAAGACATACTAACAGAATTTCACATGTCAAAAGCATTAATGTAATATTTAATAAGAAAAAACAGCAGAAATTATTACCGTGATGCTTAAAACTGAAAGTAATTGTCAGCAGATCTGGCATCCTATCACCAGATAATGGCTCTGATTCTACGAAAATGCTCGGTCACAGCCAAAGCATCGTTCCAAAGATATTGATCTTGTGACAATGTTCTTTTGAAATGACTTTATTTTAGTTCAAACAAATGACTCAGGAAGATTTAAAAATGAGGTTGAAGCCACATAAAGGAATTTACTTTAATGTTATGAAAGTGCTTATTTTGACTGGCTGAGAGAAGTAGTTAGTGTTAATTTCCCTAATAGGAATATGTTACAAAAACTCTAAATGATGGAACGCAGAATGATTCATTCTTTATGAATTAAACTGCTTATAATTGGCAATCAAGTTTCTATTTTCTTCTGATAACGCATGGCTGAGATTGTATTTCACAAGAATTTAATAACTTTTAGTAAAGCTACAATCAGTTTTTTTTTATTATGGACACTGCTGATTTTAGATTTTACATAATCCATAATTTACAAGGAACTTTCCATAGGGATTGTAATCTTTTGTATAAACTTACATATAAGACTGCATATAATCATCCTTTGTCAGGAAGATTAATCAAATTTAGAAATAATTCCAATGTGTACTATTTGAATAAAAAGTAATATGACTATAAAAATGCATTCCATCTTCAGATATTCACTTCTATCTATGTTAGCCACTTTAAAGCAGGAAACACATGCCACACATATATGTGAATAATTGAGTATGGGAATGAAGCAAAGAAATATGGTGATGATGAAGGTAGTGATCAAGTAACTATCTGAATTGTTTGCAATATAGCGGTGTTATTACCTTCTTCATCCCTTTCACTTCTGCTTGTGATCGTTATTGATTGTTGCTTATAACGGCTCAAAACAGTTGCATTTGATTTTAACAACATTTTCACCCGGGATGATAAAATAACACTTACTGCATAGTAATTCGGGGACAGGTGATACAAAAAGACAAGGCAGTGCTTCACAACAGTATCGGTAAATCTAAAATAAAATAACCCAAACAAGGAAGGCTGTGGTAACCCAGCGAATGTGCCGCATGAAGCCTACACACAGTGTGGCATGTCGGGAATGTGCTTAAGAGAGCCACCAAGCTATCTCTGCTGTGTGAGGACATGTTATCCACACTATTGACAAACATTTGCTAATTAGAAACCTAACAGTAGATGGAAAATGTATCAAGTGCAAGTGAAAGCTTAAAGAAGAAACAGAAAATTAAAATTGACGCATGGCCTCCGTAACACAGAATAAACATTGAATGACCTTAATGTTACGAGCATCTGGTAATTTTCGAGAAACAAATCTAATCATTATAAACACAGCAAAATATCATTTGAAATGGTGTTAAAGACAAGATGATTTTGGTATATGTTTTTATAATTATTTCTACATTTCTTACGTGACCAAAATAATTCTATTTACATCTGCTAGCAGGCCCTATATATGAATATTATTATATCTCTCGCTTTATATTTTCATCATTCACAGAACTAAGTAAATCTGAAGAATTCAATTTTAATTTTCCCTATGGGTAATTTTAGATATCATTTAAAGCTTTTTTTCTTAAATTACCATTAGTGAGTGACCTTTTGAAGTAAAGCAAAATTTGAAAAATACAATATTTATCTTCCACCTGATATTTGTCACCAAATTTTGAAAAAAAAAATTATTACTCACTCTCCCTATTCATCCATCTATTTATCCACTTATGTACTTAAAAATGAATGTGCTGAACATCAGCTATGAGGTAAATACATGGAATAAAGAAAGCAATATGGCAAAGTTTTGTCTACAGGAAATTAAGAGTCTAGAAATGAAACTAGGTATAAAGTAATACAATAATTATATTATTGTCTATGGCATATTTATACTCTCAACGTATTTTACGTATGCTTTCTAACTTAATTTTCACATATGTTCATTCTATGAGCTAAGGACCAGTATTTCATTTAAAAAAGAGAAAACTAATGTCTAGAGACATTAAATATCGTGCCTAAAATTTCAAAGATAGGTTGTATGTTGGAATTTAAAAATATCTGATATATTTCAAAGTGTCTGCTCTTAAATGCTTTAATATTACCTAATGTCATGGTTGAAATAAAGGATTGGGAACATCGTTTCTGAATAAATGATTAAATAACACCTCACTGTTTCCTAAAATGACTTTAACAAATTACCTCACACATGGTATCTTAAATAACAGAGACTTGTTCTTAGAGTTCTAGACACTGAAAGATCAAAATAAGTTTCATTGTACTAAAATCAGGTGTCAGCAGAGTTGTAGTTTTTTTTAGAGGCTCTAGGGGAGAATCATTCTTTGTCTTTTCTAGATTCTAGAAGTTGATGGCGTTACTTGGTTTGTGAATACATCACTCCAATCTCTGTGTCTTTGATTGCATTGCCTTCTCTTAAGAGAATCTTAAGAGAAATCTCCCCCTGCCTCTCTCTTATTAGGATTATATGATTGCATTTAGGCCACACACAGAAAATCCAAGATAATCTCAATATCTGAAGATCCCTAACATTCGCAATTTTTATATATATATATATATATTTTTATTCATATAAGATAACATTTATGAGTTCCACAGATTAGGATGAGGGTATGTGTTTAGGTGGCCACTACTAAGTTTACCACACTATCCTAGACCTTAACGACCTTTACCTTGATTTACAGCAGTAGCTATCTCTTTAACTGGATTCCTAGTCCATAATTTCTGCTTTTCCAAACCGCTTTGCTTATCAATAGACCGCCATCCTTAGATCGCTTTTTCTATTATAATTTTTTTGATAGCTCTAATATCCTGGAAACCTTATCTGACTTATCTGGAAAACTTTCCCTTTTTTTTTTTTTTTTAAGAATTTTTAAATTTTACTTTCCTTTTCCAACTAATTGCCTTCTCTATCAATGCACATTTTTCATTCTAGTCGGACCGATGTCATCACTGTCCAATTAGTGCTTAATGCCCATTCCTTGTATTGTCCTTCGCTTATGTAGTATCCTCATTTGAAAACTATTTTTAGTTTTTTCTGATTTAGCTATTTAATTTACCAGTTCTCAGAGAAATGATGGAAATACCAATATCTCCAAAGGGGGGGAAAAAGATAATAGGCAAAGAATGTAAAGAGAAAAACCATATAATCATTAATTAACATCTAAAACTGTTCAGCCTCACCCATACCCAAAATGAAAATTTAAAATGAACATAAAATCTATTTCTATAATCACTTTAATATACCTTAAGTATTGGTATGTGGCATGAAACAGTCATTCTCATATTCTCCATTTTATTTATTTATTTATTTTTAGTAAGTACATACTTGTCATAACCTCCTACTTGCCTGAATGTATTGTACACACCTAGTCCAATTAACATCCCAATCTTAGCTTCTGTGGATTTTTCTATGATTTAAATTTCCATGATTTAAATCTGATGTCATATAATGAATCAATACAACCCTAAAAATCCCCCCAATTAAGGACAAATCATCTAACTGATGTTAGAACAGGAAAGCAGACTATAAGAAAGTAAAATTCTCATTTGGGTTTAAAGCCATTAGATGTCTCAGAAAATGATATTATTTCAGTATAGAAACTAACTTACATACTACTTTTTTATTCTAAACAGTACTTAAATAATGCTGGAAGCATATTTAATGTTATATAATACTTACAAACAAAAGTAAAGATGTGGCTTCTTCCCTTCCATGGCAAAGGATAATTAAAATGGCAGATCATTTACCACAAATGTAACTAGACACATGTTCACATGAGATAGTCACATATTTCATTGGCAGCTGATGTACAATTATATACAATGTATTTCCCCCCAATCACCACCAATGCTAACAGCAGACTGAAGCCAAACGTGTGGAGAACTAGACAATTTGGAATAGAAATATACTTTGACATCTAACAGTGAGGGTTCTAGGTAGGATTAAACAGCCTAAGGAAAAATCTTTGATTCGTGACCTGCTTGGTGCCAAACGAGCAGGGCATTTCCAAATCCTTTATTGATGCCACTCTTCTTCCAAATCAGAGGATATAATTTTATGACAAGTTCTTATATTCACATTGCTCCACTGTCCCCTATGAACAGAGGGGCTAAAGATGTATAAAAAATTTTGTCTTTTTCTGATAGTTTATCCAGGAAATCTTTCTTTCTGTCATTATCTTAAAATAATAAAATTGATTCCTTTAAGCATAGCACACAATGGACATTGAAGTGCTTCTTAATGTGTTTGTTATACTGAAATATTTCTGGATTTGTGAGACATTTACTTTGATCAATTCTACTAAATAAAATATAAATATTCAAAGCTATGCCTTTACAATATAAAATGGAGACCTGAAATATTTACAGCTATATTCTTCTATTGTAGTCATCTGCTCTTTAAAATTTAATTCGACATCAAAAGAACATTTATTTGTATATACCATCTAAATGTTTACTGAAGCTGTTCATGAATTCCCCCACTTATTTCTGAGTATATTATTAATTGGCATTATTCTTCTTATAGGGCAGACATTTTTTAGGATATGATAATGTCAGTAGGAGTAGCTGACATTCTAAATTAAGCCTTTCAATGCTATAAAAATGATCATGGGATTCCTAAAAAGGTTTCCTCCTATGAAATAGTGGTTACCTTCTCACATGAAATCTCTTCACCATGACGAGATACTGAAAGACATGAGCATAACACTTTTTAAATTACACTTTTATTAAAAAGCTTTCTTAAGAGGGTTGTATCTCTAACCTAACACTTACATAATTCTCTTTTGGTCTCCCGCAGACTTGCTTCACCTTTGATTTTGGTCTTATCACTTTGTCTTCAACTGCCTCACACTTGACTATCTGTGCTTTCTCAGTCACCTTTCTTTCCCTCTGTGTGATGGCCCAAATGTTTGCATCCCCTACAAATTCATATGTTGAAATGAAATTCCCAAAGTTATGATATTTGGAGGTGGGGACTTTGGGAGGTGATGACCTTATAAGGTGGAGCCCTCATGAATGGGGTTAGTGCTCTTATAAAAGAGACCATGGACAGCCCCCTGACCCTTTCCTCATGAAGGATACAAGGAGAAACCAGCAGTCAGTGACCCAGACCTCACCAGAACATGACCATCCTGATCTAGGACTTCCAGCCTCCAGAACCGTGAGCAACACATTTCTGCAGTTTACAACCCACCTAGGTAATGGTATCCTGTCACAGTGCTTGAATAGACTGACTGTTTACCATTCAATGCTATTCTTTTCAGAGTTCTGCCATGTGCTTTATTCTCTAGTCACCACATGGCAATTACTCACGTGCCTTAGAATTATGCTGTTACTCTAGCTCAGTGGTTCCCAACCAGAGATGATTTTTTCCCTTCCTAAAGGGGGCATTTTGCAATGGATGGGGACATATGGCAATGTTTACAGACATTTTTGGATGTCACAACTAGAACGGGGAGTTACTGGCATCTAGTGGGCCAGGGATGCTGCTAAATATAATACATAGGACATTCCCCCATTATAAAAAGTTATCTAGCTACAAATGTCAGTGTGGCAAGGTTGCTACAGTTTGAGCTGTTACAAGTTTCTAACAAATGTTATGAGCGAGAGATGAGTACATTACACCCCATCTGGAAGCTCTAGAGATTTCTCACCTTCCGTGTACGCAATGCTGAACCCATGGATGGAAACCACATGGTCTTGTAAAATCTTAGCACCAAATTCACAGATATTATACCAACTATGATGCCTTATACTCTAATTTCACACACGCAAACAAGTAATAAGGCCTTCTAATAATAACTTTCTAATCATTTCTAATTTTCCATCTTCCTCTCTATCCCCAAGTCACTTTCTTATTTAAAGAAATATTCTCTCTTTCTAGAATATTTCAAAAACCTCATTTCCAGTCTCTCAGTTTGTGGTTTTATAATTTCCAATCCACAGCTGTAAAATGCTATTTTGTGTACGCAATATAACATTCAAGGTAAATGTTACAATATTTTTGTCCACCACAAAGTCCACTTATAATGGCGCAGCTACTTACCTATCTGGCTTCAGTTTTTATCACTTCTTTGAACACATTTCTTGCTCCAGCAATACTAAACTACTTGTGAATATACAGTATTTTATTAAACTTTCCTGTATTGGCAAATAGTCTTCTCTCTGCCCTGTCTTGTCCCTTCAGCAAAAGACTACACATCTTTTACGATTTAGCCAGAATAATTACAATAATTACAATAAAGCTCATCAACAGTTTCCATTAAATAAGTCTAGTTAGATTTTTCTATTTTCCCCCTGCTCTCAATACATATCTTTATTTTTGTAATTATCATTATTTGCAGACTTCTGAACTAATCCCTGCTCTCATTTATCTTTGACTTTGAGGACATGTTAGAAAAATAATTGTCAATCACTTCTCAATTATATACCTCAGAAGAACATTGAAAAAAATACTATAGAAACTATATTCTAAAAATCCAAGTAAAACAAATGAATGTCCCAGCCTCTCATGAAGTGCTTATCCCTGGACCAGTCAACTTAAGTCACAGGATGGATTGTGTATGTGAAGCCATTAGCTCCTTGGAAAATATAC
>NW_006437828.1:3736197-3758056 GCF_000325575.1 Pteropus alecto
TTTCTATAATTCTCTCCAGGCAGAGACTTTATGTTTTAAAACTGAAATTCTTTCAATATTCTCATTTAAAATAAGTTGTGCTCTATTTATAGAAAAGAAAATGAAGAAAAATAAATACATTTGTTATATCTTCATTTCTTTTACTGAATTATTAAGCTCTTAAAACTACCCTCTCTGTCTACGGCCATGACACCCTGAACATGCCCGATCTTGTCTGATCTCGGAAGCTAAGCAGGGTCGGGCCTGGTTAGTATTTGGATGGGAGACCACCTAGGAAGACCAGGTGCTATAGGCGTAAAACAACAACAATAACAACAACAACAACAAAACTACAATATATAGATGAAGTAATAAAGTAACAAATTATGGAAATATTTAGGTTTGGTTTGACATCATATCCATTTCATCCAACATGTCTGTTAGAGTTTCTCTTTAGGAGGATTGGAGTGAAATGGAAAGGATGAATGAGGAGCCTTCAATTTAGCATATATGGTATTGAGAATTTTCCCGCTATGATTCTGATTACCAAATAATTGATCTGCATAGACTGGTTTAATACACTGGTTAGCAGAACCCATCTTCATATTAATAACCTTAACCAGTTATCTTCAATCTCAAATATCCATGCAATCCACTTACTCTACATGTAAATTTAGGACCATTCCCTTAGTGTTATTCTCCCCCAGCATTCACACAGAATATTGTTTTGAAATCCCCTCGTTTAGAAAATTATATATATTCACTTGCTTATTTCAGTCTGTTCTACATCTTGTCCATTCATCTTCTCCTTGAGGAAAGGAGCAAAAGGTTATTTGGTGATACCGTTCCTACTCTAAACATTATTAATTAGTTTTCTCATACTATTTAAAGAGAATTAGGGTAAAGAGTTGATAAAGAAAATTTTAGAATTACTAATATTAACAATACAGGGTCCAAATGAATAATATATTCTTGACTTTTTTTTCTGAAGTGTAAATGGGTATATAAGTCATGAAGGAAGTATATCTGAGAAATGTAACTTCACAGAAATAAGAGTATGGCATAATTATCTCTGAGTGTGCCTTTTGACAGTTTTAACTAATTTAGCAGCTAATGTTATTATAAATCATTTGTTCAGATTCATTAAAATTATAATTATTATAGTTTTTATGGGTTTATAAAAATATCAATTCTATAATCTATATTTCAACAGCCTAATTAAGGGGGGATTAATTGCATATAATATATTTTGAAAATTAAAAAAGAAAAAACTCATGATTAAAGAAAAGTAATCCCAATATCTTGTTTAACATTTTTGTTTTTATGTTTCTTTTTTTCACATTGCCCAGAAGATACATTTGACATATACTGAAGAAGCAGAAACATCACTGTGAATATCCATCAGGTGAAGCAATTTTTTATCCTATTAGAAGGTCTATGAAAGACATGAAAAGACAGGAAAAATAATTTTAGATTGAAGAGAAAATGTACATGGTGTTACCATCTGTTTTGAAAGGAAGCCACATAGATAAGAGTGAAAATCCATTTGATGGTGATACCCTGTAAGAACTGGAATAATGAAATTTTAGTTCTTAAAGACAAAATTCAGAGATGCTTAAGAAAATTGGAAAATGCCAAGCAGACTGGCAGAGAACAAGACAGACATATTGTCTATGTTAAAAACAGAGTCTTACAGTGATAGACAGAGCTTTTCAACTAAATTTGCTTAAAATATAATGCATGGAAGTCATAAATTATCCTATATTACTCATTATGAAGACTATATCTATATATTTTGAATCAACTACTTTAGATCATGTTATTTGTAGTTAAGTAAAATAAGCTCTCTTGTTTTGGTAAATAATACTTCATTGCAGGTAGTTTGTTTGTATCACATTGTAATAGAGTCTGACTCCATTTATGATTTTTCTCTGCTGATGGACTTCAAGCTCTGGCCTCCTGCTCCCTCTTTTCTACATTTAGGCAAGCTGATAAGAGAGTCTAGGTGCTACTTCCTTTAGCACCAGCGGGAATTTAAAACTATGCAAGCCCCTGTCCATGTCGGAACTGTGAGGTCAGCCCGCCCTTCAAGGATAATAAGAACCACAGCCAGTTGCCTCTCCCTGCTCTCTGGAATCATTTTCAGACCAGCTTAGGAGCCTGCCCAGTCTCCCCAGGAAACCTCATATGTGAGTGACAATTCTCTTTATACCTTCCTGGTGCATGGGTGACATCATCATTTCTGCCATTTGAACCTATTTTGTGTGGTGGTGTTTCATCCCACCTTTGTGAGGTGACTGGAACACACGTTGATACATGAATATGTGTGTAAGAGAATTCATATACCTATATACATGGTAGAAGTTATAGATTATAGAAAATGTCCTAATGTAAACTAGCTCATAAATGTTAACATAACAAAACATTTTAGCTTACTTGTAATCAACAATGAAGTTAGTAACTTCCTAAATTACATAGTTAAAAGCATTACTTTCCTAGTACAGCTTTATTTTCAATATTTGTACTAAAGGAGGAATGAAAATTCAATGTTTAAATGACATTGTTAGCTAAGAAAGTCTGTAGTCACAATGATTCAAAGAAAATAAATTATAAATGCTTCTTGAAGACACAAAATATCTATATTAGTAAGTGTATTTATGGAAGAGAAAAAATGTAATCATTAATTGTGTACCTTTATTATTTTGTTCAATCTTAACCTTGACAAATATTAAATAGATACAGGGTTAATAAGTTGTGATACAAAATAAAAATTATTTTTATTCTTTACTGAGTTAATTCATATGTTTCTATCTGTATATCTAGATATAGACTTGTATCTGACTGCGGTAGAAATTAATATGTTGGATTCATATTTTATGCACTACAATATGTAAATTTAAGTTAATTCAATACCATGGGAGTTTAAATTATGCACAATTAGGCACACAGACACATATATAAGGCATTGATACATACTTATACGTATATATACCATTATTCGCCATTATTATATAATGCACATACAATATAATGCAACATAGGACTATATATATGTTTATGTAACATTGAATTTAAAATAGTCAGGAAAACACACACACACGCACACACACACACTTAAGCAATATGCACAATATAATGCATTGCTCGATCATTCTTACTCCCAAGGACACTTTAATAAAAATAAATATTTAAAATAATCAATAATACTGTAAAATACCTTCTGAAATATATGAACTCTTAATATGTTTTATCCCTGTTAGTAAAAACCTAAAAATATGAAAACCAAGTCTACATAGCAGCAGCAATGAATCAAACTTATTACTGAGACTTTAAGCCACTCCAGCTGCATGTGAAGGAGGTGTGAAAAAATGAAAGTTCAATAATCTAAAAAAAAAAGTGCCTTTCCGCACTTTGTGGGATGGTGGTGATTGCGGAGCACACAGAGTAGTATTCACTCGGTGGGTGATTTTTGCAATAGCAGTCTGATCTAAGTCTAAATCCTAATCCAAAATTAAAACTCAAGATGTGTTTTATTGCATCTGAGCCAACATTTTTTTTTTTCTGAAATGTATTCTCTAACTAAGCTCCCCCATGTCTCTGATTGTCTTAAGATTTTACCTTATTTCAATGTATGTCTTTAGAACATCTCTTTTGCAAAAGATGTGCCGTCTTAAAACACAGCTGTTTGAATGATTGCTTCTTATTCTCATTACCTCATTTGGGAAATTTAAATATTCTTTTATATAAGGTGGAATAAAAGAGTAGACTTGAAAACGTTTCTAGAATTTAATGTTTCTTACTGTGATATACTGGAAGCCACTCAATTTCGAGAACATAACTACACAGATTTTCAGTCTTTTAATTTGGAGTGCTAAAAAGTGATAATAAATTGTGATAAACATTAATTATTAAAGTAGCTAAACTTTCTTATGGTGGGACTATGAATATTGATTAATTGCTGTTTTTCATTTGTTTATATGGTTCTGTCATTCAAACCAAATGATAAGATCATAACATATATTGATTCTTTTCTGAAGTAAACTCTTTGATGGAAAAATCTTAGTTTTTAATACCCTAAAGAAGCTATTAGTAATTGCTAATCTGCAAGTACATGCTGAAATTAAATAAGCAGTGTGAGCCGAGACCTTTGTACTTAAAACTCTACCTAACAGAACTTGGCTTCAAGAAGGCAACATCACATACCTAGGCTTATGAGGACATTTTCCTAAAGTGTAACTACTTAACAAAAGGATGAAATCATATAGCAAGGAAAATTGGTTGTAAATATATAAGTGACAACTCAGATGACAATAAGGACTAAATAAAATTTCAAAGTTGTAAAACCAATTATTTGTTATATACCAATTATGTTTATTGTAGCATTATTCTCAGTAGTCAAGATACAGAAACAACCCAAGTATCCACCAACAAGTAAATGAATGAAATGATGATAGGTAGATAGATAAATAGATATATAAATATAGTTATAGATACAGATATAGATAGCATATTCAAATATATATAAATCAAAAATAAATACTGTATGATATCACTTATATATAGAATCTAATAAAGCTGAACTCATAAAAATGTGAGTAGAAATGTGGTTACCAGGGGCTGTGGTTGGGGGAATTGAGGGGTATATTTAAGGGTGCGAGCTTGCAACTAGTAGATAAATTAGTTTGAGAGATCTAATACACAGCTTACTAATTATAGTCAATAATATTACATTATACACTTCAAAGTTACTGAGAGACTAGATAGGTCTGAATTATTCTCATTACAAAAACAATTATGTGACATGATAGCTCTGCTAGCTATTGCTACAGTGGCAATCATAGTGCAACATATAAATATATCAAATCAACATGTTGTACACCTCAAAGTTACACATGTTATAAATCAATTATATCTCGAATTGAAAAAAAAAATCTCTATCGGTAGGGCATCTTTTGTTTTGTGGTGCTTGTCTGTCCACTAATTCCCAATCTTATCGACATTTTATCTAAGGGAGAAATAAAACTTATTAAACATAGTGGCAACACACTGAAAGATTTTTTTTTTAATATATAGATGAAAATAAATTATGTTGCAGAGAAAAATCGTGATAGAGTAGGGGAAACTATCTGCTTTTGACATTCAAGAGAACATGAGATTTTAGTCTGTCATCTACTTGCAAAATGATCTATTAACTACCTTCCTACCAAAGCACTAATAAATATTACATTCCTTAAATACTTGAATGCAGCCTAGGAAGATAATGTAGGTATGGTGTCTGACACAAAATGGCACAAAATACTAAAAAGATGGTAAATCTAGGCAAAAGTCAGTCATGTAAGAATGTACAAAAGAAGCTTAAGACAGAAGCACATGCGTAAAGGACTCACACATTTTGATTTCACAACCTGTTACAAAGTTATGCTGATCAAGAATGTGTGGTACTGGCGTAGGAATAGACATGGACATCAATAGTGTGAAATGGAGACTCCAGAAACTAACTTATAGATTTATGGTCAATGATTTTTGACCAGATGCCAATACTATTCAATGGGAGAAGAATATAAAATAGTCTTTTCAACAAATGTTGCTCTGATAAAATCATAAATAAAGAAAAGAAAAAAGAATATAAAAAAATGGACCCTCATCTTACAGCATATACAATCATTAATTCAAAATGATTCAATGATCTAAACATAAGTGCTAAACTCATCAGCAGAAGAAAACATAAGTGTAATTTTTTTGTTTGATTACTAAACATTTTCTTATACATGACACATTCAGCACAATGATTAAAGGTAAAATAAAATGGACTTAATTAAAACTCTTCAAAAAATTGTCAAGAAAATGAAGACAATTTGCACAATGCATTAAAATATTTGGAAATTATATATCTATAAGAGTAAGCATCTAGTATCTTGAATATATTTTTTTCAAATTTTAAAACTCAACAATAAAATACATAACTGGATTTAAAACTGGACACCAGATTTGAATAGTTTTTCCAAAGAAGGTTTACAAATGGCTAGTAAGCACTTGAAAAGGTGCTCAGTAGTCATTGATAAAATGTAATTTAAAACCACTATGTAATAATGCTACCACACATCCACCAGAATAGTTAAATTAAAAAAACATAGATGATAAATATTGGCAAGAATGTGGAAAAACTGGAACTCTCAAATACTCCTAATGGGAATATGAAAAGGAAAAACTGCTTTGGAAAATAGTTCCTCAAAAAGTTAAACATAAAGTTTCCATATGAACCAGAACTGAAAACATGTCTACATGCTTTTATACAAGTGCACATTGCATACAAGAAAAATTTACATGTGTTCATGAAAGCATAATGCATATTAGCTAAAAAGTTGAAACAATCCAAGTGCTTATAAATGGTCTAGTAGATAAAAAAATGTGATCTATCTATACTATGGAATATTCATCCATAAAAAGAAATGAAGTATTCACAGATATCTCAACATGGATAAGCCTTGCAAACATTATTCTAGTCACAAAATGACACAAGTTCTATTATTCTACTTATAGAATAGGCAAATCAATAGAAGAAAGTTGAATATTGATTTCTAGAGGCAGGGGAAAGGAGGAATGGTGAGTGATTACTAATGGGTATAGTAGTTTCTTTTATAGTGATAAAAATGTTCTGGAATTTTATAGCAGTGATGGTTGAACGACCTATGATTCTAACACAAATCACTAAGTTGTACATTTTAAACAGATAAATGTAACGGTATCTGAATTACACCTATACTTTTTTAAATTTCATCTCATTCTCTGCTCTCCATTACAGGATGTTTTGTTTCCAAAACAGAACTAAAAATAAAAAAAAGGATATGACAAAGTATAAAAAAGTGCACTGAGAAAAAAAAGTAATAAGATGTGACATTAATGATGGAACTAATAGGGAAATAAAAATAACAATAAAATGATAAAGGGCAACAAAGAGATATAAATTTGATATAAAGTTAAATGATAATTCTGCAAATAAAAAAAACTGTAACATGGCTGAGAAGAGTTGATGGACTTTAAGATAAATCTGTAAAAATTATGCGGACTTAAATAAAAATGGAACAAAGTATGAAAGGAGGAGAAAAGTAGAGAAACAGAGGAAAAGAAAGAGATAAAGTGGGTGAGGAAAGAGGAAGGGCGAGGAGAGGAAGAGAATGAAATGTTCTGGCATACTCATTTTTTTTGTAACTGTATAATACTCTGTCCAAAGTCACATACCTAGCAAATGAAATAGCTGTATTTGTTCTTAGCTTTCACAGTCAGATTTTGTACAAGGTAACATATTGTCTTTCAGGTGACTATATATATACTGTAGTTGACTGCATAAATTAGAGCTAGCTGCTGTAACAATTTCAAGTCTTTGTGGCTTAACATGATGAAAATGTACTTTCCTCAAACCCCAGTTCTTTGTGGCTGAGATTGCATTATTGAGAGTTATTTAACAAATGGAAACCCAGTGTAATGGGGCCGTTACGATTTGTTATTCCTCCCTGGCAGGAGAGAACTTGGTATATCTCCAAAGACATTTTACGGCCAGGACCGGATATTGCATCTATATGACTTCTGCTTATATTCTATTAAACAGAACCCAGCCACATAGCCTCCATGTAACTACAAGAGATTAGGAAATGCAATTTCCTGGTTTGGCCAGGCTGAGAAAATATGAGTGGTGTATATTCGGTCTTTCTCTGCTAATATACACATATCACATACGTATATATGTTTTGCTATATAGACTTGCAGTATACGATTGCTCTAATAGTGCATATGATATCTAAATAATATATCTAGATATCATTTTTCATATTAGTTTTCTATTAGTGCATAAATTAACCCAAATTTAGCAGCTTAAAAGAAAA
This sequence comes from Pteropus alecto, assembly GCF_000325575.1. Taxonomy (NCBI): domain Eukaryota; kingdom Metazoa; phylum Chordata; class Mammalia; order Chiroptera; family Pteropodidae; genus Pteropus; species Pteropus alecto. Next base: position 3,744,057 of record NW_006437828.1, read on the forward strand.
ATAATACAAATTTATTATCTCACAGTTTCTTTCGGTCAAGGGTCCAAGTACAAGTTTGGTGAGTCCTCTGCTCAGGGTCTCACCAGGGTGAAATCAAGATTTTTGGAAAGGACCGTGATCTCACCTGAGGAGTTTACTTCCAAGCTCAAAAATCGTTGGCAGAATTTAACTCTTTATGATTGTGGAACTGAGGTCCTCGGATGCAAGTGTCTGCCTATCATTCCCTGCCATTATTCCCGGCATCACTCTCCACAACATCACAGGTTGCTTCCTAAAATCAAACAGAAAAGCATCTATACTGTTTCAAGTCTCTTTGACGTCTCTCATCGTGGACCTCTAGACCCTCGGCCATAAGCCTTACAAGAGCCTCATCTTCTATAGGTAATCAGTTACAGCAATCCAAAGGCAATATTTTGAGTAACCACTTTATCGTATCCCATTATGGACTATCAATGCTCTCTTTACCACTAGAAACTACTTTGGAAAACCAATTCCCCCAAATCCCCAAACTTTAAATGAACATATCCTTAAGATTCTGTTACTCTGTAATCACTTTGATATCAAACTTTGGTTTGATAACAGAACTAACTAGTGGATGAGTGTTCGACAACTCAAATGTAGATGCTGACTCAGCAAGTCCACGTCCAAGATTGGAAAGGTCATAATCAGACTAGAATCACAGGGATATGGGCCAAAGCTGTTACAACAGGTGGGAGTCTCTCTTTGTCTCTAAGGGGTGCTCGATCTCACTTTTAAGAATTTTAAGAATTTACAACTAAGTAAATCAGGTACACCCAGGATAATCTAACTTAGAGTCAATTGATTTTCTCTTCAGTGTTCATTTGAGTAACTGGGAGGTGTGCATATGCCACAAAATGGCTGCTGATTCTCTTTTGTTTTCCAACTGTCACAAGAGAATATCTTGTATCTATTCTACCCAGACAGATTAGAAAGGAAAATCTGGAGAACACAGTTTACTCAAGCCATTTTGACATACTGTACATTTGTTGCCATTCATTTCTTGTCAGTTTGGCACTCATACATGTTTCTTTAAAGAGCACATAATGTCCAAACATAAATAACAAAGTAATACTTCGAATTACAAGATAGAATTATCTGGCATACAATCAAAAACTTACTAAGCCTTTCCCCAGAAAAGGATGATATTCTCTCTTTTCCACTGATATCCAAACCCCTAGCTTTCCAGCCAAACCATTAGTCACAGCCCACAACTCAGTGTACAATTGCATCTCTGACCATTTCTCTTTTCAGGCCAAAAAACTAAAGCATAATATAACTCCTGATTGGGAATTTGCCCACTCAATGAATTCCTTAATTGGGAATCTTCCCAATTAGGAATTTAGAAGAACATTTTAAAATGCTCTCAGTCATATGGCAATACACTTGCAGAGAGTTTTAAAGAATATTTCAGGAGCTACAATCTGTTCCTTAAGGAAGTTCAATTCTAGCATGGCCCTAAAGGGCAGCGGTGACAGAAAATCTGCCGGTCTCCAGCTCTTGAGCTGTGCCCTTAAGCCGAGGGTTTCATTTCACTCTCCTTACAAGCTAAGTTAGCCTGTGATTGTTCCATGGGTACCAGCAGAAGTCATGGGGTTCACAGGGTAAAAACAAATATCTTTTTACGCATGACACAGAAAGGGACATAAGTGTCAGCATATTTGCACTGGTTCTCCTTGCCCAAGTCTCATAGGGGCAGCATGATAAACCCTGATGGAGGCTATGGAAGCAGCTGGTTTGCATCACAGCTGAGAAGCACTGAGTGTGGGGAATCACGACCTTTATAGCAATCTGTTAGCAAGCCTGCTCTTTGTCCAAGAGACAGGAGAGATATTACCTCATCTCTGAACCTTGAGAAACAAACATGAGAGGTAGCCTAATGGTTAGGGAATTGCAGTCACATTCTGCAAAATGTATAAGACTGCAAGAGATCCAGAGAACTGTCTCTCCAACAACTATAGTATACAGACCATTTTCATTTATTTATTAATTTATTTATTCATTCATTCATTTTCTGTTTTTTTAACCTGTTTTTTATTTTCTTTATGATACTTTTCATCAATAGCTTTTTTGTCTATCCCTCCCACCAGAATAGATCTAAGAAAGCAGATTTTATTTTATTCACTGTTATATCTATAGAATGATGCCTTATTTTATATATATATATATATACATATTAATATTTGTGGTTGAATTTAAATATTTATATGTAGAATGATGCCTTATTATATTTGTTTTTTTTTTAATATGTTTTTTTTGTGGTTGAATTTAAATATTCATCAGTTTTCTAAAAGCTGGTTGCATTATTAGATAACAGAGATACAGCAATTAACAAGATGGAGAAGGCCCCTAATCTAAACCTCAAAATTTTTGTCAGTGTAAGGCAGACTATATTAGTGTCTACCTCATAGGATTATGAAGGGGACTTAATAAATAATACAAATAAAATATTTAGCAAAAAAAAAATCATCTTATTAGTTTTGACAGCTTTTTATATTGCATTAAAAACATCTTTTGCAAAATGTCACATTATAGTTAATACATTAAACTGTTTATATTCCTCTTAAAGAAAAACATAAAAATTAGTGCGATTTAAATTGATAATTGAAAAAATGTAACTATGATCATATAAGTTCTGGACAAAATACAATAACTCTTATGGAAATAAATTTTATACTGTTTATAAAATTTACTGTATCTTATATCTTACTTATTTCTAATATCTTTCCCTTATCTCTACTATTTTTCCTTTATGTATAAATGTAATTGAGGTAATAATATATCTATCCTTAATCATATTTTTTAGCAAGATTATCTGTTATTTGTATTTTCCTTGAACTTTTGAATCATACTTTGATTCAGAAAATAGGAATCAAATATTAGAGGCATAATAAACAGGATGATTGTGGCTGTAAGTGTATATTTACTAGGATATATTTTATTTAGCTGGCATATACCTTTGTCTTGAGAGTTAGAAATGCCAGCATTATCCAATGGATGTAGAACCTGAATAACATGTTAATAGCAGGATAAATTAATGAATTTTTTTAAAAAAAGAAATAAAATTAAAAAACAATAAACAGTATCTCCTAACAGTATGATTTTCTTCTTCTTCTTCTTCTTCTTCTTCCTCTTCTTCTTCTTCTTCTTCTTCTTCTTCTTCTTCTTCTTTCTTCTTCTTCTTCTTCTTCTTCTTCTTCTTCTTCTTCTTCTTCTTCTTCTTCTTCTTCTTTCTTCTTCTTCTTCTTTCTTCTTCTTCTTCTTCTTCCTTCTTCCTTCTTCTTCCTTCTTCCTTCCTCCTTCCTCCTTCCTCCTCCTCCTCCTCCTCCTCCTCTTCTTCTTCCTCCTTCTTCTTGTGCAGTAAAATACTACATCTTAAATTCAGGAGTTATTTTCATTGTTTAGCCCTCTGTCTGATTTTAGACACATATGTCATCTCGATGAGAGTTACTTCCATTGGAAAAAAGAGAGAAATAAAAAATGAGTATCTATATGAACATTTAATAAGATTTAAATATGTTGGAATTGCTCCATTTGTAATTTTAATGGAAAATAAAAAAAAAAAACTAGATAATGTGTGTATATTCCTAAAACTATTATAACATTTTACATATAGAATTGCAGGTAGATATTGGAACTTAAAAACAACAATCTAAAATTAAAAAATAGTACAAAAAGCATAATTTTTAGTGTTAAGCATGATTTATTAAATCTTATAAAGCATTGTTTTCAGCAACTAATATTATGATATATCAATTCAAGTAACTATTCTCTATTAGAACTAAAACAATAAACAAAATATCTAAATCAGATTTGTGAAACAGTTGAAATATTAGTCATAAAAACATAGTTAAATATTTGCTCTTTCTAATTTTAATGACATAGTTAATAATGTCTTATGATGAGCAATTTCTTTTGTGAAGTCAATGGATATATGAATGAAAAACATCAAATTAAAATGTAATGTACTTAAGATGGTGGGGTAGGTAAATACTGTACACGCTTCCTTCTATGACCACATTAAAATTGTAACTCATTATTAAATAGTTAACTTGGAGAATGATCTGAAGACTGGCTAAACAGAACTCCTATAACTGGGGATGTAAAGAGACTAGTAGGAGGTGTGGAGACGTGCAACAGGCTGGTCCTACACCCATGTGTAATGGTTGAACATCCAGAGGGATATTTTGGCTGCAGGACCTGCCTCCAAAAGGGGTGAGGACTCCAGCCCCACACTGGGGCTCCCTGGCCCAAGATTCTGGTGCCAGGAAGAGAAGTCCCTACAAAACCTGACTGAAAATCAGTAGGAATTCTGGTAGTCAGAGTGAAACAGAAGGCAGCTGAAAAATCAGATGTCCCCTTAAAAGGCCTGCACAAAAACTCAGTCTCTTGCAGGCACTCACCCTAGGCTCCGGTGGAGGGAAAGCAGCTTGGAAGGTGTCAAAGACATACATGGAGAAACTGAGTTGTGTGGCTTCTAAGCAAGGGCTGGAGGGACAGCCACCATTGTCTCTTTGTTGAGCCCTCCTTCCCTGCATCCTGGAGGTGGGAGGGGAAATCTTACCTGTTGAGCTCTCCCTCATATGGCTGAAATTGACTCTACATTGGCTGTGAGGTCTGCTATTTCCCTAGGTGATTTCCTGAGACCCCACCCCACCCAACTCTCAAATTGCCTGTAGCAATTTTGTTACTGGGCCACCAGCCTCACCCCATGCTCTCAGCAAGAATTTCCTTTGGCAGCAATCAACCAGTCTTCACTTGGAACCTCGGGAGACACTTTCAGTGGTGTCAACAAGCCCTAGCTTGAGCTGCAGTACTTCTTGAACAAATCTCAGGGGTCTGTGGGCACGAGGTAGGCAGTGGCTGGCCTTGGTGTGAGCTCAGACTTGCGAGTGGCCATAAGTTCAGTGATGGCAACAAATCTGAATTTGCATTAACCTGGGGAACACCACTTGCCACACCCTGGTGACTACCTGAGACTTCATCTCACCCAGCTCTGGTACCCAAAAGGCTCATTCAGCTGAAAAAAAAAGCCCCCAGGCCCTCAAGCCTGGGCGTGCTTGGGGACTTTTGCTGAGATACCCCAAACCCAATACTGGTGGCAGTCAGCTTCTATTTGCCTTGCGGCCTTTCTCACATGTTTTCAGGTCCAGTACAGGCAGCGACCAACCACAGATAGCTTTGTAGATCTTATCAGGTAGCCCTGGGCCAGTCACAGGCAGTGGCTGACCTTGTCTTTCACGGGAGCCCCTCCCAAAGGGCTCCAGTACCAACACATCTGGAGGCTGGCACTGGACCTCAACAGAGCACCACATGATTAACCCCACAAGTGGTCTCAACAAGCACGCAAGCCAGCTAGGGTGAACCCCAGTCCATGGGTCAGCCCTCACACATCAGCTCACATGTTGCGGGCATGGCCAATGCTCATGAGAGTCAATCCCAGTCACTGATATGCCAACAACAATCATGGCTCAACTACAACTGGAGGGCACACACAATCATACAAGTGTCACTGCTGGAGCACTTGGCATAGGTGATCAGGGAGACTGAGTCACTGAGACATATAGGACACCTACTACACAGTAAGGCTACTTGGCCAAGGATGGGAGATTTAGTAGATCTACCTAATACATAAATATGGACACAGAGAGGCAACCAAAATGAGATAACAAAGAAACACTGTTCCAAATGAAAGAACAGGAGAAAAAATCCAGAAAAGGAATTAAATAAAATGGAGGCAAGCAATCTACCAGACATAGAGTTCAAAACATTGGTTATAAGGTTGCTTAGTGAACATAGGAGAAGAACAGATGAACTCAGTGAGAACTTCAACAAAGAGATAGTAAGCATTAAAAAAAAAAAAACTGTAAAAAAAAAACGTAAGAAATGAAGAATATAATAACTGAATGAATAATACACTGAAAGGAATCACAGTGGATTGGATGAGCAGAGGATCAAATCGGCAATTTAGAAGATAATGTAGCAGAAAACATCCTATCAGAACAGCAAAAAGGAAATAATAATAATAATGAAGAGAATAGTTTAAGGGATCTTTGAGATAACATCAGGCATAGCAACATTCACATGATAGGGGAACCGGATAAAGAAGAAAGCTGAGGGATTGAGAATCTAAGGAAATAATGACTGATAACTTCCCCAACCTAGTAAAGGAATAGATATTCAAGCCCAGAAAACACAAAGAGTCCCAAACAAGATGAATTCAAATAGACCCACACAAAGACACATCATAATTAAAATGCCAAAGGTTAAAGATAAAGAGAGAATCCTAAAAACATCAAGAGAAAGGCAGCTAATTACTTACAAAGGTGCTCCCATAAGACTGTCAGCTGATTTCTCAATAGAAACTTTGAAAGCCAGAAGGGATTCACAAGAAATATTCAAAGAGATGAAAAGCAAGATTACAACCAATATTACACTACCCAGTAAGGCTATTAATTAAAGTTGAAGGTGAAATAAAGAGCTTCCTAGACAGGAAAAAGCTAAAGGAATTCACTATCGCCATGTCAGTATTACAAGAAATGTTGAAGGATCTTCTTTAAGAAGAAGAAGGGAAAGAAAAAAAAATAACATACATGTGAATGATAAATTGAGAATAACTATGTACCTCTCAATAATCACTTTAAAGGCAAATGGATTAATTGCTTCAATCACAAGACCTAGGGTAGCTGAATGGACAAGAAAATAAGACCTATACATAATCTGTCTACGACAGACCCACTTCAGATCAAAAGACACACACAGACTGAAAGTAAAGGGATGAAAAAAGTATTTCATGAAAATGGAAATAAAAAAAAAGAAGCTGGGATAGCAATACTTGGATCAGACAAAGTAGACTTTAAAACAAAGGTTATAAGTAAGAGTCAAAGAAAGACATTACATAATAATAAAGGAATCAATCCAAAAGAGGATATAACCCTAGTAAACATTTATGCACTCAACGTAGGAGCACCTAAATACATAAAGCAATACTGATTAATGTAAAGGGAGAGATCGACAGTAATATAGTCATAGTACAGGACTTTAACACCTCATTGACACCAGTAGACAGATATTCCAGACAGAAAATCAAAAAAGGAAACAGCAGCCTTAAATGCACACTAGAAAAGATAGATTTAATTGATATTTTTAGAGTGTTTCACCCCAAAGCAGCAGACTATACATTCTTCTCAAGTTCACATGAAACGTTTTCCAAGATAAAGCATATATTAGGCTACAAAAGAAATCTCAGTAAATTTAAAAAGACTGAAATTATATCAAGAGTCTTTTCTGACCCTATGGTGTAAAATCGAGAAATCAATGACAAGAAAAAAACTGAAAGAAAAAACACAAACACATGAAGGCGAAATAACATGCTATTAAACAATGAATGGGTTAATAATGAGATTGAGGAAGATATCAAAAAATACCTTCAGACAAATGAAAATATAAACACAATCACCCCAAATCTATAGGACACAGCGGAAGCAGCTCTAAGATGGAAATTCGTAGCAAAACTAGCCTAGCTCAAGGAACAAGAAAAATCTCAAATAAGGAACCTAACTTTACATCTAAAGAAACTAGAAAAAGAACAGCCATCAAGGCCCAAATGAGTATAAGAAAGGACACAATAAATGAAAAAAAAAAAAAAAAAAAAAATATAAAAGATCAGTAAAACCAAGAGCTGGTTCTTTGAACAGATAAACAAAATTGATAAACTTTTAACTAGATTCATCAAGAAAAAAAACCACAGGACCCAAATAAAATCAAAAATGAAAGGGGAGTGACAACTGACTTCACAGAAAAAGAAGAATTGTAAGAGAATGTTATGAGCAATTACATGCCAACAAATTGGACAATCTGGAAGAAATGGATACATTCCTAGAAACATACAATTTCCCACAACTAAATCAAGAAAAAACAGAAAATCAGAACCGACCAATTACTACTAATAAAATCAAATCAGTAATCAAAAAAAAAAAAAAAAATCCCAACTAAAAAAGTTCTGGATCAGATGGTTTCACAGGTGAATTTTACCAAGCTTTCAAGTAATAAACAACTATTCTTAAACTATTCCAAAAATTTCAAGAGAAAGGAAGGCTCCCAAGCTCTTCTATGCAGCCACCATGTCCTGATTCCAAACCGAACAAAGATATTACAAAAAAAAAAAAATTATAAGCCAATATCCCCGATGAACATAGTGCAAAAAATTCTCAACAAAATAATAGCAAACTGGTTCAGCAATATATTAAAAAGATCATACACCATAATCAAGTTGGACTTATTCGTGGGATGCAAGGTTGGTTCAATACCCACAAATCAATTAATGTGACACGCCATGTTAACAAATTGAAAAATAAAAATCATGTGATCATCTCAATAAATGCAAAAAAATATTTGATACAATCTCAAATTTATTTATGATAAAATCTTATAGCAAAGTGAGAATAGAGGGAACATACCTCAATATAATAAAGGCCATATATGTCAAACCCACAGCTAACATCATATTCCACTGGCAAAAGCTACAAGTGTTTTCCTTAAGATTAGGGAAAAAGACAAGGATGTCCACTTTCACCATTTTTTATTCAACATAGTATTGGAAGTTTTAGCTACAGCAATGAGACAAGAAAAATAAATGAAAGGTATCCAAATTAGGAAGAAGTAAAACTGTCATTATTTGCAGATGGCATGATACTATATAGAGAGAAGCCTAAAGATTCCACCAAAAAAAAAAAAAAAAGTTAGAATTGATAAATAAATTCAGCAAAGTTACAGTATACAGAATGAATATTCAGAAATTGGTGCATTCTATAGACCAATAATAAACTATCAGAAAGAAAAATTAAGTAAACAATCCCATTTACAATTGCAAAAAAAAAACAAAAAACCTAGGAATTAATTTAACCTGTACTTGGAAAATTATAAGAAATAAACTGAAGAAGATACAAATAAATGAAAGCATGTACTGTGCTTATGGTTAGGAAGAATTAACATAATTAAAATCTCCATACTACCCAAAACTATCTATGGATTCAATGCAATCCTTATCAAAATACCAATGTCATTTTTCACAGAACTAGAACAAATATTACTAAAATTTATATGGAATCACAAAAAACCTCGAATAGCCATGGTAATCTTGAGAGAATAAAAACGAAGTTGGAAGTTACCTGATATCAAACAATATTACAAGGGTATAGTAATAGAAACAGCTTGGTACTGGTATAAAAACAGACAAAGAACAATAGAACACAATAGAGAGCCCAGAAATAAATCCATGCCTACATCGTCAATTAATCTATGACAAAGGAGGCAAGAGTATACAATGGGGTAAAAACAGTCTCTTCAACAAATGATGTTGGGAAAACTGAACAGACACATGCAAAAAAATGAAACTGGACCACCTTCTTATACCATATACAAGAATAAACTCAGAATAGATTAAAGACTTAAATGTAAGACCCAAGACCATAAAATTTGTAGAAGAAAAGATAGGCAGTAAACTCTCTGATATTGCTATTAATAATGTTTTTTCTGGTATATCTCCTTGGGCAGGGTAAACAGAAGAAAAAAATAAAATAAATTATAGCAAACTAAAAGGGTTGTACACAGCAATGGAAACCATCAACAAAATGAAAAGACAACCTAGTGAATGGGAGAAGATATTTGTCAATGATGCATCTGATAAGGGGGTAAGTATCCAAAATTTATAAAGAACTCGTACAACTCAACACCAAAAACAAACAAACACACAAACAATCCAATTAAAAAATGGTCAAAGGACCAGAACAGGCATTTCTCCAAAGAGGACTCACAGGTAGCCAATAGACATATAAAAACATGCTCAACGTCACTAATCATCAAAGAAATGCAAACAAAAACCACAATAATATGTCATCTCACAACTGTCAGAATTTATATCATCAATAAATCAAAATAACAATAGTGTTGGTGAGGATGTGGAAGAAAAGGAATCCTTGTGAACTGCTGCTGGGATTGAAAATTGGAACAGCCACTATAGAAAATAGTTCGAAGCATCCACAAAATATTAAAAATAGAACTACCTGACCCAGCAATTCCACTTCTGGATATTTATCCAAAGAAAATGAAAACACTATACTCACTGCTTGCAATTTACCATAGCCAAGGTATGGAAGCAACCTATATGCCCATTAATAGATGATTGAATAAAGATGTTATGGTACATACATACAATGGAATTGTTCAGCCATTAAAAAAATGAAATTTTATCATTTGCAATAACATAGATGGACCTGGAAGATATTATGATGAGTGAAATAAGTCAGACAGAGAAAGACAAATACCACATAATTTTACTTATATATGAAATCTAAGGAATAAAATAAAACAAAACAGACTTATAGATACAGAGAACTAACTGGTAATTGCCAGATAGAAGCAGCTTTGGGGAGCTGGATGAAAAATGTGAACAGATTAAGAAATACAAATTGGTAGTTAAAAAATTGTCACGAGGATGTGAAGTACAGCATAGGGAGTATAGTCAATAATATAGTAATAACTATGCATAGTGCCAGGTGAGTACTAGATCAATGGAAGGGATCACTTCATAAATTATATATAAATGTCTACCCACTATGTTGTATACCTGAAGCTTATGTAAAATAATATGGAATGTCAAGTCTAATAAAAATAAATAAATAAATATGTAAAAATGTTATGTAACTATGAATAATTATAAATGTTAAACATTTTAATTTTTATTTTACACTCCTTGATATTTTATCTGTGGTTTTAAACTTTTTATTGAGCAAAATTTCCTAAAACCATCCTTTCATGTCTTTTAAGAATCTACATTGCACGTTATTTTCTCTTTGTTGTTTGTGACTATCCAAAGTATAAATAGCTCTTAGATGCCATTGGGTGGGTGTTATCTGAGTTTGGTCTGTGTTATATATTGCTTTCATCTCACATATATTTTCACAAATTAAAAATAATGCCATAAAATGTCAAGTTCATATTTGGGGATGATGTGACAGATAAGTCTCTTCTTGCTTAGATTTAAATTAGGAAGTTGCAATATAATCTTCCATTTTGAGTTAAGTTTATATACAGAACATATCCTTGTATTGAATTACTAATTACTTGGAAAATAAAAATATGTCTTCTTTCTTTTCATTTTTAATCATTCTTACTTCTATGTGTCATATTACTGTATATGTGGAACTTATAATTTTAGAAAAGCCTACTACGGTTTTATAAAAGCAAATAAAAATTATGTTACATATTTTATCTTTAATATTATTTTCCAAATAATTATTTGGAGCATGATAATCAACATAGGCTTAATGTATCCTAATTATTAAGAGTTTGTTCATATCTGTCTATTCTATTATTTTATACAAACTAAACATGTCTGAGTATTCTACTCTTCTCAAGAAAATAGCAGCCATGCTTTGCATATGAGAAAAAAAGTTACTCAGCTCCTACTAATTGCTACCTTTGAAGAATGTTGCACTATTGTTTTCAGATATCCCAGTTTTTCAAAAGAAGCTGAAAATCTGGATTTTTATAATAAATATCTGAAATTTAAGATTTCACGTTTACTCAATCACCAAACAAAATGCTTGCCAACATCCTATCAGCCACAGAACACATGATGGATAGGAACCTCATACCTAATGAGAACAAATTTATGACCTCTGCTTTCATGTTGCAAAGTACATTAACCCATATTATCTTTTAGAAAAAAGTGTTCACTGTAAAATTTTATGTTGGTTATTCTACACTCATCCCCCAACCCATTATGTTCATGTTCTGAGATGAAACAGAAGCTGAAAGACACTAAGTAAATTGCTTAACATTCTAAAACATGTAAACTGTAGAGCTAAAACTTAATCAAGTCAAATTTACTGATTTCACAGTCTGTGTGTTTATATCGAGATGTTAGTTTCAGCTGAAATATCTTTGGCTGGGCACATTTTTTAAAGGTAAATTAGACAAGCTATGACAATTATGTCTGTTCCAGTGATCTTCCTAATGAGAACTCAGACTATACCACTACTAGTTTCAAAACAACACATACTATTTTATCCAATCATATAACAAAATTAATGATAATTTATAGTGTATCTCTACAACCATTAGTAATACTGTAGTTATAAAAATTATTACAACCAGAAAACTATTTTATTTACATATTTACTACACTCCCGAATATTTATATATATGAGGATATTTATTAATCTATTCAGTGCTATTTAGATGGTATTATGCATTCTAAATATATTATCCTTAATTCTCACTTAATACTTTGTTATATCTATAATTATACATGACAACAATTGTCATAAAAAATGATCAGGAGAAGGAGAAAAAGAAGGAGAAGACTTGAGGATTAAAGAATGGAATGGTTTCACAATTTACCCACATCTGGTATATAAAATAGGATCCTTATTTGAGTCTCTGTGACAGCAAAATTCTCTGCTTTTCTGTTTTTACTAATTTATTCATTGCTTGGGGTCAAATTTTCATGAGATGCACTCAAACTACAACATATTCTTATTTAAAGTATAGCCCCCAACTTTTCTGAAATTTAAAATCTTTCAAGATATTCTATCAAAAATTTAAAATAGCTTTCTTTTGAATAAACTTTATATTGGTATCTTTATTTCTCAATCTTTGAATATTAATAAAACATGAATATATAATGTAGCTTTAAAGTATTTGTAGTGGCCTTTGGAGAAAAGTTTGTGGAAGAATTCTTTGATGAAACACAACGGATAGGCTCTTTTCTCTTGTGTTCACAGCTATTTAGACATTCTTTTTCAAACACTGCATTATTTTTTAATCTTTTTTTTCTTCTTCAAATTTTTTAGATAACTACTAGTTTCCCCCTTAACATACTTAGACACAGTTTGCTTTGGTGTGCATCTAAAATTTAAACCATGCTTTATGTTATGTCTGATATCAGCTCTAAAAGATTTTCAGAATCATACCCTTGGTTTTCAAAGTTCTACCACGCCATGCATCCTTTAGCTTCTTTTTTGGCAGAGGCCAAGCCATAGGAATTCTGTTTGCATTCACTCTTAATCTACCGTCCCTCTCTAAATGTTATTATGTACTTGCAAAGCTTATGAAAATTATTTGTCTCTTCCAACATCTAAAACAAATGCCAATTCCTTTATGAAAAATGTTATATCTTAGTATAATAAATCACTCACTACGTCCCTAAAGAATGCCAGTTATAATTTAATTTAATACTTAATACGTCTTTTAATAATCATTTGTTTTTTCATGTTCTTCTCTCCATTATGTTTTAACTAACTTGTAGAGAGAAACTGTGTTTTCATTTTAGTATCACCTGAGGCCAGTATCTAATGGGTTTTCATAATGTTTCTTTAATTTAATTTGGGTTTTTTCCTTTAAGATATTATTTCATTGGGTAGGGTAACATAGTTCACAATTAAGTTATTCTGTTATAAAAATTAAAATTAGTAACATATTTTTCTCTTAATTTGAACTTCATCTTGTACAAAATAAAGCTATACTGTTGATAATAATAAAGTTTATTATGAAACAGGTATAGGACATTTGATGGGTAATTTTATGATTTGAAAAACTGATAAAATAAAATATTCATATTTTTAGTATAAAACCATAAGTACCAATGTGCTGCTATATAGTTTTTATTAATCAAATATGTTTCAGAATCAAAATAAATTATTTTTGGAAAATTACATTATTTTCTTCTATGTATCTTTTACAGCAAAGTTACACGAATCAGAAATTCTAAAGTATAGTTGACATCAGCCTCACAGAAATCACTAGCTTCATAGATTAAAAGTTGTAAAATGTATTATAAAAGTATTAGTTATTTTTATATGTTAATAGCAACCCATTATTTATTTCCAAGAAGGTAAACATTTACAACTATATATAGAAGGTAAACATTTACAACTATATATAAACATTCACAACTATATATATACAACTATATATAT
>NW_006437828.1:3758210-3768923 GCF_000325575.1 Pteropus alecto
TCCTCAAATAATATATACTAGTCCATCACACTCTTAGTGGTTTCTCAGAGATGGTGATAAATTCAGCTGGTTTGTCATTCCACTCAAAAGATTTTAGAGAAAAGTGAAATATTTTGGTAAACAATCTCTGCCAAATGTTTAAAGCCAACATATAGACTAAGAGACCTATAATAATTCATAAAAGGGGGTACAAAAGGAAGTATAATATTTTCTTGGGAGGAGTAGAATACTCAGACATGTTTAGTTTGTGTAAAAAACATATTAATATTAAAATAACAAATCTAGACATAATTGTTAACCAGTCTTCATATCTCCATTCAATAGTTTACTTACTATCTTCAGTCACTTGTATTATAAATTCTGTTCTCAAAAAATACAAATATTAGCTGAAAACTTACTGATTTATAGATGAAAAGATGGAACAATAAATTTGGTGAGTATGCCAAGATAAGATAGAGAAAGGAATGTTGGTACTTTCAAGAATCATCATTGAATTTTAAATGTCAGTCCTATGACAGTTCATAACACTTTGGTACCTCTTAACATTATGAGATTCCCTCTAATTCACAAAAACTCTTTTTATGGTAAATGGAAAAATATCTTCATGTACAAAATAAAACCATCTACATTAATGTATGATTTCTGTTAGTAGCTTTGACCAGTTAAATATCTTTCACATATGTAAATTTTACATATCCAGATATCTTTTACATATTCCAACTTCCTCCTCAAATTATGTCTGTGGTTTAAATCAAAACAACGAATTATGAAAACCAAATGGTGTTAATTCTTCTTGGCTACATTTTGAAAAAAAATACTCTTTATGTATTTCTTACATTGTGATTCTTCTATTGACAGCTTGATAAAATTACATTTATTTTTATACAAATTACATAGTAGGCTATTCCAACTATAAATTGCTATGCCTTTTCAATTCCTATCCTTCATATCACTCTGTGATTCATATAATTAAAAACATTCTTGGATTTCTTCATATATTTTCAACTATTCCTTCAGCAACGAGGATATTTTAGGTAATGATTTATTAAATAATCACATTGCAATACTTAATAATTCATACTCTCTATAATAAGAGAATATTTTGTTCAATAGACAAGCAAACAATAAAAAACAACATAGTTCATTGATATGCAGAATGCAAGAACCATAAGAAAAATTAGTATAACACTCAGCACTCATTAAAATTATATATGTTGTGTCACCATAATGTCGAGAAAATAAGTTAACATCATTATTTACAACAGATAATACCTCCTTAAACATTCATTTAAAATAATTTGCTATAGTGAGAATCAAAAGCTCTAATTCATAAAATCAAAGTATAATTATTGAATAAATTTATTTACTTTTTAATGCTTGTAATAATGTAGCATAGACAGAGCAAAAATCTCCAATTAAAATGTTTTAACAATATAATTATAATAAAATAACGCCTACCATGTAGTAGCTTTTCTTTCTTTTTTTTCTTTTTTTTGAAACAATAGATTTTATCACTCTTAGATTTTGGACATCTGCATAAATATTCCGTAAAGCCATCTTTTATGACTATTTCTACTAAAATATCTGATATATGGAAAGATGGAAACATCACAACCATAAAAGAATCAATTGATGAATTCTTTTACCCAATGAACACTGCTGATTTCCTCATAGACCTTTTTAATACCTTTTTAAAATCTCATGTGAATTTGTGATCAAGAAAGGTTTTAATTTTCTAAGAAAAAGTGAATGTGCCTCACTCAATAAAATATATTTATTTTACCCTAGAAGAAATTTCTTAAACTTGATTGTCACAGTTTTCTCATTTTATCTTAGTAGTATGCAAATTAATCGGCTTAATTAGTTTTTTTCTTTTCAATTGTCATTGAGACTCAATTCTGGTTCTATCTTCCACTCATTTACTAATTAAAAAGTTATATATTGAAGAGTTTGTAACTATATATTCAGTTCTTTTTTTTTAGATGTTGATATTCTAACAATTCTTATCTTTTTAATAACTTGAACAGAAAACCAAGTTTTACAAAATATAATGCAGTGACTATATGTAGTGTGTATAAATTTACAGTATGTCATGTGTGGGTGAGAGAGAGAGAGAGAGAGAGAGAATTAGATTAACCTTATACCAAAACTCCTGATAAACAATAAGTTAAAGAAGCATTTAATTATAATTTAAAAAGTTGAGTTGTAGGAAATATGCAGCCTAGTGGTAGTATGGCGGTTTTACTAAGAATTCAGGGAATCTGACTCCTTTTATCAGTGGCTTTATTCCTAGTGTGTCACAATCGCATACATATTCCATTATGGTGACTCAAGTTCAGCCAGCAGCCATCACATCTACATTCCTTTCAGTAAAAAGAAGAGTAAAAAAAAGGCCATGACTTCTCTTTTTAAGAAGTTAGTAAAAAGAGAGAATGAGGAACAATAAACTGTCTCTGGCACATGTACTTTTATTAATCGGTATGTTTTTCTAAACTTTAAACATAATTGAGTGTATATATTTGGTTATTTTCTAAAAGAAACTTTAGTATTATGTGGTTGAGCATGTATCTTTTCTAATCTATAAAACTGTCACCAAACTGCTTTGTTAAGATAGACTCTAGACTCAACAATATAGTTTTTAAAGATGTTTTGAGATCTTGTAAAGAAATAGGTTGTCAAGAGCTGAGTTAAATTAGAGAGAGCTCAGCTACCAGGTATTGAATAGTTGATTAAAGTAACAAGCTAACATGAAAATAACAGTCAAGTTTTAAATCACTTACCGAAATAGTATAAGCAAGAAGAAAAAGCCCCAACTACAGCAGTGTTCAAGAAAGTTGCCAAGTGAAGATCAGATTTATCATTGCAGAAGGAGGTGGGATGTGATGCAGAGAGACTCTCACTGCCAAGGAGCCCCAGACAAAAGGCTCCTGCCAATTTCTGCACCTGGGTGGCCAGAAGAAGCAAGAAGAAAAAGGGTACTGAACTGGGTACTGAGTCAGAGGGAGAAAAAGGTCTTCAAATTCTTCCTCCCCTCTGATAAGGCCTTAGCAGAAGAACCTGAGAGAGGCTTCTACCAATGGACCAAGATAAAGAGGCCTCTGGATGGAGGTTCTTGAGCTCAGCACGTAGACATACATAGAGCATAGCTATTCAGAAGGTGCTGAGTCCTTGACAGCAGTGCGTTTGCTGTGCACCAAGTCTGGTGAGGGGAGGGTAGTTTTCCCAGTGCTCAAACCTCATATTCTTCATGTATATTTACTTCGGTTTCAGTTTATTCAGGTTGACATAGCAAAGTACCACAGACTAGGTGGCTTAAAAAGGAGGAATTGATTTCTCACAGTTCTGGAGGCTGAGAAATCCAAGATCAAGGTACCATCAAGGTAAACTTTATTCTGTGGAATATTCTCTTGGTTAGTAGGTAGCCACCATCTGCTGTGTGCTCACATGACCTTTTTGTGTGCATTGAGAGAGCGAGAGAGTTCTCTGGTGATTCTTCTTACAAGGATACTAATCCTATGAAATCAGGATCCCACTCTATGACCTCATTTAACCTTAATTCTTCCATGAAAGGTTTATCTCAAAATATGGTCACATTGGGGATTAGGGCTTCAACATTTTAATTCGGTAGGGGCAGGGGACATTCAGTCCCAAGCAACTTCTTTTGAATTTGACTAATTTATTTCTCCACAAAGCCAGTTGTGAGAAAAAAGAATATAATATGAAATTATATCTATAATGTAAAATAAATATTTTCAGATAAAAATAGTAGATAATCATTATTTTTACTTATAAAAAATAACTAATAGCAAGTACAAAAATTAATAAATAACTTGATTTATCTATAAATGCTAACCAAAAATAAAATGATTTTATTGGAGTAGCTATGTGTTTGGAAGTTAAGGAAAACAGAAAATGATAATATAGGTTTATAGAAATGGAAATATTGTGAACCAAAGCTATCAAATGTGTTTGTGTGTGTACATGTATTTATATATATGTGTATATGCGACTAAACAGATATAGATGAAAATAAAGTTGTAGATGTAGGTTTTAACTATAGATATTAATATATTCCATGGTATTTTCAATTGAAAATTTAAAATTGTTGTAGTATTTTGTTTCCCTTCCCTTACTAATGTTCTGAAAACTTTTGCATGCATATGCAACCTCTTTCATATACAGGTACAATTTTTGGAACTATTGTTAAGGAAAGATGCATATCCTTATATTTTATTAATAATTAGGGTATTTAACTCTAGATTACCTTTATAGTCATAAAATAGTATAATCCTAGTAAGAACATCTTCATTGATGTTAAAGTTATTTTGTACTATCAGTCATACTCTTTCATTGTACTTCCTTCTTATATATTTTACAACTAACGATGCTTCAGAGTATTTTTAGTTTGAATGTAAAATTTACATTCATAACTGTTGTTTCTAAGGGCCTTCTGGCAGAAAATTTAGACTAAAATAATTATTAAATGTTAAAGGACAGGAATGCACATATTTGGGTTACTCTGATTTTAATCCTATACAGAGATAAGGCTTGACCAAATTATGAATTGTATGTAAGCCTTCATTTCTTGTCTGATTAAATGAATTTAAAAAAAATGGGGTTTAAAATAGAATTCTATCACACGCATCTATGTAAAGTATGAATTTTGGAAAAAAATCTTACATTTTTCTCATTCAGTTCTATGATTCAATGTAATTGTATATTATTTAATTTATTTTTTATATTATATTCTTCATATGCAATATTAGTTCCCATCTAAAATGTTTTATATTTCCTCTATACTCAGGAGGATATATGTCTAGCTTTATTTCATACCGACATTGATATCCATCACATTTCAGTTCTAATATGTCTCTCATAGATAATTGAAGTATGTGTATAGTATCATACCCAAAACTATTTTATTTTATTTCCTTCTGTTATGTTGGTGTTTTATTACAATAAACTATTAAACAAAGTGCCTATCATGAAGCAAATGTACTAATTTAAAATTATGCAAGTATTGATATAAATGACTATTTCAAAAGCAGAAGCTAAGGTGAAATTATGCAGTTGCTCATGATAAAAATCATTTTCGATTGTTTTTAATTCTACAAATACATTATTACAATTTAATTTAACTTTCTAATAGGTGCCATTTAAAACTGTTTCATACAAATCAATTTATCTATTTTTAGTTACTAAATTACCAACAAAATTAAGCTACTTAATAGATAAAAACTAGCCAAACTGCCAGCATAAGCAAAGGTTCCAAGATGTTAGAATTCAGTATTCCATTAGTCTGAGAAAAATTGACATCGAAGCTTTTTTTTATCCCCTAGAATGAGAATGTATGAAAGGAAAAAAAAAAAAAAAGCAAACCAATGAAGTCTCAGTAAAGTTAAAATTTATACTCAGGAATGAAATCATATGTATTATAATTCAAAGATAATAAACTGAAACAACAGCAACCAAAAAATTAATACTATGAATCACATTCTATATGGTGTTTACATAATACTTAGTATAATTCTCTATATTAAATTAATTAGCATTCCATTTCCTAGTGGACATCTTCTCAGTTGTCAGATTGTCCCCCAACCTCTTTCCTGAGAATACCTTATCCCCACAGCCACTGACTGACAAAATGGTGACACTAACAAGCTCATTAGCACTGCATGCTCTTTGAGTTTATTTTTTTTGCTTTGGTTTGCTTTGAACTAAATAATCAATTACTTCATGCATTCTTCAAAAGTACAATGTAAGAGCCTTCACAAGAAGAAGTTTTTATTCAAATGCAAACAAAAGAAAGAAATGACCCTCCCCACAAAAAAAAAAGGGGGTGGGAGGAGGAAGAAACTTGGAAATTATATTAACTAGTGTGACAAAATAAGGGTTTCTATGCGATATCTATGCATCCAATAAGTAGAATATTAACTATACTTTAGTAAAATTTTTTTCCCCAGGTTATTAATAATTCTATGAATGGAAGTTCTGAAAAGAAAGTGCTATGGTATAAGTGAAGGTATGTCACTGCCATAGAATCAGAATGATTCATTCTCTGAGCATGTTGAAATAAATATATGAAGCTATGTCCTCAAACTACTTTTTTCCTCATGTAATTGGCTCTAAACAAGGCATTTTAACCAAAACAAGTTTGACTCAAATTCGTAGTAATGAGAAACTTCATTTTTACTCTTCTTGAATATCACTTGAAATTCTTGGCATGTACTCATCATTTCAGGAAATCTTAAAGTAATTAGATGAAAAAAGCCATTTTTCTACTCTATTCTTGGCTAGTGGATTCTCTTCAGAGCTTCTTGAAGAGAATCTTCTGACTCAGAAGCAGTTTCCTTTTACAGGATGGGCAAATTACAGCTCCTCTGTTATTATTCAAGTCCTTTGTCCATTATTCAAAAATATAAAATTTTGTCCTTTGGTGTTTTATTACAATTTACATGAAATTTACTGTTTTGGAATACATAATGGTGAATACAATATAACCTGGTAAATGTGATCCATTGCTCTCAAACTAGTATTCCTCTACCATTCAGGTTCTTGATATTGTGCCAGAGGCTGTCTAAAGCCAAAAGATAAATGTTGTTTATGTTCCTTGAATGGTAGTTTTATCAATGTAAGTAACAGTCAACATGATTTTTTCATTAAAATGCAAGTGTATTATTCAATAGAAACAATAAAGTGAGAGACTTAAATAAGGTAAAAAGTGAGCATTTATAGATATATTGACCCTTCAGCAGAGCATCTAAGATTTTAACCCACGCCTTGAGCACTGTGCTAGGTCATTAGCTAACACTGTGTTCTTGGTTGAAATGAATTTGCCACTTTTGGCAAAGTCATCCAGGAGAACCTCAATGTTATACAATAAAGGATTGTCAGGGCTTGATAAAACAGAAATTGTTCAACACAGCTTAGAGAAGAAATAGCAAACGGGAGCCCGCATGCTAAATATGTATATATATATATATACACACACACATACACATATATACACATATATATGTATACATACACATATATATAGAGAGAGAGACTTTGTTTAGATAAAACATTATTTTAAATTAAATTTTAAAAAATTAAGAAAAAACATAAAACCGAAAGCAATAAACAAACAAGACAAAAGCTCATAAATGCAGACAATAGTTTAGGGGTTACCAGAGGGAAAGTGTTGGGTAGTTAGGCATGACCAACAGGAGAGAAGCCCCAGCTCTGTAACCATAGAAACTTCCTTTGAAGACGTTCCTTAAGCACCTCCCAGAAACGCCTCCTTTTTGGGGTTATAAATTACCCCAAATCCTAGAGCACTAAGGCCATAAACGCGGCTGGCTAAACCAGCTACAAACACGTGTGCAGAAGGTACTACCCCAATTTGCTGCAATCTAATGCTCATTATACTGTCAGTATGATACTATGTTTATGTCTGGAATTTCATGAATCTAATTATAACAGACTGAATTCTGGGTAAGCACGTGCACAGTAGACAAAGTGTTATATAGCAGCCAATGGTCAGTCAAGATGGCCTTACATAGGGATGATCTAAGACCTCCCATCATGGCCCCAATATCATACAGACTTTTCCATTTCTGTGTTGTTATAGCTCTCCTTGCTAAAATCCCTCTCCTCCCTTGGGGTTTACTGTCTTATTTCTTTACCTCCCAAATTCCACGGGGCTTCAGCCTTCCTTAGTGTGTCCCGTCTCCTTCTAAAATGTATTTTCAATAAATCTTACTTTTCTTAAATCTCACCAACCTGTAATTCTTTGCTGTGTCAATGAGAAAGAACCAAGGGACAACACACAAACCTCTATCCTCCTCCCCCATGCTGCTGGGGCAATGTCAAATTTCACATCACCCCAGTGATAACAAAAGTGAGGAGGGGAGAGGTAGATAAGAGTAAAGGGGGTGAAATTTATGGTGACAGAAGATCTGACTTTGGGTGATGAACACACAATGCAATATACAGATGATGTATTATTGAATCGTACACTCAAAACCTGTATAATTTTATTAACCAATGATGCCTCAACACCTTTAATAAAATAAATAATAAAAAAGACACAATTTACATCTAAAATTTATTTTAAGCCTAGAAAAACAAAAACAAAGTGAATTTATAGATTCTCTTGAAAACCTGTAAACTCAGATGAGACTGCTTCCATGGTCTCTGAAGAGAACAATCAACCTATTAGTGAAGCAGGCACTCTGTCTGCCACAGGCTCCATCCAGCCTTCACCATCGTCTACCTCCACTGGCTTCATTTGTTTGGAGTGTAAGCATGTGATCTCGTGTCCCCTGGTTTATGGATTAAAGAGTCTTGAGGAGGAGCCATATCACAATCATATACACGACAATAATGCATACCATCCTAAGCCATGTACATACCATAGAAATGCAAGCACAGCTACTGTTACAGATTGTATCAAAGTTACCATGTGGCTACAGTACCATTAGTAAAATTATCAAGAGAATTTTTCCACAAACACCTAGAAGGGAAGTCCTGCTCGTAACAAAGTCCAAGCAATCTGCATACCACTAATCCATATATAAAAGAAGGTTCGACAAGGGGGTACAAATATTTTATCACTGGCCATGTATCACACAAGAGGAGGCAAAGAAACTAACAAATGTAATGACTTTCTAAGATCATTGAAAAATAAGGCATAATTAAAAAGAGACAAATTTGAAATGTTAAAAAGTCATGATTTTAAAAAAATACATGTTGATACACACCATTCTGACAGCAGAAAAAAAAAAAAAGAGACATTTTAGTAGGATAAACTTTTAGTTTATTCCTAAGAAGGTAAGGTTTGATCAGTGAGCTATAAGAATGACATTTCTTAGTAACAGGAAATCCACTTGCTTATGTTTTATAAAACAGTTTTAGTAGTTTCCAAACCTTGCTGTAGGCAAATTAAATTTAAAACAACCCTGTGCCAATGTAACTTTTGCTCCTTTGCAGTGAGTCACTACAGTTCATTGACTTTATTGGAGATAGCAAGAATTAAGAGAGAAAAATCTTCAAATGATTTAAAAAGCATTGTTTCAATGCACACTGTCTTTCTTTTATCTTCTTCCTGCATATTTCTTTGTTTATTAGGTTTCTGCTGGTAGGAAGATATCATTGAATGCTAACGTGTCAGTGTTTGCCTATTAAAGTTGCTGCTTTCATGTCCCAAGCAACCCACTAGTTCATTAATCAGAGTATTCAGGGAATTTGTATTATAGTCGGGACCATAGGTATCAGCGTAAAAGTACGCATGAATAGGCAGGTCAGGGCTATGATTTTTTATATCATTTTACTTTCAGTATTGTAAGTACTCTTGGTTCCTTTTTATTGTGAAATAAACATGTCTCTCTCAAACAGAATATAACTTAAATAATACAATTTTCTTGTTCGGTGATATAGCTCTAAGATAAAAAGTGGGAATATTTATTGATGGTTATCTTAGTAATAGTGTGATTGAGAGATAAGTGATCCTAGAGATATAACGGGCTTAAATTTAATCATTTATGGATCCAGTATTCAAACCCCTGTTATTGGCAGTTCATTTGATCTGAGCCTCTTATTATAAAATATGTAAAGTTAAAAAAAAAATCAAAAACAAAAGCAATGTTTGATTTTACTCGAGGAGAGGATCTAAACACAAGTAGTATAAGCCATTTTGGGGGGCGGGGGAGGGGGAAACCTGTAGAATATATCATCCAAAACTAAATTAAACATTCTCCAGTTTTTATTTTCAATCTGACTCTTGCTGTCACACAATTTAGGCTCAGATAATCTGAAAACCCAATATATCTTCTTCTTTCAGAAAAACTTGGACTCCAATATTGGGCCTACCTAATAACTAGCTAATAAAATAAGAGTACACTTCTCATGCTTGGTTTTATCAACATAAAATGCTTACCCACAAAAGGAGGAAAAAAACATGCTGAAACCAGAAAGAAAGGAAAGAAGGAAAGAAGGAAAGAAGGAAAGAAGAAAGGAAGGAAGGAAGGAAGTAAGGAAGGAAGGAAGGAAGGAAGGAAGGAAGGAAGGAAGGAAGGAAGGAAGGAAGGAAGGAAGGAAAACGAAACACCAGAACAAAATCTCTTTGCTTAATTTAGGAGTTTTCTTTTACTGGCTTATACTGCTGTATTTCCATTGAAAGCATTTGGTATATTTCAGAATGACAGGTAACAATTAAGACTGTAATTAAATTTGCGTATTGTATAGATGTTCAACATTAAAACTTTTATTAATAGGAAATGAAAAATGTGAACCATTCAGATTTAAGAATACAAAGACATGTAGAGATGTGCCTGTGGTACTATTTTCATTATTTTTTACGTATGTGTATGAAAGTGAAAAAGAAATTCATAATCCAGGGAATGTAAGGTTATATATAAGAAGGTATGACTGATGAATAATGTTTTCTTTGTTTCCACTTTCGTCTCTGAAATATAGTCCAAGACAATGTTGTAAATAGATAAAAAAGAAAAACAAACAGAATATATAACCAACAGAGATGAAAAGGTTCTCTTGAAGCCTCAAGGATTGAAAACATGCATTTCAAATTGTTATTTTTATTAGGTATTTCTTGAAATTCATTTTAACTATTTCAGGATGTATGCATACTATTTCTGAAGCCATTTTTTTCAGCTTATTAAAAGTTACTATGAACGTTTGAAGCTTTTCTCTAGAGATCGGTTTTAATTTATT
>NW_006437828.1:3768961-3786363 GCF_000325575.1 Pteropus alecto
AAAATATTGGGACTACCCTTAAGAAAAGGCTTAAATATCACTTATTTTCTCTATTATTTTACTTTTAAATATCTTTCCACATAATATATTGGTGATAGAGATACATTTTTCTTAGCATCGTTTAAACGAACTTGATCACATATGTAAGAAATTTATATGTTCAAATTAGCTCATTTCATCACCTGAACCTTAACTCCTTTCTATGTGCTCTTGGAAGTTCTTATTATTTTAGGGGTTGGGGAGATATGATGTTTTAAAAGACAAAATCAAAGGTAATAACTGGGAAAGAATGCTAGAGTCTGGTGTATGAGTAATTTGTATTCTTTCTGGGGGCACTTCTGAGCTTTCATGGTCTTCATTAGTTTGCGATTAAAACAAACAACAAACATACAACTGATTTCCTTTTTCCCTCCACCACAACTGTGAAACTACAACTAAGCAATAGCTAATACTAGCAATATCATTGGATATAAGTGCTTATTTTTATTAATTTGTTTTCCTGTAAAGAATGTCATTGCCTTTCAGTGTGGACATCATTAACTATTTTATTCAAATAGCTTATTGAATAAAGTCATTTTAAAAGAGTCTATTCTCTTTAAGAAGTCTCAAGTTCTTTTTTCCATTTTTTAAATTTAGATATCGTCCTCACACCATAACATCAACCCTCTTAAAGTGTACAATTCAGTGTTTTCTTTTTAATTTTTGCAAAGTTTTGCAATTATCACCACTAATTCCAGAATATTTTCATCATCCTATACTCACCAACAGTTAACACCGCATACCCATTTTCCACCTTCTACTGGAAATTACTAATCTACTTTCTATTTATAAAGTTGCCTATTTGGGACATTCAATCTGAATGAAAGCGTGCAAGCTGTGGTTTTTTGTATCTGATTTCTTTTACTTAGCTTACTTTTTCTTTGCATTTACAACTTGGCTAAATGTCACAAGAGGCCAATCTTTTAGCTTGTCTCAGCTTCTGACAGTCTTCCTCACTAAGCTTAATCATATCTAGATTTTGATTTAAAGTAAGAAACTTATGACTATTCCTTTCACTTGAACACACAGAGGCCATTGCAGGATTATTAATTGGCCCAATTTTAATATTGTTGTGTCTCAGGGAACAGGGAGGCCTAAGGAGAGGGAGGGAGCTAGAGGAGGATTGGGTGGCCAGTGGGGCAGTCAAAGCAAGTACAACATTTATAGATTAAGTTCACCATCTTATGTGGACACTATTCATGGAACCTCAAAACAAGTAGTACCATCAGAGATCACTGATCACAAATTATCATAACAAATATAATAATAATGAAAAAGTTTGAAATATTGCAAGAATTGCCAAAATGTGACACAGAAACACGAAGTGAGCCAAATGCCTTTGGAAAAATGGTGCTAATACACTGGTCTTGACACAAGGTAGCTATAAACCTATTTGTAAAAAACTCACTATCTGTGAAGTATAATAAAATGAGGTTTACTTGTATATTTTCGATCCCTGGTCTGCAATGGTGACTTTCCTGGCCGATCTTAATCATAGACTGCCCCCAATGAGAAACATAAATCTCTTCAACACACATCTCCAACCCAAGCATCAGCTTCCAGGCGCAGAACAGAGTAAAAGAGAAAAGTTTTTTGTGTGTGTCCTTAAGTCACATTGATTCAATTATGTAAATGTGATTATGAATGAACATAGCCCACATCTTATAAATGGAAAAGTAAACTTCAATTACTATCTAACCTCAGTAGTAGAAATGAGTACGGATTTTTTATATTTTTCTGATATTTTATCACATCCTTTTCTCTTTTTGAATGAATTTCCTAAGCCTATCTTCCCAGATATTTTAAGTTGATTTAAAATATAGGTAATATAACTATACCGTTCAATTTAAAAACTTCACTCGTTCCAAGAAATAGACCTTTATCGTTATTATTATAAGTCTTCCTGTATGTAAGAGCATGCTTTCCTCATTCCTCAGTAGTAATCATATTCCATTATTGTGTTTACCATACCCTTGATTTTATCCATCACAGTATCACTTGCATTTATGTCTCTAAACAATATATAATTTATTTTTGCATGTTTTTGAAGTAAAATCATATTAAACTTATTCTCTTGAAACTTGCTTTCTATTTTCTATTATGTTACTGAGAATTATTGATGCTGTTGAGTGTAGTGTCTATTTTTCATTTATTTTCATGGCTTTATCATTTTCAATTGCATAAATGAAATTAGATGTATTTATATAATCTTTCATTTGGAGTCTTTCTTATGTTTTGCTACTGGGAACAGTATTAACAAAACCATCCTTTTACAGGTTTCTGGTAAAAAATGCAAGTTTATTTAGGGAATACATCCAGATGAGGAATTGCTGGATCCATATACGTACATTTTTAACTTTAGTAGGAAATTTCAATTGTTTTTCCATATTAAAAAATATTTATATACACACATATACGATCTTTGTACATGCTAGACAAGAAATTTAGCATATATACTCACATCCTTTGTTATCTCAACATACTAGGTTGATAGTAATTTAAAACTTTTGCTGGGTTATCATGTCTTTTTTTTCTATGAGCTCAGCTATTTTTACTACAACAGTGACTTTTAAAAGTTATTTACTTTAATTATCCTTGCAATATCTCCTGAATATGTTTCTCTTTCGGTATAAATACTCTATCTAAAATTGCTTTTTGATATTTGTTAATATATGACAGATATTCTGGTACTCAAATGACTGAGAATACTCTTAATCTACTTCATATTTAAATGATAGTTCTATTAAAATTTTCTTCTCCCTATAGTTATAAAATTTATATTCATTTGGTTACTATTGTCACTGAAAAATATTTTGACATTCTGATTTTTGTTTATTTTGAATGGCAGTATTCTATTCTTCTGGAATATTTTATAATTTTATTTTTGTCAATGATATTTTAAATTTCTCCTGAGTGTCTACATTTTAAATGATCCTTATCTCTTTGTTTTAGCATTTTTAACTTTCAGGGTTTAATGCATTTTTTTTTAAAATTATGAGATATTTAAATACATCAAATATTTCCCAAATTTTTATTTTCTCTCATTTTATAAATCCTACAATTCATATGTTAAAACTTCTACATTATCTTTTATTTCTCTTCATTTATTTTTTTATATTTTTTATTAATTTATTCTCTATGGATACTTCTGGGAGAAGTTTTCAATCTGAAACTCCATTTTTCTAATTTGTTTCTAATGGGCAAACATTCTCTAATTACCCATTTACCATGTTCTTTATTTTAGCTTTTATTTCCCATCTATATTTTGGTTTGGTGTTTTTAAAACAATTTTTTTTGTTTATACATCATAGTACTAGTTAGTACATGTATCTTTTTATTGTATTATGTGAAGTTTTATTATTTGTTCTTCAAAAGTGCCAAAACATTTGCTTATTACTGAACCTGTGATTGATCCAGCTTATTGATTTCCTTTGAAATAAAGGTATTCCTCAGGTAGCTTATTGATTTATTTGTGAGCTCCTATTTCTTGCAGTTAAAAATTGAATAAAGACCAAAGAATACACTATAGTCTATGTGAACACTATGACCACAAAGAAAGGACTAGGTGAAAATAACTCCTGGAGTGATGAGCACACTAGGTATGAAAAAACTATATTTATTCTTCTTCATCTCACGAAATGACTTCTGTGAAGTGAGATTTTCTCTCAGTCTTCCAAAGAGAAACAACTTTAGAAAAAGGTACTTCTTATCAGTGTTTCTCAAGTTTCCAATGAATATTAGAACTATAAGACAAGCTTAAGATAATACTAATGATTATGACAACATTCAGATCAATTCTGTTTTAATTGATATGGTATGTAGCTAGTGTATGGCTGTTAAAAAAAAATGTGCAGGTGACTCCAACACAAGAAGCACTGCCTGTGATTAGATTCCTCAGCCTTGTGTGTACAAAAGTTCAGAGATAAGAAATGGACTTTTCAAAGCTAGTCTATCCACACATATTTTTTCTTACAGCTTCTCACCTTCTGAATTATCATGAATTTAACCCTATGTTTCTTAAAAGCAGATGACTAAGATATTACTTGGAAGAATGAGTTCTGAATGTCCTAAAATAATGTGAAAGAGAAGCAAGAGTGGAATTAGAAGTTGTCGTTTTTTTTTTCCCTGTATCATTCTCCCACAGATATATCTAGTCTCGATAAACAACCTCCATATCTAAAATTTCAGAAGAAATTATCTGTCTCTCAGCCTTTACCTCAGAGTTTATTCTTATTTCTATGATTTCTGTTTTTATTTGGGGTGATTCTGAAGCAGGTACTCAACAGTTTACATTAATTCAGTATCTTGTTAAGAAAAACCACACCTTACTAGACATTTAAGAGTTAGGGATAGGATTTATACATTTTCTAACCATAGTACTTTTATGGAGTTATTTGCTCATCGGCATCAATAAATCAGTAACAGTTATAAAAATAAATGTACTTTTTTCAACATAAAAACTAGTATCATTGAATAAATTAAGAAATTCAATGTCTTCTCTATATTATGTAATTTGAAGTATACTAGGAAGGACACCATATTAATCTTTTACTAATAATTATATGTTCCAAATTAGTGTACTTAAAATTTATTAAGTATTTTTTCAGATATATAAATAACTCTAGTATATAGTCTCTCTCCTATACCCACTATACTCCAAATCAATAAACACTGACTAAATTATTTCTAAAGAGATTAATTCCTTTGGCATAAACATTGTTATGTTTTTCCACTCAATTTCTCTACCCTTTTTAAGACTGATATTTATATCTGCCCATTATTTATTTTGTGGTCTTGGATAAGTCATGTCATCACAATGGAATTCACTTTCCTCGCTTGAAATTGAAAATGAGACATGATGATCTGTTTGTGATCTTTTCAGTTCAAAGTACACAATTCTTATACGACTATATGAGATTGAAACATATGAAATATCCCATATCTTCTCTTTTGACTTATTAAAATGCCAGTTCCATAAGTTTTGACAATGTTTTGGCATGCTTTCTTATGCACATGATTTCAGCCAGAACATTATAAATGCCACGAGTACTTGGAAGT
Source organism: Pteropus alecto (assembly GCF_000325575.1). Classification (NCBI taxonomy): domain Eukaryota; kingdom Metazoa; phylum Chordata; class Mammalia; order Chiroptera; family Pteropodidae; genus Pteropus; species Pteropus alecto. The sequence goes on from NW_006437828.1 coordinate 3,774,059, forward strand.
TTAGAAGTGTTATTATTTAAACAATTGAAGTCACTGAAATTAAAAAAGCTCAAGGAAAGAACATAATGAATAAATCTGGACAGACCATCAATGGGAAATATTTTCTCTTTGAAATTTTACCTATGGCTAAATTATGGCACGCATAATTATTGCCAGTCACTAAGACTTGTACAACTAAATCTTGACAAAATAGAACTGGATTGTTTATATTGTTACTGAAAATAGAATGTAATTAAGCCTACTCATCATCGTTTTCAGCCTCGTAAACTAAGGGTTTTTCTTTTTGCCAAAATGACTCTTTTATAATGTTATTCAAGTCATGCTCTACACCCCACTACAATGTGAAAAATAATTTGACTAAAATTCTTCATGTGTTTCCTAGAAAAAATCCTGTGTGACTTGACTATTTTGACTATTTGATTTATAGAAAATTTCAAATGGACTCAGTAATTTCATTCTCATAGACATAATGATTTAAAATAGTTTAACAATATGTTTATACACAGAATTTTAATAGACTTCCTAATGGAGATAAGCAGAAACCCATTATTTACTATCAAGTATGTATGTGTTCTATTATAATGTCTGAGAGAACTGAAGGTATTTAATTCACCTAAATATGGCATGCTTGTCCTTGTAATGTAGCAAATATGTATGTAGGAAATGTGTATTTTAAGTGTGACCTTCAACTTCAGCATTTTAAAATAATGGTAAATCCAAATTAGTGTATTTCAAATTAGTAATTTAATTATATGTTTGGATATGTCTACCTCCTTATTTTAACTGACACTATACCAAGAGCGATGTTGCTATTGTAATCAGTGATGCATATTTAGGGGAAGGCAGTCTCTAACTTCAGCAGGTATTTCTGAAAAAAAAAAGAGTCTTTAGGTGAAGCCCTGTGAAACGGTCCTTCAATCACTCATGATAAGCTGCGATACATTTTGTTTCTATAGCTCCTGGTTACAGAGATGGTCATCCCCAGAAAACTAGATGTTTAGATTTACTTCTACTTTTATTCAATTAGAGCAAGTCTTGTTATGCAGTTAGTTAGAGGAGTGATATATTATGAAATAAGTACTTTTAAAATGATGTAAATTTAAACAACCACTATATACTTAGAGATCTTGTGTTACAAAATTGATTTGAAAATTTCAGAAGATTATATATAGACACTTCTTTCTTTTTGGTTGGGTCAGCATGGTAAAATTTATCATTTTTAATATCCCATGTAGTATTCATTATATAAGGCCTACTGTAACTACATGAATATATATGTGAGCGAATACAAGTGGTATTTTAAATATACACAAATATATATTGTTAACTTCGTTCATATTACAGTTTTCCCATGCTATCTGAAAGTTGAATGTTCCTATGAAAACTCTTGTAAGCAGAAATGTCTTAAAGGGAAGAAGTGGATCCCCTGTTTTCCAAAAATTTCATTACACCACTTCGCTTTTACAAAAGAGGTTCATTACTACAGTAATAATTTGTTTGTTTGTTGGTTAGTTGGTTTTTCATAAAAGCAAAAATCTTCTATGGATTTATTTTGGTTAATGAAAACAGGTACTCTTCTAGATCTTTCCTAAAAGCAAAATGGTATAATATGAACTTTCAGAAAGCAAGGGATACTTCCATAAGATATTTATATCTTACTGTAAATTCATATAATTTTTTCATTTCTTATTATAGGTTGGTGAGTAATTGACTACCTCTAGGGCTTTCTATAGAAATATATTACATAAATAGCTACATTTTCCTAGAAAGTATCCATTAAAAAACATCTTACAAGTTCTACTACACTGACGCATGATCTATAAAAATTTCATGCTCCTGAATAAATTCTAGTATTAGATTCGAATAATCATTAAAGGGCCATGTTATGGCAGATACAATTTTAAACAAAGCAGCATCCCTTATGTCTAATGAATTTCTTTTCCTTACCTAGCTACTTTCATAAATCTGCCTCCGATACACATAAGAGGAATCTCTCTTTGATCCTAATATTGAGAATGTGCATGAGAGTGAGATTCGATAGCCTCTGAAAATACAAAGTCTCAAACATCTACTATTTCTTATCAGATTTATCACTGTTTCTTTGGCTCTTATATTTAATTAACAGCAACTCTTGGCTTCAGGAATGCTTCATAGGACAATCTTGATTGTCATAATTTAATAATGAGAAATGAAATTTATTAAGTGACTGATTATCTTTCCATGAAGAAAACCAGAAAAAAAAACATTAATAAAGTTCATCTAATACATTTTAATAAAAATGCATAGCTATATGGGATCATTCTTTAAGTTTTTTTTTTTTTTTTTGCTACCCAATTAATGTATCTCTCCATTTAAATCATTTGCTTGTTGAATGGAAGAGGAACTTTTAGGATTTAGGAAGGAAAGAAAACATATAACACTGACACCTTGGATCAGTATTTTCTGACTTGAAAAACTTTAAGAGGATGTCCAGAGGCAAAAAACTTACGTATAAATATGGCTTATATAAAGTTTTTTTTAAAAAGCACTTATTTAAAAAAAAAAATTGCATTCTATGTCATTAAGACATAAAATTATATCCCCTCAAATCAAATTAAGCTTGCATTAGACTAGAACAGCATAGGAAAAATTCTCCATTTACCCTCTTTCCTGATTTAGAGTTCATAATTTAGACTAGGCTATACCTTTTCCTTCTATGAGTTCCTCTAAACAAACAAACAAACATACAAATAAGAAAACAACAACAGGATCACACAGCCCAGGAACATGAGAGCATTATCAGTGTATCAAAAAAGATTACATTATGAGAGGCAATTAAACTGGTATATCCTGAACTGGTCTTACTAAACCATCTCTCGTGTCTTTCTGCATGCTATTGGTTAATGCACTCTGAAATTCAGAGGCAAATTTTGACAGCACATTCATTTCAGAATAACCTTATACAGATGATGGACTATCTTGCCATTTAAAAAAATCCTTCTAGGTAATTGGGTAACAAAAGAATTAAATTCATTTCTTAGATGAACCTGCCATAGGAAATACAATCTCTGTGTAAGTTATGAGAACTGATAATCCAGAATCTGAGTGGCGACTTCAAAAGTCATATTTTTTTGGCCAGCTGCCTTTCTAATATCTATCAATAATTATTTTATCTTGAAACTCACCCCTTAAAATTTATCCATCTATCTCATCTAGGCTTTTATCCTAATTTATTCCGGCCTAACTGCTTCGAATCCCTGCCCATCTCCCTCATCTGCACATTAAATACTCTTTAACCTCATTTCCTTCATCCAGTTTAACCATTTATGTTCATCCTCTCTTTCTTGAGATCTAACTTCTCTGCCTCTATGACTGATGCTCTCTTTGTTCATTTCCTCAGGACGGTATGTTTTGGGTCCCATACAAAATTAACAGCTTTTTGGGTTCCCTTGGCAAATGACCAGGAGTAGCAAACCCAAAGGAGAAGATGCAGCCTCCAAAAATCCAAACAGGCCCACTGGGCCTTATGCTTCTTTTTGGCTGGTATTAGGACACAGACGTCACAGCTTCAGAAGGGGAACCACTGGACTTCTAAAAATTTCATTGAAGTTGAAGCTCCCTGAATTTTTGTCAGATTGATTTCCCACCCTCTGACATATGCGTATTTTACCAATAATGTTAGAATAGTGGCTACTATATTTGTGTGTTCCGTTTCTTTGGAGAACCCTGGCTGATTCAGATTTTGGTAGCTAAAGAGGTTGTAAAGGAACAGAATCTTAAAGGTGAGCTTTCTAAATTGTTTCTGGGTTTTCTAGAATTCTAGAATCAGTATCTAATCTGATTATATTTAAAGGCACTAATAACATTATTTTCAGTGGTAAAGAGGTCACTGACAATAATGTCATGATGTGGCAATAGCAACATGCAAGATGTCACTATTGGATATTCTTAATCAAACACATAAAAGGCAATATTCTGGTTTACCATGTATTTGATAACTTAAATGTTTTGCCTAAATGAATGAGTATAAAGAAATTGGCTGGTTACTATTAATTCTTTAAGTTCTTTCATTTGATTAGATTGAGATCATTCAAAATAGAATCACTGGTTTCCTTCATGAAAACTATAAATGTTGTCAGGATTATATTCTGAAACTACTATAACTCCTAAATACTGCCTGACACCTCTTTCTGTTGCAATTGCTCCTTAACCCCTAAAACCAAAATTCTACTTCTGTACCTGTGAAAACCTGTCATCTTTTTTAGCATAGAGTAGGAGATGGATGGATTGACGGATAGATGACAAATAGATGATAGATAGATAGATAGATAGATAGATAGATAGATAGATAGATAGATGCATATGTAATGTATATAACATCATATATATTATATATAGATAAATGATAGATAATATGTATAAAACACATAATAAATTAGATATAGATATCGATATGTAGCTGTCACCTATTATATATATCTAAATATGTTGTTGTTTATCAGTTTATAGTTATTATAAAAAAACTACATTGTTTCTTTTGTGTGTCCTTTCTAAGAATACTGAATGTTCATTAATGCGTGCCCCTAAGCTTTCACTTGTCTCATTTTGAGCATGTTCATCAATACATATTTTATTGTTTTTTGGTTGTTTTTTTATTTTTTAAAAATTTATTTTTAGAGTGGTTAGGGATACAACAAAATTGAAAAGGAAGTAGAGATTTCCTCAATTCTCCTTACCTCACAATGAATCACTCAGCAGATTGTATATTCTTTTCTTCAGCTTTGCCGAGGTATAATTAAAATATAAAATTATAACATATTTAAAATATGCGACATGGTGATTTGATTTATATATATCCTGTGAAAGGATTCCCATTGAGCTAGTAAACAGTTTCATGACTTCACATATTTACTTTTTTTTTTTTTTTTTGGTAAGAACTCTTAAGTTGTAGTCTGTTAGCAAAATCCAATGATACGATACACTATTTTCTACTACAGTCACCATGTTATGCATTAAATCCCCAGAACTGTTGATCTTATAACCAAACATTTGTATCTTTTACCAAGTTCTCCCTATTTTCCCCATCCCCTTAGACCCTGGCAACCATTGTAAAAGTGGAAATTCTTCAGTTACAGGGAGGTGATATCTCCAGGCGCCCACCCCAGGAGAAGCACAACATTCCAAGGTGCAGATAATAAAACTGTCTACTAGGCCTTGTTTGATCTGAGAAGTTCCCCGGGATACATTTATCTTTGTACAAAACGTTAAAGGCTAACTTCTGCTTCTTGTAATCTGCTTATTCAAGGATGTAGTTGGAGGCTTTATAAACTGACTCCTCCAGAAGCTCGGGGCTGATCTCCTCTAACCCTGCGTGGTAGAGAATCAGTCGCCCGCCAGCTAATAAAGGCTCATAATTAATCTCAATTGGCTCCGTGGGTCTTATAACACCACCATTTTACTCTTTTTCTTGAGTTCAATTTTTTTTTTTTTTTTTAGCATTCCATATATTAGTGGTACCTTTGCAGTATATGTCTTTCTCTGTCTGCCTTGTTACTTTGCAAAATGTCCTCCAGTTTCATCCATGTTATTGCAAATGCTATAATTTCTTTCTTTTTATGGTTGAGTAATATTCCATTGTGTGTGTGTGACATATTCTTTATACATTCATTGGTCAATGGACACTTAGTTTGTTCCCATATCTTGGCTATTGTGAATAATGCTGCAACAAACATGGGAAGTACAGATATCTCCTCAAGATAGCAATTTTCATTCCTTTGGATATATACTCAGAAATGGGATTGCTGGGTCATATGGCAATTGTATTTTTAATTTCTTGAGGAACTTCCATATTGTTTTCCATAGTAACTGTACTACTTTACATAACCACAAACAATGTATAAGGGTTTCCTTTTCTCCACATCCCATCAGCATTTGTTATCTCTTATCTTCTCAGTAACAGATATCATAAGGGTTATGAGGTTATATCTCATTGTGGTTTTGGTTTGCATATCTCTGATGATTAGTGACACTGAGCACCTTTCCATGTACCTGTTGACCATTGATTTATATCTTCTTTAGAACATATCTTTTTGAGTCTTTCTCCCATTTTTTTAATTAGGTTATTTGTATTTTGCTATTGAATTATAGGAGCTCCTTTTATAATTCGGATATTAACCCCTTACTGCATAGGTGGTTTGCAAATTTTTTCTCTTATTCTATAGGTAGCTTTTTATTTTGTTAATAGTTTACTTTGCTGTGCAGAAATATTTAGTTTTATGGAGTCCCACTGTTTATTTTTGCTTTTGTAACCTCTCTTTTTGCTGTTAAATCCTCAAAAATCATGTCCAAAACATACCAGGAGCTTATTACTTATTTATTTTTCTGGGATTTTTAAGGGTTCAGGTCTTAGATTCAAGTTGTAAATCAATTTTGAGTTTTTTTGTGTGTATAATAAGATGGTGGCCAGTTTCAATTTTTGATGTAACTGACTGGTATCTAGGAAACCTTTGGGTCAGGATCGTTGAACCTATTGCTCAGAATTTTTTTTTTTTTTTTTTGTAAAGGAATCTAATGTCTTACCACTTAATTTCCCATTTTTTTTTGTAAAAAATATTTTGTTTTGAGATTTTTTTTTTTTTTTTTTTTTTTTTTTTTTTTTTTTTTTTTGCTTCCTAAATTTAGTATTAACAAATTCAATATTTAGACTGGTAATAAATCCCTTGATTTATCTCATTAAGGCGGCTGTTTTTAATTATGTGTGTTCATGTAAACCTATTTCCACTGTGAGCACTCTTTAGAGAATTTTAGTACTTCAGCAAATGTTTCCAGTTCTCTAACAATGCCAGAAGGATGTGAAAGATTTAATAATTTTGATATAAACCCATATTCATGGTGAAAACCAAGACAATGGTTCCCTCAATTCAACTCCAGGGGTGGCCTTAGGGCAATTTTGATTACAGTTTTTCTAACTAGGACAGGGATCTCTGTTACTGATTTGTTTTTTGGGTTTTTTTTTTTTCAAAATTTTTGAAGACAATAGTAAGCACATTCCTTTGGGCTTTCTTAACTCAGTTATGAAACTTATTTCCCATTCTTCTAATATGCTTGGAAATCTTCACAAAAAAACACTTTAGCCATTTCAAAATTTTCTGCTCAAAATTTTATGATCCCATGGAAACACCTATCACCATGTTTACTGACCAAAGGCACTTTGATCACCTCCCCCAAAATTAAGAAATTTGCTCCTTTTGAAGATTTTATAGATGCTTGTGGCTTTGATATGAAAACCATCTCAAGTTAAGTCACCTAGACAGTCCTATCTTAGTGAAAGGCCATGATGAATAGCCCAGACACCCTGGTAACAGATTATAATTCTTTTAGTTGATTCGTGCTTACCTGACCTCTCTAACTTCAAATAATTGAGTTAACAGTCATTGCATGTCACAGGAAATATATTTATAAACATTTTTCTATTTTCACACATTCTATTTAACCCAACATCTTCTTTAGGACTGCCTGTGTACTGTCTCCAAACTTTCCTACCTACTTCTCTTCTGCTAGGAATGCTTTCTCAACTTTAAAATATTGTCCCAGTATCTCTTTCTGGCATGAAAGTATTCTGACTCATTTGCTCTAATTCTTAATCTAAATCTTAAAAAGAAAATCAATATGCACTAAATTGAATGGTCATTGACTTCCATAGACTCTATAAGAGGTGACTAATTTTCTCTGAAAGTAACACATCAGAAAACCATTTAGGGCAGAGAATTTGCCTTAATATAGCTCTAATATTTTTTTTTTCAGGTCTACTGGACTTCCAATAAGTTTATGCTCACATCACTACAAAATGGCAAGAGACACTTTATAAATTATATGACTGGTTAACTGTTGCTGTTGCCATTGAAGACTCAGACTTTTGCAGATGTGTGATTTCTCCAAACTTTAAAAGAGAAGCAACTTCCAACATTTGGGATTAATGCTCGTAGTTTAATATTATTATAAAAGCCAACTAGACTAGAGACCAGGAGAGGAATCACTAGCTATAGAGGTCTTAGATGTCAGTTACTATCGTGCATAGATTTTTCTGCTCGAGCTCCCACACTATGCGACTCTAAGATGGGTACCTCCACAGCTGGGAACTGTACTATGAGCCACATTGGCTGGGCCATTGGATTGTAGCCATTGGATAATAATAGTAATAATTAATAATAATAATGATGTCAAAATTTTATATTTGATTTACATTTATTTTTATGTATTTTTAAATATATGTTTTTATATATATTTCAATGAACATTTTTAGATTAGAACCATAGAACACATAAATAATTTAGGCACACTCAAAAATTTTCCTGGTGGGACAAATTAATAATTAAAATTGTTGAAACTATTACTCTAAATGACTATTTTAACTCCAAAATTCCAGAAAACTTTAAGCCTGTCCTAAGCCCTAAAAAGGTGTCTTAAAATTGATTTGAAGTTTTGAAGGAATTGCCAACCTATTTTTCCAAAGTAGCTATATTAGTTTATCTTCTCATCAGCAATGTATGATTGATCTAGTTTCTTCACATCCTCATCGGCCTTTGGGGTTTGGGGTTGTCACTATTTTTTTTTTTTTAATTTCAGCCATTTTCATATGTGAGTAGTGATATGTAAACATGCAACTCTCATATGACCCAGTAATTGCTTTCCTGAGGATTTATTGCAGAAAAATCAAAATTTCTGTTCACACAAAACCTGTACATGAATGCATATAGCAACTTTACCTGTAATAACCAGAGCCTGGAAACAACCAAAATGTTCTTTCGCATGTGAAAGGTCAAATGAACTTATGATATACCCAAATCATGGACTACCATTCTGCAGTAAATAGGAAAAAATATTAAACACATTAAAATCTGTCTGAATCTCTGGAGAATTATGCTAAGTGAAACACAAATCCCAAAATGTCATATACAGAATAATTCCATTTCCACAATACTCTTGAAATGACAAAATTATAGACTTGAATAACAAGTCAGTAATTGTTGGAAGTGAAGGAGAAAATGGGTGAGAAGAAGAAGATATGGCAACATGAGAATTGGAGGTGATGAGGGAAGTGTTCTGTGCCTTGACTGTATTAATATCAATATCCTAGTTACGATATTGTCCTATAGTTTTGCAAGATGTCACCCTTAGGAGAATTTGGGTAAAGAGTACATAGGATTTTTCCTGTATCATCTCTTACAACGGCACGTGAATTTACGATGATGTAAAATAAAAAGTTTGATTTAAAAAGGGAATATGTGCGCCTTCATTTATTTTTTGAGTAATCCTCCAAATATTGTATTTAGTATTTTATTTCCTCATATATTTTTCATTATAGTAATGGTAACAGAAGAGAAAAGAAAGGGATGTAGCCGGATGAAGACTTTTGTAATTTTAAAACTCTTGTAGGTATTATTCATTTCATATCATCTTTGCATCTCAATAAAAAGAATAGAAAACATTTTTTCCATATTTTGTAATAAACATATTTCAATTGCATTTTTCACATATTTGAGCAAATTCTCAAGTATCAATTGAATTTCTTCACAAATGAGAAGAAATTAAAAATAATTGTGATCACCTTTCCAGAGTGACCTATGTTTTACAATGTTTTGCCTCTAAACATTAAAATTTTGAAATGCTTACTAAGGCACTCTTCTTAATAGTTTGTAAGAAAAAGTTAATTATTCAAATAGAATAGCCTCAGGCATGGTCTAATTGTTAATTCTCTAGATGTCTTAATCTCTACTGTTTCAAGGTAAGCACTTTAAAACAATATACCGTGAATATATCACCAGCTCTCTCTCCAGAATGACAAATCAAGCATATGCCCTTCATTTTTATTTATTTTCAATAGACAAAAAGAATTGTAAAAATGCTTTCTTTCATTTTAGTTGAAATTGCTATACATATTCCTACAAACGTGGCATGAAAAATAAAAATGTGCTTCCATAAAACGTTTTAAAATATAAATTTAATTTCCACATCTGAAAGGATGAAGTAGATGTACCATTTTTCATATACCTTCTGCTAAGTACAACTCAAAATGCTGGATATTATTATATAAAAGAAAAATTACAAAGACTCTTAAAGGGAGAGAAGACAGAGAAGCTAGAAAACTTGAGACTCAAGGAACAAAACATTCGTGAGTTCCTGTGAGTTTTTTGTTTTGTTTTGTTTTTCGATTTTTGTTTTGCCATATGTATCAAAGACTTGAAACTGAAGAAGCTGAAAATGCAAAAATACCAATAAATACATTCGCAATGAGCCTAACTTAGTAGAAAAGAAATATTATTTAGATGAAAACGGCTCTATTCGAGGCAAGCACCTTAGGAAAAAAAACATGACCCCAATCTGACTCACACCAGCAAAGGCAAAGCCAGAAACCAGCACTTCCGGATGTGAGAGGCTGTGAAGACGCACCTAGCTGCTGCCAGAGCGGGATCAGAAAGGGCCAAGTGGGGAGCCAGGGTCTTCACCTCTTCCTGGTAGTAAGTTACTTTATCCTCCATACGGTGTCTGTGAAGACAACATGGAGACCCTGGACTTCCATGTCCACCCTGAAACACTGGGGTACCCTTCCACTCTCTGATATGTGGTGTCAGGAGATCTAGGGGAGAGTCAGGACCGTGGGGGTTATGGAGACAACATAGGATCCAGAATCCCCATCTCTACCCATCAGTCATGAGGAACCTCCCTAATTTGGGGTGTCGTGGAGGCTGAGTGAAGAACCCGGGCTTGAATTTCCACTTTGTATCAAGGAGAGTATGTTCAACCTTTCTCTGGCAAAAGCAGTGTCGGAAAAAGACAGTTAAAAGAGAACTTTTTCATAATATCCAGAGTCCCACAACGTAATGTAAAAATGTGTAGGTTTCCACTGAAAATTACTTGTCATACAAAACAACAACAACAATAATAATAAAACAGGAAGAGCACAAACTATGTTAAAATGTTTGTTCTATGAAAGATACTGTGAAGAAAATAAAAATGAAAGCTATCTAGAAGGAGAAAATATTTGCAAACCACATGGATGACAAAAGACTAGCATCTAGGTTACAAAAACTCGTAAAACACATTAATAAAAAAATCCAATTAAAAATGAGATGAATATAAGGAATCCAAATCAGAAAGGAAAAAGTAAAATTATTTCGGTTCCCAAATGACATAATCTTGTCATCTTGTATGTAAATAAACCTAAAGATTTTACAGACAATACAACAGAACTAACAAACTAATTCAGTAAAGTTGCAGGATATTAAATCAACATAAAAAAATCAGTTGCAATTGTATATACCAACAATGAACCATCTATCTGAAAAGGAAATTAAAAAAAAAAAATTCCACATACAATAAAAAAAGAATAAAATATGTAAGGATAAATTTAACTAAAGAGGTGAAAGATCTGTACATAAAACTACAAGGCACTTTAAAAAATTAAACAGACACAAATAAATAAAAAGACATCCTGTGTTCATGGATTAAAAGAACAAATATTGTTAACATTTCCATAAAGCCCAAAGAGATCCATGGATTCAATATGACACTCATGAAATTCCTAATGTCATTTTTACAGAAAGAGAAAAAAAAAATCTTAAAATATATGTGGAACTACAAAGGACCCAAATAGGTAAAGCTATCTTGAGAATGAAGAATGAAGAGAGAGTAAAGAGGGAGGCTTCAAACTTCCTGGCTCCAAAACACATGACAAAGCTACAGTAATCAAACCAGTATGGTATTAGCATAAAAACAGAAACATGGATGAATGGAAAAGAATTCCATAGATCAATGGAAAAGAAAGCCCTAAAATAAACTCAGACATACATGGCTAAATAATCTTTCATAAGGATACCGAGACTACACATGGGATATAATAATCTCTTCAGCCATCAACAGAATTGAAAGGCAGGTACAGAATGTGAGAAAACATGTGCAAGCCTTATATCTGAAAAGGGCTAATATCCAAAATATATATGAAATGTCAACACCCAATTCTTTTAAAAAAACAAAGAAACCAATTAAACACGAGCAAGAGACTTGAATAATTTCTCTAAAGAAGACATGCAAATGACCAACAGACTTCTAAAAAAGTGTTCAACATCACTAATCATTAAGGAAATGCAAATCAAAAGGACAATGCGATATAACCTAACATCTGTTAGGATGTGTATGATTCAAAGGGAAAAAAAAGATAACAGATATTGGTGAGGATGTGGAGAAATTAGAACCTTTCTACAGTGATGGAGGGGAGGTAAAATGGTGTAGCCATCATGTAAAATAGTATTGAGATTCCTCAAAGAATT
>NW_006437828.1:3786415-3789686 GCF_000325575.1 Pteropus alecto
AAGAAAGAAAGAAAGAAAGAAAGGAAGGAAGGAAGGAAGGAAGGAAGGAAGGAAGGAAGCAAGGAAGGAAGGAAGGAAGGAAGGAAGGAAGGAAAGAAGGAAGGGAGGAAGAAAAAGAAATTCAAATGACCAACAGCTATAAGAAAAGAGACTCAACATCACCAATCACCAGAGAAATGCAAACCAAAACCATAGTAAATGATATCACCTCACATCTGTTATGATGATCATTGCTATGGGCTAAATATCTGTGTCCCTCCAAAAACTCATGTGATAAAATCTTAATCCGCAATGTGATGGTGTGAGATCAGTGGGAGGTAATTTGATATAAATGAGGTCATGAGGGTGGAGCCTCTATAATGGCATCAGTGCCCCTGTGACACAAGAACAGAAAGCTTGCTCTCTCTCTCTCTTTGTCCTCCATAAAAGGATATGGCAACAAATCATCCCTCTGAATACTAGAAAGAGAGCTCAATACTGTACAATAACTGTACAGTACTTTGCAGTTACAATATGGGACTATGCACTTAAAATTTGAGTATCGATCTTAATTAATTTTTTAACCACAATAAAAAAATGGCACAAAGAGATATTTTACAAAAGAGGATATGCAGAATGCACATAGGCATAGGAAAAGATATCTAACATAATTAGCCATTAGGAAAATGCAAATTCAAACCACAATGAGATATTATTATACATTTATAAGTATAGGTAAATTAAAAAATATTTATACTATATGCGAGCAATGATGTGAAGAAACTGAATCACTCATATATTGCTGATGGAAACATGAAGCACTAGAGCTATTCTGGAAAGTTTTGACATGTAACTACCACATGACTCAACAATTGCAGTCCTGGAAATTTATCCCAGAGCAATGGAGACTTAGGTGTACCCAAAAACCTGTACACAAATGTCACAGCAACTTAATTTTCAGTAGCCAAAACACTGAAACAACGTATGTGCCCTTTAGTAGGCAGATGGCTAAACAAACTGAGGTACATGCAGACCTTGGGGTACTACTCAGCAATGAAAAGAAATGGGCTATTGAAACATGCAACGACCTGCCTGAATCTAGAGAGAATTGTGCTGAGAAGAAAAATCCCAAAAGGTTACAGTGCATGATTCCATTTACATAATGTTCTCGAAATGACAAAATTGTAGGAAACAGATTAGTGTTTGATACAGAGCTAAATCTAGTCTATAGAGAACAGAGTCATGACTGAGAGGGTACAGATGGGAAAGAAGCAGGTATGTGGCTATAAAAGGGAATCATGAGAAATCTCTATGGTGATGGAAATATTCTGTATCCTGACTGCATCAATGTCAATACCTGGATTGTGATCTTTTACTACAGTTTTGCAAGATGTTAGGACCGTGAGAAACCTTGTAAATGGTAATTAGTCCTCTATATGTATTGTCGCTTAAAACAACTTTTGATTCTATAGTTATTCCAAAATAAGTTAAAAAATTAACTCTAGTATATAAAATCATGTGTTAAAGATGCAGTTACATAATTGTAAATGCCCCTAAACTGTGTTCATGTAAATAAAGCACTTATATACTTATATACTTACACACATGAGGATATTTAAGAAAATAATTGCTAATAAATATATTAAAGTAAAACAATAGACAAAATTGCCATATTATTAAAATAATTGATATGCATTACTGTTAAAACTTTTCATGTGTAAAATAAGAAATATCTAATCAATTATTGTTATTTCAATGTAATTGAAATATATTTATATCAACAATACCTTAGAAAATTAAAAAAAATACTAAAAATGTTCTTGGAATTAAAATTATATAATTAGAACTCAGTAATTCTGAAAAATTAACATTAAAGTAAATGTAAAAACTGAGAAAAACAGAAATAAAGGTAAATGGTGATAATTCTAAGCATGTCATTGACTATCTCGATGAAACTGAAAAGTTTTAATATAGTATCAGTTTCAATTTAGTATCAGCATTTTTAAATGCATGCAATATCACCGGGAGTTTCCTATTCTAATAGATTACTGCAATGTGCTAGGCCACTGAGGAACATACTATTATAATGAGTTCAAACCAAATTCATCTGAGCCATAAAAATATAATGATAATAACATAATGGTAATGATGATAAAGTGACTTGTACTAGGTCACTATAGTGAGTCAGGAGTAAATGCAGTTAGAAAACTTAGGTGTTCAGCCTATCCACTAAATCATGCTGCCTTTCCAATTTTAAATACTCAATAATAATGCATATTCATTAAACATGTAACAGCAAAAATTAAAAAGCAATACATTCTGGCTGCCTAAAGGGGAATAAATGGTTTCCACTTCTGGTCATTTTCCTTCTTCACCTATGGTATTACCTAAGATATTAATCTCCTTTATTATTTCTGGAAATCGTTGGCTTTAACTGACTGCCTATTGCCAGCTATAACTTTTGCTATGCTTAAAGGAACAGAGAAAATTCGATTTAATGACTGTATTAAATGAGAGGGCTATTGTATTAGTTTGCTACGGCTCCCATAACAAAGTACCTCTGATTGGTGGCTTAAAAAAACAGAAATTTATTTTCTCACAGTCTTGGAGGCTAGAATTTCAAAATCAACATATCTGTAGGGTTAGTTCCTTTTGAAATCCGTAAGGGAAATATCTATTCCAGGCCTCTCTCCTTGTCTTATAGATGGCCATCTTCTCTCTGTGTTTTCACATCATCTTCTCTCTGTCCATGTCTGTGTCCAAAGTTCCTCTTCTCATAAGAACATTAGTCATCTTGGTTCATGGACCAAATTAATGACCTCATTTTAAATGACCACTTTTGCAAAGGCAAGAAGTTAGGGACGTACTGACATATCTTACAAAACTTCAAAGGTACATCAGCAAAATATTATAAAGATTATTCTATGTATAATAGAAATCAGTAATTGCATTATATGACTTGACTAAAAATGGCAGTTAAAAATGAACAACATTTTGAGCGATTAATTTTGCCTTTAAAATATTATTAAGAGTTACAGTTGCCTCTATACACAGAATTACAAAAGATAAGATATATCCATGAATGTTTTCTGATCTATCACAACTTGGGAGATGAAATGTCATGGAAGCATTTCACTCATATGCTTTCATTACCAAGGATTGTTTTCAGAATTATCAGCATCGGTATGGTATTAACAATACCTATGTCAATTATTAATTGCATTAAGTATCAAAATGTTTTGAAATAACAGTCTATTTGCTTTTTATCACCTTATAGGAAGAGCATGACACT
>NW_006437828.1:3789776-3816546 GCF_000325575.1 Pteropus alecto
TGATAATTTGATGGAGTGCTGAAATTGAGGAATTGGATATGAAGAGCTTGACTTGACTGATCTTGCCAGTAGAGGAAGATGCCCCTTTTTGCTTTATCCCAGGAGCTTATTTTGGAGCATATTTGGTGGAAGACTAAAAGAACTCAAAGATAAAAAAGAAGAAATGGGTTCTTCTTTATTTACAGTGCACATATACCTGCATTCACACACACACAGGAAGGAGAAAGAGAAAAGAAATGTAATAATCTTACAAAAAGCAAAACTAGCAGTCAGTGCTCGGTATCATTAAACTTTGAAATTCAGTTTTAGTGTTGAGCACACGGTATTGTAGAATGTGTGTACTTTACATACAAAATACTTTAAAGGTCAGAAAATCAATCAGCTGTGTTTTACTTGGCATGCCTGCTGGGCTTAGCCAATGTAATATAATGAATACTGTTCTGTATTTTAGTTTTGTCCCAGCCTGATTGATTCTCTATAAACCCATTATAAAGGTCAATATATTATAGGTCAAAGGCTGCTGTGGAATTAAAAAAAAAAAGGGGGTGAGAATACACACATCCAATCCGTGGAGATATAGATTTAATCAACCCTCTAGTTAACGAAATGTGGTAGCACTAGTTCCCAAGAGGCTTATAAAATGTTTATGTGGCAAAGAATTCTGTGATATGGAGAAAATTTTCCTCTACCAACTTTTTTTGTAGCCTGAGGACTAAAACCATTATTTACAGGTTTCAGTATTTGGGACATAAAGATAGAGAGAACTGAAAGAGTGAAAAGATGGCATTCTCAGATAATGTACCAATCATGACCATCTTCTAATACTACATTAAAAAATCTGAAGAAGCAAAACAGCACTTGTTACAGACAATAGAAAGGATGAGAACTAGTCACTGCTATTGTCACCGTTTATAAAGACATAAAATAGGGACTAAATGCATCAGATGATATTAAACACGTTTTCAGAATGTAGAAGAAATACACGAATACAGTGGATGGATTAATCTATAGAATTATGCCTTAAATTGTACTTTGGACTCTGGTCCTCTTTTTGTGGTGAACACCCTAAAAGAAAAAAAAACAAAAAACAAAAAACAAAAAAAATGGACTCTGGTCCTCTTTTTGTGGTGAACATCCTAAAAGAAAAAAAACAAAAAACAAAAAACAAAAAAACTGCTCCTTTATTTAGTACCTTCCTGCATTTATGAGTGAGGACAATTGCTTATGGGGAAATGATTAAAAGTGCTTTTTAGTGATCTTAGGGTAGCTGCATGGCAACAAAATTTTAGCTGAAAGCCTATTTCATGCCCCAATTAATTTGAATTTGATTGGCTCTTTAAAACTCTGAATGTGTTTATGTCAATTGAAACCTGCTACTTCCTAGAGAGAAAGGCTTTGTGAGTCTTAATACATGCCCACAACTTCTTAAACATGATGTTGAAATGCAAAGTGTCCTAAAATTTAAAATTTTTCACAACTTTCTAGGCAGCAAAACTGACTGAATGGCAATGGGAAAGATTAGAGCCTGGTTTGAGAATCCACCCGTTTCACTAAAAGGTAGAGATGTGTTTGCTGCTGCAAACCGTGCTGGGCTATTTTATACACCTGACACAGAGAACAAAACAAAATAATATTGAATTCTGAATTCTAGTATTTAGAGGTGAGGTGTTTGGGAGGTGATTGGATTTGGATAGGATCATGGTGGTGGAGCCCTTAAGAAGGGATGGAGAGACATGGCATCGCTCTACCATGTGAGGGTACAGCAAGAAGGTGGCCATTTACAAACCAGGAAGAAGGCCCTTGCCAAGAACTCAGCCCTTCTGGCGTCCAGCCTCCAGAACTGTGAGAAATACCTGTTTGTTGTTTAAGCCACCATTCTATGGTATTTTTGTTATAGCAGCCTGAACTACTAAGACACCTATGTGTCCCCAGGTCCTCACACTTTGCCTAACATATAATAGAAACACAAATAATATTTGTAGATAGAAGGAATGACTGGTCGAATAAATAAATAATATCCTGGACCTAAAGACATTTATTCTATTGTAAGGGAAGAAATTGCTGTACTAACATAAGGCTCTCACTTGTTTTTTATGTGAAAAAAAGATAAAACTACAAATAGAAAGATGAAATTACAACATGGTTTAATATTCTTTCCACGTATCTTTTCTTTTGTCTTCTATATATTTTTTAATCCACTCAATTTTTTTTCACTCAAGTTACAGAGATATTTTATTAAAAATATCATATTTTCCTGATGGTGGGAAGCATTTTGTGAATTTTCATGTGTGTGTGGGGGGGATCTTACTACGAATGATGAGCATCTAAGGAAATGACTTCAAAATAAATCATGAACAAATACAAGTAAGTATCTTGGGTGGCAGGGAAGCATAATCAGTACAAATTCTAGTTGATATCATTAGTGTCTTAGTGTATGTAATTATAGGATGATGTGTTCCACTAAAATGCAAAGGGAGAAACCTAATTAGCTTTTCTCTTCAATAGACAGAGGAGAGACATAACTAGCAAAAGAAAAAAATAGTGGGAAGAAAAGCAGTTTGACTATTAATATCTCAGAAGGTAGAATGCATTGCGATTCTCCTTCATACATACACATAATAAATATATATGTGTACAGGTGTGTATAAAATTAAAATGTATAAGTAATCTTATTTATTGAAATGCTTAGTTGTGGCAATATTCATTCATATCTTGAATTTCATGGCTTTAGACAGATTTGGAAATACAGAACACTTCATAAAATGAAATCACCAAAATCACTTGGAAGTCACTCTCATAAATTTGATTTTTTTTTCAAGTAGGATATTGAATGATTTGTTCTCCTAATCCAATAGCAATTAAATAATTGTTTATAGGGTTGCATACTTTTTAGCCAACAATTTTGAGTTGGGAAAATATAAAATATGACAAAATGAATCAAATAATATCTATATCTTGTCAATTAATTGATTTTTAATATGACCTGTAGCAAGTGGGGAAAAATACAATAGAATCAACAACATTATCTGATTACTGAATTATTTTAAACCACAAACATGAGCTGCTTATTTTCCTCCACTTTTATAATGAAGATTCAAGTTATTTAGTTTAACACATTCAATTTAGAATTATATAGAATGAATCATAAATGTGAATAAACTGATATATATATTTGTGGATGTCTAATGATTTGAGTCATGAAATAACCACAAACTTAATTTCTGTAAATTTTGCTCTCTAAGTGTAGAGAAGCTAAACATACATTTGCTAATAATAGTATTTAAGTATTTTATAAAAATAATTTACTTAAACTCCTTAACGTCTGACTAGAGAAGATAAGACAGGTCCTAATGCTATGAATGAGTCAAAACAAATGCACAGACAAGTTTTAATGTGTACAAACTCCTGCCAATGCTAACTGAGATTCTAGATTTCTTAAATTCCTAGTTTAGTTTTTATTTTATATGCTTTTGTCAGTTAGCATATTCAAGAGAAAACACATAAGAAGAAGAGGATAAAGAGTAGAAGCACAAAACATGTGTTGGAGTCAAGCACAGTTGAATTACAGTTCGGGCATCTACCACTTACCAATTGTATTATCTTCAGCAGTTAATTATAAATGGTGAAAATAATAATACCTATTTTAAATGATTGCAAGTATGCGATATTCGATGTAAAACACATATGCATTAATAAGGGGGAATGATGTTAGCTCACATTACGAAAATGTTTAAATAAAATGTATAATTAAATATTTGATTTTAACTCAATGGACTATACTAGGTATTATGTTAACTTTGCACTAAATTGCTTAGCTTGAACTTTTGTTTTTTTCTTTAGACCCACAGATACTGACTCAAGGCTGGTATGATCCTCCGTTGGACGGGTAGGAGGTCTTTGTTATACACATTTTACTCAGTATGGCTGAACGGGACCATTTGAAGTGAGATTCTGATAAATTGCTTATAGAGCAGAAACTGTTAGCAAACACAACTATGTATCTCACACCCTCTTAAATGTATATTTCCGAACACAAGTTTATGTAGCTTGGAAAATGACGTTAGTATTAGTCTTCTCTGGGAGCTTGTAGGAAATGCAGAATTTTAGTCCCTGCCTTACGCTCATTGATTTGAAATCTGCATTATAATGCGATTCTGAGTTGATTTGGGTGCATATTAAAGTGTGAGAAGCAGAGATCTTTAAGATAAATGACAAACAGCAAGACCTTTACATAAAATCCAAGTTTATGAGAATAAGTACAAGAGGTCAGAAATACTTTGGATTATGAAGAAGAAAAAAGAGGGACACCACAAACAAACTAAATGAACGATAAGTCCAAAAGAATGCTGAATTGATATGATTTATAATATATTCATATTCCATTATTCTCCTTCTCAGGAAATATAAATATCATCTTCTCAGATAATCAGAACATAATCCATGACTTCCTGCTAATCATATTCTTTTTTTCACATCCTAAATCTAATCCATCAAGTACTGCTAGCTCTGGTCCTAATTTTTACACTTCTCTTTATCTCTATTCTGAGTCCACACTGGTGAAGACAGATCCGAGATAAAGACTGACATTTATATTTCATTTTGTTTTGAACTAAAAAGTCCCATTTACCTAGAAAATTCTGTGGCACAAATTATCACCTTTGACATTCTCCTACAGATAAAATAGGAAGGGATGTGTCGGGGAAAAAATCTAGTTAATAAAACTTTTCTGAAGATTATCTTATAGAAGAAAAAAATAAAACATGATTTTTATGCCAACCCATTAGTTGGGTGGGGTGGGAGGGAGGCAGAGAATAATTCATTGAAAGAATTTATTTTAATACACTCAATAATTGATATGAAAATTAAACTAAGTTTTAGAAAATGAACATATTTTTAATAGATATTTACTAAATGATACATACAGTTTCTGGGAGGGTTGTAGATCTCAGAACATTCTAGGTTCAGGGAATTGCATGTTTATTTTCTGAAAAAGTTCTGAATGATGAAGAGTTTTGTGGGCATAGACATTAAATAAAGTTTGGATTTTATCCTGGAGATAATTAAAAGTCATCACAAGTTTTCCTATCATAAAGCATTTCACCTCACATGATTACTTTTGTTTGAAAACTAATTTTATGTAGCAACCATTTTGCAATATATACTATGTGTATCAAGTGGTCATGGTGTGCACCTTAAACTTATACAATGTTATACATTAATTATATCTAAATAAAGCTTGAGGAAAAAGAAAATAAATAAATTCACAGTATAAAATATATTTTCTTACAATGTGGTGGATAATTTCTTTGGTAAGATTGGAGGAAAAGTGAATAGCTAAGGCACTATTTAGCAGTATAGGTGAGATTAGATGAGGGCCTACACTAAATACTAGAAAACAGGGATGTAGAGTAGTTAAAACAAAATCGGGAAAGATAGTTGACAAAGTTTGTAATTTTGGATGTATCATCTGGGATGATTCTTAAATTTCTGGCTTCTGAAGTTGGTGAATGATGACACATTTCACTGAGAAAAAAGAATTCAAGGTCAAAGTATGGTTTTAGGCATCTTTACACAGTAAATTATGTAGGAAGAGAAAATAGTGTCCATTACCAGCATAATATGAAAAAAAATTAAAACGAAAAGTTCTTGTAAACAGTAGTGTTGTTGTATTTATGCATATTCAGTCTGAATTAGATTCTATAAAGAAAGTATGCTGTAAATATTGACAATTCTTGAAACATACTACATGTCACAAATTACATTAAGCACTTTATATGAATTATCTCTTTTAAACCTTTACACAATTCTATGAGGTAGGTTCTACCATAATTTCCATCTTATAGATGAAGAAATAGAATTCAGAACGATTAAATAATTCCCTCGGTTACATAGTTGGTTAATGAATAAGCCAATATTAAAACGAGAGCTACCTACGGTCTGTATTTCACCAATATCAGGAAAGATTCCTTTTTAAAATAGATGGTGCAGTTAATGTGTTCACTGTAGAAATTTATAAAGGGATTGATCAAAGACATGTGAGAAGGCATAGGGAGAAATAATGAGAGATGACTGTGATACTTTATATCCCCTAGTTCAGAAGTCTCTACTGCTTCTGGTTGGAGACATTAAAGAGATAACATGATGTTCCATCTTCCTTTCTTCTTGTCATTCAGAAACTTTCCAAGTTCCACGTCTGAGTCCCTGAACATATAGCTAAGTTCCCTTCTGACCAGCACTGGAAATGTAGAATGAGCAACAAATAAACCTTGTTGCTTTAACTGGATTTTGGAGTTGTGTCCAGTGACTAGATCATCGAAATAGCCTAGTGTCACTGCTACACTGTGGGAATGCAAATAACTTTCATCATTGGATATAATAACTTAATATGTTCCGAGGTACCATTTAACTGTGGTTTGGATCGAACCTTGATTTTATGATAAAATATGGCCATTTATTTCAATTTGGAAGCATAACCACATGGGAAAATAAACTGTAATACTTTAGGTACGTGACTCAGTGTTTCCTTACATTTCAATTACAAGGGAAAATATTTTGATTATTTAATATGCTTTATAGTATTTCATATATAAGATGATATTTCTACCAGCATTATAAATTTCTTTTTTACTTTTATTAGACAAAGAAGACACATTTTGTTTTATTATTAGCTATACCAACAGGAAAATGACCCATAAGTCAAACAAATTTACAATCATTTGGACTTAGATAAATTATTCTTATGTTCTAAGATGTAAACTACCTTTTGTACAAAACATAGCAGCATCTAAATACACTCGCAAATACTCTGCCATTTTTATTTCTCTTATGTTATCAACCTCTGCAAGACGTCATTTATTAAAATATCAGTTTGAAAACTTTTTAAAAAACATTATTGTTTGAGAAAAACATCATAATGAAAATTGGATTTTTGGTCAGATATTGTTTAATTCCTTCCAATCTTTAAAACTTATTTTGAATTGCAAATATTTAACACTGTCATATTATTGCTAAAAAGAATATTTGAGAATCAAAATAAACAGAAGGATCCCTTCAAATAAACAAATCAATCATGATGAATCAACTCACTATTGGAACTTTTTTCTAAATCATTTTTTAAAAAGATTTAGCCATTACGTGAAAAATATACTCTAAAATCTGCATCCTCTCCTTGATTGGCTCCACATTCTATTAAAATTATTTTTATTTTATTGCAGAATAAAATTCATGGAGCAGAATTATTAAAATTTATTTCAAATAGCATCTTATTACTTTATTACTCACATTCATGTTCACCGGTGTCTGAAATTTCTAACATTATCCTTTCTTTAACTTTTCTCCTCATAATTTAAAGATGATTCCTAACGTGTCACTGCTAGAAACTCGAGATTCCATAATTTTCGGTGGCTGAAATACTGTATTTTTTTAGCCAAATTTGTAACTTCTCCTATAATTTTATTCCATTTCTGCACACATTTACTTAAACATTACGCCACTTGGCTATTTAGGTGTCTAACTATCCTAAAAAAAAATAGTGTGTATATAAAATATATCTATTGTAAATTAATATAACATTTAACTAGAGCAAATGTAATATATAATACGTATACAAATAATCCCATTATTTAATGTAATTAATTTAAATTGTAATATTATAGACATTTTTTATTATATACATACTTTAAATTGGTAATTATACATGTAAACTTATGCTTCAGGATTTGAGACAAATTTGGTAAAAGTAAATAACAAATTTGGTAAAAGTGAAGTATACTTTAAGTTGTTACTGTTAGTAGAATACTTTACTGTTTTCAGCTTTCACTCATGTGGTTGCATTTATGCGGATGGTCAGTTGTCCAAGAAGACTTTACTCTTGTCTGGTAGATAGTGCTGGTTGTTAACTGGGTTCCCTCACTTCTTCTCTCTGCTTTCTTAATCTAGTTCATAGACAATATCAACCTCTTTAAATTGCAATTTCAAAGCAGCTTTCTAAGTGTTTAAAGATGAAAGATGCAAAACCTCATGAGGCCAGCCTCCATAACTTGCCCATTACTTCGCAAAATTATTTTGGTCAAGTCATGGGAAGAGTTCTCCTCTGGATGGGAGTAGGTACAGAAAAAAAAAAAAATTGCAATGTTTAATCTGCTGGAGAGCTTTTTCTTATGATTTTATAAAAGTGGAATCCAATAATTTGTCTAGGATAACAGTTATCACAGAATATTTTTAAAACTATTCCTAAGTAAAGCCTCTTCAATAATTAGCTATACAAATTATAGGGCATGATACAGGAAAAATGATGAGTTTAGTGCCTGTGTGTGAGTGGTGTGTGTGTGCGCGTGTGTGCAGAGGTGGCAGTGAGGGTGTGGTGGAGTGTTTCCTTGATATTTTCTTCCATCTCATCATTCCTATTTTTTTAACCGATATATATCAATACAATATCTTTTGAAATTGAGCTTTCATTCATGACTGCAGGGCTTTTGGTGGTTGCTTGCTTGCAATTAGATCATTTAACAAAGCTACACAGCAGCTGTTTAAGTGTTCTATTGTCTTCTGTGAAATATATCATATTAAAGACAAATGAAATATGTAGCTGTAAAAGTGACTAGCATCAGTAAATGATAGAAAGTATTTATGAAAGCTAGGTCATCTGAAATACATTTGGAATCTTTTCAAAAAATGTTCTACATTTAATTTCAGAAGAATGGACACAAGTGGAGAAACTTACAAAAAGGGAAATATAAAATGCTGATTGAAAATTAGTAGACAAGAATCACAAATTGCTTACATCTAAGTGTCCTAGCAAATAATTTAGATTGACAGACATCTTGGAGAGTTGCTAAACTGAGACCATATGTTTGATAATTTAAGGGTGATGACAGTTGAGAGAAGCGAACATTGCCTTGATTGGGTTATAGATCTTGTGAATATCAGAATCTCTGTCAAAAACTTGAGAGGCACAGACACATACTCCTCCACACCAGCCAGAGGCAGAATACAGCATTCAGTTGAGCAGCTCATGTGACAATTCCATGACACTCTCAACCTTTTTCATGTCTTTGTTTTTTGACTAGACAGAATCACCCACTCCACCATCTGATCATGAGGAAGAAAATTTTTGTTCTTATCACTTTGGAATGGCATGCCTAAAATCAGAATTTTTAAAGTGTAATTAGAAAATGGTGGAAACTATTTTGTATTTTGTATGGTTTTCAAAGCTTTAAGTGCTACTTATTCCAACACAGTTCTAACACAGAAATGTTAATAAACAACAATTTTAAATTAATAATTTTAAAAGCTTATGAAATATTATAAAAAAAGGGAAAGAAAAGAAAAAATAACATTCTATATTAGCTTACTATGAATTTATTAAAAAAGACTTGAAAAGATAAATATCAAACTACCTTCATCTCCAGTAATGATAAAGCTTAAATCATTAGAGATATATCCTTAAATACAAGATTCTTATGAAAAATATAGTAGAAATATTTAAGCAGAAATCTTTCTTACAACGGTGGGAGAATGTTAGTGCACAGTTCACCTCCTGTACATTAAACCCAGAAATGACTAAAGTATTGAAACTTGGAGCAAAAAAAAGTTGTTAATAATGTTATACACAATAGGCAGCATAAGAAGAGAATCACATATGGAATTGGATGAGGTTCTTTGTAGATATTAAATATAACTCTATGGCCTTTAAATGCAAGTCAGTTGAAAACGTGAACCTAGAACCCAGATTAAAATGCAGAATCAAAGAGAGAGAGAATGACTTGGAGGAAAGTCGGAACTCCCACAGTCAGTCATCAGTAACAGGAGCCCCTGCCACTGGATGCTAACAGATGTTAAATGGGGAATATGGATATCCACCCCTATATGGCAATAACTAGGTACCCCTATAACCTCCCCTGCTGCAGTCCTCTTAACAAAAGCCAGCAAAACAGAAGATTTAGTAATATTCGAGTCTCATAACATAACATGCAAAAATGCAACTTCAACTGAAAATCGTTCCTTATACCAATAATCATAATTCATACACACAGAAAAAGGAATTCAATAGATGACAACATCAAGGTGACTGATAAATTACACTTGTCTGTCAAGAGTTTAAAGCAATCATCATAAAAATACTTGAATATGCAATCATAAAAATCTTTAAAAATGAAAAAAAGAAAGTCTCAGAAAATAAACAGAAGATATAAAGAAAAAACAAATATAAATATTAGAACAGAAAAACAAAATGACTGAAATAAAATATCAGTACATAAATTCAACAACAGAATTGAGGGGACAGAGTGGGCAATATCAGTGAACTTGAAGATAGTGAAAATTACACAATCTGAACAAAGGAAAAAATATTCTTTAAGAAAAAGGAACCAATCATTGGGGTCTTAAGGGGCTATTTTCAAAGATCTAATATTCACGTCATCTGAGTCCTGGAAGGAGAAGGTGAACTGAATAAAATGAAAAAATTACTTAAGTAAATAATCAGTAAAACTTCCAAAATCGAACAAAATATAGAATTTTATACATTCAAGAAGCTAAGTGAACCCCAGGAAGATAATCACATTATAGTCAAACTTCTGAAAACTGAAGTAAAATAAAACATCTTAAAATCAGCAAGAAAGAAATCGCATCTTATCTATAGGGAAAAAGCAATTTGAATGACTGGGGTTACAACGCTTTTCAACGATTGGAAGAAAAAGTACTGTATAACAGAATTTTACATCCAGCAAAAATATCTTTCAGCAATGTGAGGAGAAATCCAGAAATTCTCAGATAAAGGGAAACTAAGAGAATTTGGTACCAAGAGGCCTATCTTAAACATAGCTAAAGGAATTTCTCTAAACAGAAAGTATGTGGTACACAAAAGAATTTGAGAACATCAGGAAAAAAGAAGAACAAGAGAAAAAGTAAAAATATGGATACATGTAATACATTTTCCTTATCGTCTTGATACATAGGACATCCAAGATAAATTTCCAAACAACTATGCTGTTTGAAAAAGCTAATTTCAAAAGATGACATACCATTTGACTCCAAAAAAGAAGAACAAATTAATGGCTTCTGGAAGTGAAAGATAAATAATGAGTGTGTCTATAAAAGAGCAAAATAAGTTATTCTTGTTGATGGTGGGTATGGTCTGTATCTTGATGTATCATTTTTAGTGTCTTGGTTTTGATATTGAATTATATTTTTGCAATTATATATTTTATCTTTGGAGAAAAATAGGTAACATTTACATGGGATCTCTTACAACTGTACATAAATCTATAATTAATCTCAAAATAAAAATCTTAATTAAAATAATTAATGGTAATAATTACAGTAAAATGAGAAAAGGAGAGTCTTATCAGCTTTTTTTTTTTTTTTAAGTGTCTAGGCTCTACTATAAGAAATTGAGAAGGTATTTTCTAGATTATTTCAAAATGGACCCTGGTGTTATCATATCCCAGTCACATTTGCACTGCCCCATGTACAGGTGGAGATTTTCATGATATTAGTTGCTGCACGGCAGTCTAGTGTTCAAGGCTGCAGGACTTAGACCCTCACATACAACATTGGGCACTAAAGAAAAATAAGGCCTGGAAAGAAGCAGAATGAAGCAGAGTGGCTCTCCAATGCCTGTATGACTAGAGAATCTAATTAAAGTTAGACTGCTTATTAAATGCATAAATTATTTTCTTCTTTCATAATTCATACGGTGTTTCTCTTTTGATATTTTTACTGCTACTAATTATAGAAGTTATTAATACAATCATGGGCTCTATATGTGGGACAAGGGACTTAATTTTTCTAAACTTCAGTTTTATCACCTGAACTAGAATGACATGTAAACTATCTCTGAGTATTACTTTGACAATAGTAAACATAATATTTATATATATAAAAGATTCTTGAAATATCAAAATTATATGGTGGTTTTCAGCGGTTATTAATGGCAAATGGGTGTGCATATAAAAGGACAATGTGAGGCCTTTAGTTTATACATATATTTATATACACATGTAAATTATTTGCACATGTGTATGTGCACACACATTGATACACACACACGAAACAAAGTACTTAACCTAGATCCTGATCTGTATTAAATAGTTAATATACAGTAGTCATTGTTTTCAATAGCTGGTATTATTCTCAATAAAAAAAAAATTTGAAATGAATAATGATAATATTAATAAAAGAATACTGGGAGAATCAAAGTAGTCATAATGCAGTCATGCTTTGAAGAATGAGCATCATTTTCAAGAGCAGAGAAAAGAGTGAAAAATAATTTCAATCCAGATCAATTTACTGTCATCTAGTGCAGTTCCATAAACATTAGCAATATCCAGGAAATGGAACAAAGGGACCAGTGATCACACAGAGCGGCACCACGTGTCGCTACAGCAGAGTTCCAGTGTGACATCGACGCATAGCTCTGTGTCACTCGTATTGAATTTGCTTCATATTGAAAAAGTCATCCATGACATCCTCAATCACACTGATTCGAAAAAGATAGTAAACAGGCTTTTAACTAAAATAACTTATTATCCTAAATTGTCAGCCTTGAAAATCACTAAAAACAGAGAGAAACAGAGAGAAAATGAGATGTGTTAGAGATATGAGCAAATAATATAGTGTGACTTATTTTTAAAATAAAGAGGCTATTACCCAGCGACAGAGTATCTATGACAGATATATTTAATATAAGGAAGGATCATAAAAGCAAAGCTGAAAAATATATTGAAATATCAAAGAGCTACAAATCAGATTTAAATGTATAGTTCAGTAATGAAAGGTTAAAAGGTCAGCATAATCTCAGTGTAAAAATGCAAGATCACATATTGAGAGATACAGGCATTTTTTTTTTTCCTGACCTAAACAGGAAATATTCATGTTCCAAATAACCATGTTATTGTGTACCAAATTCTGTGTTAATGGGAGAAAAAATATTTTGTTACAATTTATTACTTACATATATCATGAAATATCTATTCTATATTATATGATCTATGTATTCTATATTTATATTGTTTATCAATGTGATATAATGTAATTGTTAAAATACACTGTAGCTTCCTGTATCTTAGGCATTATTTGAGGTTTTTTATATTCGTAAAGTCTTCTCATCTCAACTTTTCAATTTCTGTATTTCCATTTCCACTCATAATCAAGGAGAATTTCTCTAAGAGGAGCTAATTATCATGCCCTAAGTTCAGGTAGCTGTTTTTTTTCTCTATAGGAGAAGATAGATTAATAAAGAGAAAGCATGTTGAATACTGCAAAAGGAGATGGGTGTGTGCTTATATACTGTTAAGAATATTTATACAAGTTTACACACCAAACGTAAACTCCTTCATGTATCATTTATTCACTCACTCATTTACAAAGTCATTTTTTCAATAATTTCCATATGGCAGATATTTCACTAGATACCATCATCTATGCTAATTCAAAACTATCTTCTCAAAGTTATGAACCACTCTGGGATTCATTTATATATTAAGCAGCAGTAGCAATATAAATCATACATATTGCTGTGGTGATTAAAAAGATAATGTGAGAAAAGTGCCTAGGATGGAAGATACTTAGCAAATACATGCTTAATGTGTAAAATATTATTAAAATTGAAAATACACATAATAAATTTGTAACTTGAAAAGTACTGAATGGTATGAAGAAAAAAACAAGACTCTTCCTTTCCTGTGCTGTTGTTTCAATTATTACATCGGTGTTTAGTTTTTAGCATGTTCTAAAATTGCCATTAGCCATATGTGACTACTTAAATTCACAAAATTAAAATAAAATACATTTAATTGAAATTCAGCTCCTCAGTCACAATAGCCATATTTCAAGTGCTCACTAGTCATGCCTGGCAAGTGGCTATCCAACTGGACAGCTAGAAATAAGATATTTCTATTGTTGAAGAATGCTTTAAGCAATACACTTAGACTGTGGTATTATTAAAATATTGAGGAAAGCATCGTCATCTTAGATGAAAGTTTCATTTAGTCAGAATTATTATTGCAAATTTCTTGAGTAGTTAACATTTAGAATATCATAATTTAAAATTTTAGATATTTCATAATTTTTTTTAATTTGAAAAATTCTGGTTTCCATGCTTAAATCACCATCATATAAAGTAGGTAGTTTTTGTCTTAGTTCATTTATTTTAATTAAAAATACATCCTCTGTAAATACTGGGCTAAAAAAGGATAGGAAGGTGCTCATACTAAGAAAGTCATAATGCAACAACATTGAGAGAGAAGCAATTTTCTGTCTTCCTTCAAATTCTCACTTGAGGAAATTACTCTAGCTCTTTAGCACTATCTACTATTAATGGATTTATAGTAAAGTCTTTATCTCCCTCTTTTTTTTTTTTTTTTTTTTTGGTCCTTCTCCCTCTCTCTCCTAATTACTTTAAGTTCCATCAAGGTAAATGCATTGCCGAAGTGACTCCACTTCTAATTCTTGCTTTACCAACTTTTGACAGTATATTTGATACAAATTCTCCAGAAAAGAAATCTGAGAATGTGGAATCTAACTCACTTATAGACATATTCCCCTTTTCAGCCATTTCCATCTTACTTTTAGACCTAATCTTTCTAAGACAAATTATGTGATCTATTCAGAACCTTACTTATTTATTTGTTTGTGTGTTTGTTTGTTTGTTTATTGCCTAAATGCAAATAGCCTTGTAAATGGCCTTTGCTTGTGGTTAGGGTAGCCAAGTGAGAACAGGGCTAATTGAATTAGATTTCCCATGAATTGTCCTTGATTAATAATTCTCCCAAAACTTGTCTACAAATTCTAAGCTTGAGGAATTCCCACTCTTCCACCTGGTAGAAAAAAATCCCACATTTTCTGTTTTCTTCTCCAGTGTATATTTGGAGTTGAACTTAGGTATATATTTCATGACAAACACATTAGCTTGCTGTATTTCAGAAAATTATAAAAAATTCTGCTGAACATATAGTGCTTCTTCTTAACCTTTACATCATTTTAAATTTATGTCACTTGTAATTTTTTTTATACTATTATAGCAATAGATATTTAAGAGGAAAAATATAAATATGTATGAAGAGTCAGCTGCCTATATCTGGAAGCTGAATACATCTTCGAAGCAGTTTTTCTTATATGGAATTATATGAAAATAACACCTGGGCGGGCAACTTGTATCTGGTGCTAAATTTTACCCTGAAGTGCTGTTCAGTTTCTTATATGGAGAAATAAAAATGCTAGGGGTTTTATGTTAACTCCCTCCGCTGGACGGAAGAGTGTAGGGCTCAGCTCTTTGCCTTGATGCATGAGGAGAAGTTCATTCTCCTGGGCTCCCATTAAGGTCAGGCTGAGTCTGGGATCTGACCTGAAGCTACAGGCTTGTTCGGCTTCCTCTGTTTCCCGATTCTATTTCCCCCAGTCCCCAATTGGTTTCTCCTGGGATTACTTTCTTGATATATCACTTGCATCTGAAACTTTGGCTCAGTGTCTCACTCTCTGAGAATTTAGCCTAAGACACTTGGTCCTGGAAGTGCTTCTGGGAAGCAAGCTCTACAATGGTGGTTGGATCACTTGGTATCCAGATGACAGTGAGGAGTCATCTCTGGTATCAGGTGAAGTGGTGAAAAACCTGGTACGCTAGAGAATTACAGTTGCTAAAAATTTTACTTATGTTGAACTAGGATGGGACACTGATAGAAAAGGATGCAGTTACATGTGATATATAAAATAGAATATAGTATAGTATAATATACTATATAATGTAATATATACATATTATATATAGTATTATATGACATATATGTAATACGTCATTATTATATATATTATATATAAATGCGATATATATTACATCTGTGAGGTGCAGTGAGGTTGTAATTATAAAAACTTTGGAACTGAGAGTTTGTTGCTGAGTATTGTCCATGCACTAGAGAGAAAACAACTGTTCAGGTAAGTCAGTTACCAACTTAAGGCAAAGTGTAAAAGTGCATTGCACCCAAATCGTCACGTACAAATATCCAGATGACTGAGAGCTGGAAGGCAGATGGAGCTGAATATCAGACAGACTCCAGGCCTGTGACACAGAACCGGAGCCTTGTTAAGAGTATGGATACTACACGTGGAGCGCGTCCGCTGAGCTTTGCAGAACACTCAACACTCAGACTTCCTGAATCTTCTGGGAATGGGTTTTGAAGATGGATTTTGGGAGAGAGAGAGGTGAAAAAAATAAATAGAGCTGGGTAAGAGAGAGTTTTTGATATGGAAATATTCTGCCATACTTCAGGATTCTGTATCCTGGCAAGAATCCCTGGCGCCGAGTGTGATGTTCTGGTGGACGCCACTTAGAGATTCAGGAAAGAGCGACAGTACGTTGAATGAAGGGATGAAGCCAAAAATGCCGTGAAAGAACGTGAGTTTGGGAAAAGAGATGGGGGCGGTGGAGAAATGACGGT
This sequence comes from Pteropus alecto, assembly GCF_000325575.1. NCBI lineage: Eukaryota > Metazoa > Chordata > Mammalia > Chiroptera > Pteropodidae > Pteropus > Pteropus alecto. The sequence continues at coordinate 3,806,207 of NW_006437828.1, forward strand.
TCTTGACTTATACGTAGGTTGATTTTCCCTATCCCTCTTGAAGTTAAATGGGACTTCCAAGTGTTTAAATATTTATATGGAAATAAGGATGCTAATGTTCCTTTAAAGCTTAGATTAACATTATTTGTCTATCTTAAGATGGTTTAAAGAACTCTTCAAATTTGTCATACAGGAAAAGAAACTTCAGCACGTGAAACAGCTTCTTACGGATTTGGGGCGTGTCCTGAAGTTGAGGTCGCCATCAGTCCCTTGGGAGAACATATGAGTGGATTGTTTCTCTCCCTTCTCGTGACACCATAATCTTTCTGCAGCATTTCTCTGGTTCTCCTCATCTGAATTTACTTTATAACAAGGATCTTCTACAGAATTTTGTATTTTATATTCTCTAAATAAAATTTATAAGTTGGACTATATTCTAAACTTTGTGAACAACTCAAGTCAATATTAATACACTAGAATTACTATTTTAAGAGAGTTAGGAGAAAGTTTTAATTTTACACTGTATAAATATTCCCTGTCTTTCAGATATTCCTGGGGGCTAAACTGCTTTCAGGATAAACTTGGATTCTTAACTGGCTCAGGATATTTGCATTTTAAAAGACTAACAGTTTAAAATGCTAAAAATGTAAAGATTATTTCTTCCCTCAGGAAATACTTTTTTCTTGAAAATTCTTCCTATTATTTGTAATCAGTTGAAAAAAATTAGAAACAAATACCATTAAAATATTATTCTCTTGTAATGAATTCATTCTTTTTATATTCTCATTTTCGCGTTATATGTTCTTTCTTTTCTATCATATATATATATATTTTTTTTTATTAAAGTATACTTGACATACAACATTATATTAGTTTCAGGTAGACAACATAATGATGTGATATTTGTATTATTGTGAAATGATCACCAAAATAAGTCTATTTAGTATCCAATACCATACATAGTTATAGAATTTTTTATTCTTATGGTAAGAACTTTTATGATCTACTCTCCTAGCAACTTTCGAATATGCAATATAATGTTTTTAACTGTAGTCACTAAGCCATACATTTCATTCCCATGCCTATTTTTTTTTTTTAAATCTTTACTATTCTTGTTCTTAAAAAACTCAGCAAGTCATGTTGGAAACATGAGTTAATAAAAAAATAAAAAAAATGTTTCAAAATAGCATCTTTTGAGTTTGACCATGAGTATAATATTTTTATCTGCTTGTATAGCACGTTTTGCTTTGTTTGTAAGATATAAGTAGGTCACCTTAAGTAGACTGCCATATGTTTATTGGCAAACTGAAAACACCAACTTTATACGTATATCTGTTAACACTACATCTCACTAAATTTTACATTGCTCCTGTCCATGTTACTAGTATTTTAAAACATTTTAAAGAAATCATGGGAAGATATCATTATATCTTACATCTGTGTTCTAGTGCTGAAAAAATGTTTATATAGATAAATATAATGCTGGTAGGAGAATCTTTGCTTACTGAGTAAATCACAGACATCAATAAGAGGCAGTCTTGGCTTTGATATGACGGGAAAGCATTTTCAGAGGGCTCTTCATACTATAAATAACTCATTAATAAATCATTTCAAATAAGTAGGCACATTCTTCCTTAGTGACACAATTGTTTGCTTATAGCAAATGTGCAAATTTTTGTTTGCACATTTGCTGTGGCTAGTGCAAAAAGAACCTGTGTCCTATGCTATAATTATCACAATAACACAAGAGAAGGTTTTCACATAAAGGAAAGACTCATTAAGTCTGAGTTAGAATTTTTGTGTTAACACAACAGCATATTCCAATTAAATATTGACTACGTCAGAATAAAAACACTTTTAGTGATCAATTTAGGACATGTCTCCCATTTGTAGTTAGTATCCTATTAAATATGCCTTTTGTTTAATATATCAAAACGTCTATAGCCTTTGAGACTTTTGGACATTTTTTTTCATTTCTATAGATGAATTAGTTGATAAACATAATTTATTTTGCATTCTTTTGGTCTCACACAGAATTATCTGAGTTCTAAGTGTTTCTATTTCGATTATTGCAACAAAATGGAACCATTACATAAGAGATGACAAAAAACAATTTTGGGGGTAGGTGACCCTTAAGATGAGACGTAGGTCAGAGACTTACATCATGAACTTTAGAGGGTCTGTCTATAATTAATTCCTCCATTGAGCTCCTAACAGACTTGGAATAGTCCCAAGATAAAAACTGACCCATGAATTGACATATCCCCTCCTAGATCATATACAAAATATATGATCAATGATGCTTCCAAACCAACACTCTTGCTATCTAATTCAACAGAAAAAAAGTCTTCTTATGGATGAAAGTGATAATTCATGAAAAAAAATACCTTAAAACACATATTGTACTTTTAAAATTCTTGTTCCTCTTATACAAATCTATTTTCTCAGCAGTAAGATCCCAAAGAGGTACTTGTTTTCGCCTTTCATAAAAACTCACCTAACTGTGATTTTCAAATACTTTTCCTATGATTTCAAAATATAAAATCTGAGGTTTTCTAAGACCCCACTTATTTCAGCATTTTGTCTTTCTTAGTATATTTAGGAGGCATCATCACGTTCATTTAGGGCGATTATATTTAGTGTCAATCCTTTTATTTCTAGACAATGTAACAGTCTATATCCTCCCTTTTCTTTATTATTATATAGTTCTCCACTGCAGCTCTACTTCCTGGAGCATATGTTACTTTTTGATAGCTACACTTAAAATTCATCTCAGAGAGAATTTCCTTTTCCTACAGGTTGGGACGCTATGAAAATTTTGACAGATAAATAACATGACTTACAATGCTTTTCTATTCAGTTTCCCAAGCTAACATTCTATTCTTTCTCACTTTAAAACCCCTTTTGTAAAAGGAAAAAAAAAAAAGAAATATTGCATTATCACATTTGAGAAATCGTCCCCTTCCACGTCGCCTTTCTCTTTTTCTTTCCCATTATGTACAACAGGCTCATTCTTACTTTGCTGCAAAGTTTTACACATTATGAAGCAGAGAACACACATCAAGTCAAGTGAGGAAGACAGCTGAATGAAAAACTGAAAAAGAAAGCATCAGTGTAGCACTCCAGTTATGTACTCATTACTTCTTAATAAAATGTCTTTAAGAAAACCACCATTCCCCAAGTAACCTGGATAAATACGACCTTTATTCGCATCCCTGAACCAATTTCATTTTAAAGTGATGATATATCAAAACCATTTTTCATTGTAATGAAATCACTATGAAACAAACAGCATTTGAAAAAGTAGGCTCCTAAGCCCTTTTCTCTACTTTTTTTCCCCCATCCAAACACAAAGAAATACACATAAAATCGTGTAACTGGATAGTTTCTTACTTTTCTGATACTAAAGCTTCCTATTTCAAAAATAAAGACATAGAATCAGAGACAGTAAGTGACTCATTCAAGATTGTTCTTTGCTGATATTCCAAAAGTAATACAACATCCATCTAACTGGCCAGGTTCTGGGCCTGGAGCCCCTTAGTTTCCTTCCGAATCTTTCTCTGCTTGCTCTGGGGCACTGGTGTGTTGATCACTGCACTTGGCGAGACTTCCAGGTTACTATTTGGCCAAGCATTGGCACCACAAACACCGTGGGCTGGGGGGAAGAAGAAAGCAGCCTAGTTTTTCATCCTCCATCTTCCTCTCTCACTGTCATCATCCCTGCCCACCCCTTGCCTTCCGACAGCATCTCTAGTAATAAATTGCATCTTCAGTCAGTGACTCATGTTTGGGGCTCCAAATAATACTGTTTCCTCTGGCCAGGGAGAATTTTTTTTTTTTTTTTTCTCTTTCTGTTGCTATTTTCTAGGCTAGGTCACTACGTGCAGTTTGAATTTTTGGCCCCTTCATTAATTATGTAACTAATTCCTTGCATGAAATTCCTTATGCTTAAATGTTTATGTGTATTTTCAATGTCTTGATTGTTCTCTGACTGACATAGTACTTATAAAATAAAGGATTATAAGGAAAACCTCTATTATATACCCGATAGTAGGCAGTCAATAAATATTTTTCCATAAAATCTCAAAATCTAAGAGTAGCAATGGATCTTAAAATACACGTATTATATGACTATCATCTTGAATATGCTTGTGTGTTTCCTAACAAAGATTATCCAATTTTTGTTAGATCTAATCATGTATTATTTTACCTGTTACTTTTTTTTTTTACAGATTCTTTCTTCATGTTGAATTGAAATCTGACCTACATGGCTTATATTTATTACTCTTTGAGGTTATAGACTTTAAGTTTAAATAGCCTAATATTATATGATATAAACATTTTCTTCATCTTAAAATGGAGAAAACATTGCCTCAGAGCTTTTCCTAAAATAAGTAAATTACACCTTCAGATTTTTAAGAAAAATATAAATTCTCTTCCTTCTTTCTTTCTCTATTCTCCCTTCTCCTATTTTCCATAAGCTAATTTTTTGGATATTTGGAGAATATCTTCCAAATTTTTATTATCTGGTTCAAACATCCCAGATTATTTAAACATTTCTCACAGCACGTAAAATCATTTTCTTTCAGACTATTATTCATTAATATCATATGTAATAGCTCCAGTTTGTTGAAATAACTCTTGAATGGAAATACCCAGAACTCAGACAATTCTGTGTATGACCAGAACAGAGAAAGGAAATTATATTTATCAATTCATTCATTTATAGATATGAAGAAAATGTACAAGAATATTTTACAGAGTATAATGGAACAACCTGCTGTTTCTCACTAAATTTAAGATTTCAGTGATCATTGGATATACTCTGATTTCAGATGTGCTAAATGTGAAAAAAAAAAGACCAAGACCACTGTAAAATATCAAGTTTAAGATTCATTCAGATTTCAAAATTTAAAAAAAGTGCAAAAACATGCCTAAGTGTGTCATGCCTCAGATGTTTCATATTTAAAATAATTTATTCAGGTTAAGATAGTGTATTTTACATTTATCAGACCTCCTCTGCTAATATGGGTAAAGTCACATACTAGAATTTTACCCATCTATTTCATATTTTTGGTGTTAAAATGTTTTTATATGTGGGATAATTTAATAGTCTAGATCTCTTCTGACTATAATAAAGATTAGGAGAATTAATACAACCTGAGACAAAATTATAAATACATATTTTGGCCGTTCAACTGAACACAAACTGTGTCTGACCAGTTTTTCCTTGATAAGAATGGAAAATCATTCATTCATCGCATCTATGGCCACACAGCTTGAACCCGAAATCTGTGCTCTAGTGACGTTACTATGAACAGTGATGTTAGCACAGCAGCTGCAGCCATGGCTACTAACTGCTTGAGCTCATGCTCTATGCAGTCATTCTCTGTCTGGAATTTGCAGAGACCAGATTAGTAATTTAATAGAGTCATGATGTGAACCACCACCCACCTTCCTTTCTCTGATTTCACATATCGAAGACCACCCTCATTACCTATCTATTTGGTCCCTGCTGAAGCCACGTTCTATTAACAATCTCTGCTGTTTAAGTCAGTCAAACACCCTTGGCTGGCCCTCTGTCCTTCTCAGTTCTCTCTGTAACTGTGGTCTGCTGCTTCTGTTAGGTAAGTACCACTATCCGACCTCTGCTACTATGGGATCTCATTTTTGGCACTATTGACAAGACTAATGATGTAACTGCTGCCCCTGCCATAAGCTCTGACCTAGACAGAAGAGCCACCAGGGAACTTCCTAATACTGTCAGGGTCCCATTCACCAGCACATTTCCAATGGTCTTTTGATCATATACCCTCAAGTCCAAGCTCAGAGGTCTTCTATGGGCTCCTGACAGTGTATTCTAGCTAATTCTTTCAGCACATTCAAAAAGGACTCTCTTTCCTCCCTTAATTGGACCCAAACATCCTATATTTCAAATTAACCCTGCTTATCAGGCAGACGTCCAAGAAAAGAGGCATCTTTTTTCTTGAAAAGAGTAGTGGCCTGAAAAGTATCTTCTCTCATGGAGCAAGAACTGGTTCCTTACAGGGAAGGAGACGAGAGGTGTCTGCACAGGCAAGATCTTTGTGGGAACCCATCTGCTCGTCTTCATTTCATGTTTCAGAGTCCCATATTTCTCAACAAAAACCTTGATTTTAATATAATAAACCTTCCTTTCCTGGACCTTTAAGCCTCTCTAGATCTGAGACTATGAAATAGTGAGTCTGATCCTCAGCTTGTCTGCTTTTACACTGGCAGTTATGAGGTCTTTCAGTAACCTACAAAAAAACCAAAAAAATAAAAAAACAAAAAAAAACAAAAAAAACAACTTCCTCTAGGCTCCCACATCCTCTAGTTCTCACATTTAGCCTATAACTGTTTATTGTCCTCCATGTCTTGTTATCACTCTACATGGTTCAATACAACTTAGTAATAAACCGGCCAATTTGGCTGCCCTTCTAGGCGCTGTTTATCCCACATATATGTAGGGCCTACATAATTACACTGATGATCACAATGCATGCCAAATCATCACTGCTGATATCTTCAGCCGCTGGGCTTCTACTTGGTGCCGGAGAGTAACCGCACCTTACGTCCTACTCCAACGAGTCTATCTTTGCAGTGCGGTGCATGGTCCAGCCCAGAAGCCCCATTTTACTGTCTTCATTGACCACTCCTGACTGTGGTTACCAATTGTGTCAATTCTGGTCCTCTCAGAACCAGACTCCATGATAGAATATAACATTCAACATAATTATTGGGGAAAACACTCGTTAAAAACAAAGGGGGAGTGGTCAGAATGAAGTAGGAAGGGGCATAAGACTGGATGCAAGGGTCGCATGAGTGAAAGAAGAATGAGAAGAAAAGAGATTAGGTAGAAAAGTTTCAGACTGCAGTATACGACTTGGAAATCTTGGCCAAACTCATCGCGAGTCCTAATATAAATATAGGTCATTAGCGAACTCCCAGGTAGTAAAGCAATAGCTTGGGTCTTAAACCACCATCATCTCAGCAATTCAGAGAAGCCCAAAGCATCGTGGTCTCATTAGGAATGCTGTGGTGGGCATGAGGTGTGTCCGGTGCATGTGTTCAGTCACTAGTGCTCTATGCAGCATTATCTCTTTCGTTAGGTAATATGAGCAGAAGTCTTTTGTGGCTGCCATCTGTACCAAGGAGGATGAGTCTGAGTGGTTCACCTGTGTGTGGGCAACGGGAGGGGCCTCATGTGTAAATGATATATAAAAAAGAAAAGTATGGACTGGATCTCAGTCTGTTTTTTATTATCTCTATAGATCAACAATTCTAGACATACCAAAGATAAAATAATCCTCGTCAGGAAGGCAGTCCTCTGTCTCACTGCTCCCTCTCAGTGCGATGCCACTGCTTTGTAGAACATTTTTTTTTCATTTCTAAATTTTAAAATTTGCTACTTTCTGTGGACAGCCAGGACATAGAAACTGGGGGAGAAGACGCCTACTCTACTTAATTACTTCCTTGGGAAAATGGTCTTTATTTGTCAAAAAGACTTACTAATACAATAATCTTTGTAACAAACATTTGGAATCCTCATGGTATTCGTTATCATAGTATTTACCCTGTATTGAAATAATTATCTGAATGTTTTGTCTCTAGTAAATGTTTAATACATATTTGTGTCTTTAAATTTGTCATTGTTCTGTCAGATGCATCTTTCCATTCTCCCTTTTGGAGAACTAAATATCAGTAATACCTCCAAAAGACACATTTAGAACTATTGTGCCATTAAACAGCAGAAAACATAAATTGGTATATTATGATTTATTGAACATAGATTTTAAAACATCTAACAATAAATTAAATAAAATTTATTTGAGGACACAAATAGAATGACTTCATGTAGAAATAAAATTTATATTGTTTACAAAATTAATAATTTTTATAGTTTTGTGAGTTTAAAAAATAGTCCAATACATATCATATTTTAAACTTAAGATAAACCTGTTACATTTAAGGGAAAATTAACTAGCTAGTACTGTTAATCTTTTAAATCATCAGATATTTTAGAGTACAATAATATCCAAAAGCAAACAAATTTTATTATGATAAGAAAGAGAGCAATGCAACGGTTTCTATTAATACCTGAGCCACATTCTACTTTGGTAAAAGAAAACAAATATCCTTGGTAGGAAAACAAATATCATTTTATCTATTTATTTATACTCATTAATGTTAAAATATTGGACATGATTATAGAGGAAATAATTTAAAATGGTATAGCAAATAGCACAATCAAATATATTACTGCTAAATGAACAAACAATTTCTATATACAGTGCAAAATTTTGCTTGCGTAACTGCTTATTTATATGGTGATATATACATATATTTACTTGGAAATTTCAGGAAGACAGCTTGCTGGAGGTAAGATTATTTCTCAAGAGTGGTTTGGCCATATACCTTGTGAAATTATATTATATGTGGATAGTGATTTTACCCTTAACTTTTTGAGAAGGAAGGGAGCTCTCTCTCTCTCTCTCTCTCTTTCATCTATATCATCTATATCATCTAGCTATATCCGCACATAGAGAGAGTTCATGCTTCTTTGGCAGTGAGAATATACTCTACTGATACATTACAAAGCACAAAGAAGACAGCACAGAGATTGTAATGAGATTCTAACCATCAGAAAAAAACATAAAGCTAGAGGGGTAGCTTGAACTCCACATCAAAGTGCACTTGCAACAAATAAAACTTCCACATTATTCTAATTGTGGGTTGGATTTTCCGGAAGTCTTTGCTGAGATGGGGTTTGGGCTGCCAGATTTTTTTGTGGTGGTTGTTATGGAGGGAACAAGGCCCACGAAGAAAGGGGGCGAAGAAGCAGGACTAGGCAGATAGAACAGCTGAACCGAGAATCAGATCCAGCAAAACTTCAGCCATCCCTGCGACAAATTGCCCAACTAATATTGTCCATCAGAATTGTTCAGCCATGGATTATGGAAGGATGTGACCTGAGCAGCTAAAGCAAATCTTAAAAGAACTGACAGGTAAAGACTCTCTGCTGACCGCGCCCTTGAAGGGGACAGCAAGTCATGAAAAAGGGTCAGGGTGGCCCATCGCTTTGTCTACCACAATTGGAAAAACATTTTTGGAGCCTCATTCCCTTTCACCTGGGTTTCATCTCTGCTCCTTTCCCAGTATAGGCTAAGTAAGCACAAATACTATAGTAACCCTAAGTATTTACATTAGAAACCACAACTAAAAGATGATATTTTGATACAGTCTTCATAATTAAAAATGAAAATATAAACATAAATTATTTCCGTGGTGACATTTGTTTCTATGTTTGGTTTAGAAAATAATGGTGGTGCATTTAATTTTACTTTTGGAACTGTTTCCTTTTTATGTGAGCTTATTACTTAAAAAGTAAAAGGTTATTGCAGAGTTCCAAATTGTGTAGACAAAATAAATAAACAAATGATGAAATAAAAATAAATAGAATAATTATTTGCGTTAACGATAGGCTTTTATACTTTATTTTAAGCCAAGGAAAAATAGGTTTTGAAAATAGAAACACGAACGGACTTTATACCAAAAACAATTAACTACAATGATAATGGATTTTCTGTGGATTGCTGAGAAGCTGTCTCATATTCACTCTCGTATTCATTGCTTGTGATCAATTTGAATTTGGAATCAACTGCAGAGTTCAGATAGTAAGCATTTTCCTGGAAACAACCTTTCTCTCTTTTGATCATGTGCAAATATACACTCAACTAATTCTTTTATTTGAAAAAAGAATAATTATTGTTGTAACCCCTTGGGTCCTTTTCCATTCAATCTCTGATCAGCTGCAATATATAATTGGCATGTTGCTTTAAGGGTTTTCTTTTAAGAGGACTTTAATTTAACTCATTTTATGTCTTTAAATGAATTTTTAAATTTCTTTCTCATAATAATGATGGATAATTGAATCATAGTTGAAACTGGATTGTGCATGAAAATCAATCAAAGCACATTAAATGTTAATTGAATGAGAGAAAATGGAGAAGCAAAAGAAAAGACAAATGACAAAGCAACATTAAGGCAACAACTAAGTACTAAATATAAGAAATAAGGCATTTGATGAGCAAGGTAACAGTGAGTTACTTAAGGGACATCATAAAGTAAATATTAGATAACTACTAAAAGACCACTGGTCTCAAGAGTTAATTTCAAATAAAGCCTAAGTTATAGGATACCTTATATGTAATTAAGCATATTTAATTATTTTTGTGATTCAAACGAATTAAGTCTTCTGAGAATCACTACCTTTGTGTCTAAGATCTCTCTTTCTTCTCTTTCAACTGGAACTCAGAAACTAAGTATCATTCTATTACACT
>NW_006437828.1:3816565-3824457 GCF_000325575.1 Pteropus alecto
ATCTGTCTCTTTGACTTTGCTCTTGACCAGTGGCAAATGGTGCCAGTCTGGGAATAAGCCAATAAAGAGAACTCCAGTACTTTGCAGTAAGCAATTTCCCCTAGGAACCATTACTTGTTGCCTTGGTAATATAGCTCACCGACTTCATCTTACCTCCCAGAATCTTATTTTTTTTAACCTCTTAGCAGTTTACATGTTTACTGTGATGTCAGATAGCATTACTAGAATTTAGGATGGCTGAAGTTTAAGAATGAGTGTGTTCATAGATGTGTGTGTGTATATAAATTTCGAAAACCCACAATTTAAGGTATAATAGCTATGTAAAGAAGAGGTGCATATTCATTTACTAAAATAAGTTGACATTTATAATCAAATACTTATTAGGTTAAAGCAAAAAAAAAAAAGATGCTTGAGAATGACTTTTCAATAAAATTATATGCTATTATGTCCAAAGATAAAAAGACAATTTACTCTACTAATGTGATTATTTACATGAACAATCCCCTTTTCATTTTTTAATTTTTTTAAATTTTAATCACAGTTGACAATTTAATATTATATTAAACTTTTTTTAAAGATATAAATGGATGAAATTATATAATAGGGGCATGTGCCTAAAACTTTTAGAGAATCTGAAAGAAAAATGATTTTTCACCTCTCAGTACAGACTGAATGCTGTATCCAGGAAATATTGAATGTCTCATAAAACAGATTCGAGGTAAGGAAAATTACGCTACTGTATTCACTTGATTCTTAACTTTAGTGGTTAAGAACAAGGATTTTGGAGTTATGCAAAACTAATTGAAATACCGTTTTTCTTCAAAGACTTTGAGTGAGTTATCACTCACGCGTATTCTTAACGTTTCCAAGATTTGTAGGCCTCTGGAATTAGCCTTTCTTTTAAGACCCAAGTAAAATTTTGAACCCAAACTATCCATGACTGGAAAATATAGATACTTTTCTGATACTTCTAGTGAGTTCTGAGGTTGTGTAATATAGGTGGTATTTGCTCTGTCCTGTGGCTGTCTGTCTTTCCTTGCTTGCTTGATACACTGATGTTGGGGAAAGTCATCAACTTGACCCGTGAGCTATACTCAAGCAATTGGAGGCTCCCCAATCCCTCCCCTGTACTTAGAACTTACATTCAGCTTACAATCCCCACACGCAGAAGCTGCTCCAAGACACAACCTTGAGCTAGAAATGTAGCAATAAGATCATTTGGACTGGGCATATTAATGAACTGAGGTAAGGCCTCCTTTGCATATGACTGAACCCACTTAAGTCTTCTGTATAAATTTTTAAGATTCTGGCTGGTGGCTGTGAAAACTATTTATCTTGCAGCTACCTAAGACAAGCCTTGCAAGTAAGTTCCCTTTCCTATTAAGCCTGCCACCTACCAATCTCCAGTAGTCCGACCTTTTCTTTGGTTTCTCTCCATCCTCTGCATATGGGTGGGGGGTGAGGAGTGGGAAGTTCCCGAGGAGATTACAACTCACCAAACGATGTAACCTGTATTTTAAAAAGTGAGCTCTTGAGGGCAGGAATTCCATTACAGTAGAGGAGAAACTTAATAAATCCTTGCACCTAAAAAGATTTTTAACTGGATAAAATTTTCAAAAACTAGTGATTTTAGGGTTCTGAAAATGAACCAAAGAAACAGCAAACGGAATTTATTGTTAAGAAGCAAATGAACCTTGGATAAGAACAGTGGTTGTTGAAAAATTTATTATATGGGGCTATTCTCATGCCCTACCAGCTCAGTCAACAGGACTCAGACAAGCTATGAAAACCAGTTTTGCTGCCTGATGAGGTTCACTTAATTTAGAATGGAGCTCAAAAACTCTATATCCTGAAGAATTTTCAGTAACAGCGGTGATTTTGGTAGGAAATGACAGAAAAGGCCAGAAACTCATAGAGCCTGAACATGCAGTCCTAGTCAGAACAAACAAAAGGCCAGCAGATTAGGCAGAAATATAACATGGAGATCCAAATAATGAGGCAGATATAGGGGACACCGAGAAATCCCTACGTACGGCTAATTGACTAATAGACCACATGCATGTACTAAAATGAACCATGATAATAGGACTCATATGTAGAACTGAAATTAATAAGTAGAAAACAACTCTACAATACTGAGTTTCAATAAATGCAAACATTGGATCTTCGAAAAGAAAAATTAAACGTCTAAACCTATGTAAGACTAATTAAAACATCAAGAGCAACCAATGTTACAAAAGAAAAAGAGTAGCTCATTACAGATCACAGCAAAAAGTCAAAGGGAACCATAACATTTTTTCTGTGATCAAATCTAAAATCTATGGCTGCAGTTATACAAAATAAATCAGTTCTAAATATCTGCCATAGAATATAGTGTTTATAGTTAAGAATATGGTGTATTGAACTAGAAGTTTATTAAGAGGGTAGACTTCATGTTAAATATTCTTACCACACATACATATAAAATAAAACCAAAGATAGACAAAGAAACTTTGGGAAGTAATGGATATTTTTATCACCTTGATTGTAGTGATGATATAACAGATACATACATATGTCTAAACTCATAAAATTCTATATAATAAATTTATTCAGTTTTTTCATTTATTAATTATATCTCAAAGCAGTAAAAATGGAAGAAAAAGAACAAAATCGAAATAAAATGGCAAAATTCTTTGAAAACTATTACTAAAAACTGACACAAGAATAAATAAAAGCATCTAATAATTATATGTCTGTTTCAGACATTAAATACTTAAATAAAATACTTTCCAGAAAAAAACTCCAGGCCCAAATCTTTAATGTTTAATTTACTAAATATATAAAAATGAGAATACAAACCAAACTGTGTTATTGAGTCCAAAAAATATAATTTACTATAGATAACTTTTAATTATACTATACTATAAACCCAGAATTTATAATTTATAGAATTGATGGAAGTCATTCTCTGACATATACTTGCCCTCATCTTCTAGTTATATTTCTGTTTCACCAGTACCTTCTTCTTGGAACATTTTTTCTTCTCATATATTTCTTAATGTTGAGTACCATTTGGGCTTCAATCTTGTCAATTTATAGTCTGTATCTTTACTTGCTGCCTTTGTAATGGCTACTACATTCTGCATTCTGGCTTTGAATAGCATTTATAGATCCATGACTCCCAAACTGTCTCTTTTCTAATATTTGTGTGGTATATTACAAAAAATTCACATGGAGGTTCCCATAATATTTGCCTATATTGTTATTATGCTATGAAATTTATTAAGATAATAAACATTTAAATTGAGTTTGTTACAATGACATACTTTGACATATATACCAAAAAAAAAAAAAAAAAAACCATGGATAGCCAACATTAAGTTTAAAATTCTTGGAGTGATTCATTGTAGCAATATAGGTGTTTTATACAGGTTTCAGCCTATGAATAACCAATGCTTTGGCTGCACCAGCCCTTCTAGTTCTTATTACGATTGCAAGGTACCCTTCATCAGTAACCATCAGGCAACTTTAAAAAAATTAAAGTTTATCATTTACAAGACATGAAATTATGCAGCACACCTGGGACATATGCTAAAGTTACAGGGTGAGAGAGGGAGCAAGAGAGGAAAAGAGAATGAGATGGAGATGGAGAGAGAGAGAGAGAGAGAGAGAGAGAGAGAGAGAGAGAGAGAGAGAGCCCTCATGAAGTGGATGTCTTTTTGATAGATAGTGGATGCCTCAGCAGCCAAAGCTTAAGCCAGGCACTTGCATTACAAAACAGAAAAGGAAAAAATACGTCAGTTCTTATACTACTCAGGAGATTTGGGGTACGGGGTTCCTAGTCTATAGCAGATCACCTGTCTTCCCACTATAGCTTTCTTCCCATGGAAAAAAGACCTCACATACACATGTTTGGACATCCCTAGATTGAAGCACAAACTCTATCTGTATAACCTGCAAAGAGTCATCACTTGGCTGTCTTCTGGAGATTGCATTGAGGGAAAGGTCTACACAGCTGTCCTCAATATTCTTGGGACATCTTGTCAGAGTATTCTGGCATCTTAACTACTTGAAACAGGTTTAGGAGGCGTCGTGGGGACTCCATGTGGACACGTGCCCTTGCCTGCACAAATTACATGCACTAAGTCAAGTTAACTAGTCAGACAAGGAATAAATTATGGCCTTCAAGATCTTGAAGCCCAGGAAGGAAGGCATCTTTTTAGTATTTAAGAACAGTATTGTCTCAAATTTAAATCTTCTTTTCAGACCTTGCTCTTATACTCGAGGCTAGCATATCCAAAGGACTGCTTTGCATCTGTACCAGGATGCCCCATACTCACCTCAAACTCAAAACTCTTCAAAGTCTCCCTTCATGTTTTGGATAGTGTAAGTCAAGGTCTTGAACACAGCCCACAAAACCCCAAAAGACCTGACTTCCCTGATATCTTCGACTTACACTGCTTTTCTCTCTCTTCATCCACTCACTTCCATGTGTATTAGGCTTCTTGATGCTCCTGAATGCACCAGACACATTTTGCCATAGTGTCCTGCTTACTCTGCCACAATCATGAGAAACACAAAAAGTAAAGGAAAAAAAAAAAAACAAAACTCATTACAAAAAGATAAAGTAATTATCAGAATCAAATTCAGAAATGACACAGGACAGGAGTTGGAGTTATCACATAGGAACTTAAAAGTAACTATGTTGAGCATGTTTAATGAACATCTGGACAAGATGGATAATATGCAATAATAGCTGGGGGGACTTTAACAGAAAGGACACTTTTTTAAAAGTGAAATGCTGGAATTAAAAAATATATACATGATATTGAACATTATAAATTATTTCCTTGGACATAATAGAAGATTGAACTCAAGTGAAAAGATAATAAGTGGACTGAAAAAAGAGGCCCATAAAAATTATCCAAACTAGAAATGTGAAAAAGTTGATGCACATCTTACAAGGGCTGTTGGATGGCACCAATGAATTATCACACATTCAACTGAAAACAGAGAATGATAAGAGACAAGATGGGGCAACAAGTTCATTTCATTAAACAATAGATAAGAATGTTCCAAAATTATTGAAAATCATTTCCAAAAGCTTTGAGTTTCCCCAAACATAAAACACACTCACAGACATCTAGTCAACATTGAGTTTGAAATTTCGAGCTAATTTTTGTTTCTTATTTGACATTAGATTTACATAATTTAGTCATTCTGTTTGTTTCAGAATGTATTTATTGACAAAGAAAGGTAAAATAAACACACATGCTAAAATTACATTATCTTTTAATTATCTATTAGGCAAAAGATGAATGAAAAGTACCAGAGCAATATTTCCACTCATTCTTCTAATAAATAATTTTTCAATATTTATATTGCTAATGGAATCCAAATAAACTCACAAGAAAAAGTCACACTTAGCAAGATGTTATTATTTAATTATGAAAAAAATTTGAATCATTCATATATGGTTCAGTGAGAGCTTTGAGATATAATTTTTATAGCCTTTCATTAATCACAATTATTTTCAGCCACATTATCAACTAAGAAAAAATGCACACAGGATAAATTTACCATCAAAAAAGAATCTCTGTATTGAATATCTTTCAAAAGAGTACATGCCATTCATTTTTCTTTGAATATGCAGTAATTGGTAGGTGACATAATATTGACACAGAGTGCTTTAAAATCATCTACCACATTTAGATCTTCTATACTAACATGATGGACAGGATAATATTAAATACTTTTTCAAAACAAAATTAGACACTAAAGTAGCAGTCTTCTGTCAATGTACACTTCTAGATAAGACAATTTTCATCTTCCTAGTGTCTGCTTGTAATGGATGTTCAGAGATCTTGTCACAGAAAATGACCTCTGAAACTCAGTTCTTTAAAGCAGTAAAGACTTTAAAACATGAAATACTTATTAGAGATTAGAAACTAAGAAAAATTAAATAATTAGGTCAGTCAATATAATAAGTATAGGTATCTTTACCTTCACCATCTTCAATGAAACTGTGTTTTAAATATGGTTATAGACACTTACATGTTAATAATTTTAAATGATTATTAGATTTCAATAAATAAATGTTTTGAGTAATTTTATTGAAATAATAAATATTTTGAAACAAATTACTCTTTTGATATAAAATGGATAAGCTGAAAATTTCTTAGAAAATATCATTATTGTTTTTAAAGTTGGGTTGTTTACAACACTATTTTAATACCATGAGGGGGCCAGATTTGTTTAGTGCCTAAGCCATATTCTATTTAGTTTTAAGTTCGCCTTTTGTAAAATCTTTATTAACATTTCAGTCAATCGGTAAGTTATCAAATATTCATAAACTACTCCCAAATTAATCCCTATAAAAAGATGGTCTAATTTACAACTATCGGGCAGCTTAATTTTTAGAAATTATAAGTTGAATATAATCATCATGGTCTTATTTATAACTCACATTTATTTCCAAAGAGATTCTTTTGTCAGTAAAGAATGGTTTTATTTAAAGAATATACTTATTTATTATTAAGAGTTCATCCTACTTATCATCCTTCTCATAAAAACCAGAAATGTTCTTGTTGTCATCTAAAATGTCAATATTAATATCAGTGTGTATGTAAGATAAATATTTCTACTACTTAATATATTTTTAGCACATTCTTGAAAATATTTCCTTTTGAATTATCTCATTGATAATAATATCATTAAGATATCTTTCTATTTTTAATAGAATTAACTCTGTTGGTTATTATAATTTTTCTGATTTGGCACAGCTCCCACCTCCAAAATAAAAACACACATTTAAATAATATGCACAATATTATTTGATAATGTCTAACCTATTTATCCCCATAATGTTTCTTTTCAGCTAAAAGAACAATATATTTCAATGATATAATAGCTAACATAGAATTAGATGTGAATTTGCAGCAAGGCTATGGTTAATTAATAGGGAACCTAATAATTCAAGTTGAAATTGTAATACTCCATTGAATTATGGTGAATCCTTTTGATCAGAGGCTTAGTTTTATTCTTTGTTTGCATGGCAGAAGTGAAACCAAAACTATATTATCTTCAGGTAATTTCTAGTCTGTTAGTTTAGCTAAAATATTTAAATATATATGATAAATTCTATATGGATCCTATATGATATTTTAATATTACCATAATTAATATAAATATAGATAACTACCTGTTTTTAGATTTTGCATGATATCATCATTAAACATTTCTCTATTTCTTAAGTTAATTCATAGACACTTTGAAGTAATATATAATTTTCTTTAAAATACTTTATGTGAAGCAAAGAGCACTAAAAGAATATACATATGAATAAAGCTATGTCTGTTTGTGTGTGTGTTTAACAATAAAAATAATTTCTGTCAAGGAAACTAGAACTTCTCTCATTAAGTTCTTTATCTTGGGCAACTATGTTTAATCTGACTTTTACTTTTATCATGTACAAATAGATATGATACTGTTTTCTTTCAGTTTTAAGAAATTTATTAAGTGAATTAAATGAAATAGTCTTTTAGAAAAGCTTAAATACTTTGTTGTTATCAGTGATTCTTGCTTTCCAATGTTTGTTTTTAAAGTATACGCTTAAAATGTGGATTCATGAAAACCTTTTAATTTAGAAAGTTAAAAAAATATACTTAATGGAGTACCATATATATATACCATATATAGATGAGAAGAGAATATATATATGGTGTGTGTGTGTGTGTGTGTGTGTGTGTGTGTATACACATTAAACCTTGTAATTTAGAAGGTTAAAAAATATACTTAATGGAGTACCATATATATATATATACACAATGATATATATATATACCATATGATATATATATATTTATCATATATATATTCTCTCTCTATATACATATGAGAATATTTATTCT
>NW_006437828.1:3824944-3856614 GCF_000325575.1 Pteropus alecto
ACTATATATTATAAAAATATATATTTTCTACTATATATTAATATATTTTTCTAATGTATGTATATATATATGCATATATATATTATTCTATATTCTTGTATATATAAGTAATCATTGCTTTTATTGACAAGTAGTATTTCATCGAATGGATAAACCACAAGTTGTTTATCTAGTTTTCTCACTGCTTTTGTGATATCATTGAAACTTATGGCTTAAAATTTATATATTCCCAGGCCAAAGCCCAAAACTAGCTCCAAAAATGCAGTTATAAATCTAACTATTTACTTTACAATGGTACTTGAGCATCTAATAGATACCTCAAACTCGATTAGCTGAAAATTGAACTCATATCTCTTATCTCTTTCTCCATCCACAGCCCTCTCAGTTACTTGCAACTTTATTTGTGCTGTTAATCAATTTAAAGTATTTTTCTCAGCACTGACTCCTCACCTTGTCTCTCTCATTCCATATACAATCTTTCAGGAAATCCTTTGTCTGTCCTTATAAAAGGGTATCTAGCGTGTCAACATTTATCACCATTTTCCTGATTACTGTCTTCTTTACTCTCTCTATCTCTCTTCCAAGTTACTGTGCTAGTCCCTAAATTATTTGATTTATTTCTATTTCAGCACTTCTTCTACTAATGTGTTCAACATAACAGCTAAAGTGAACCTTTTAACACCTAAGTCCATCTATATCTCACTTATAACCAAACTCTTCCAATGATTCGTCACTTTTCTCTGAGTATAAGCCATGTCCTCATAGTGGCCTGTAAGTCTATATATGATCCAAACCCTTCCCCTCCAGACCCATGGTCATTTCTTTCTTGATCTCTTGTCTTTCTCTTCCTGCTTTACTGTAACTAACTTGACTTGTGTATTATTCCTGAAATATGTTAAGTGTACTCTCACCTTAAGTCCTTTACACAATCTAGTCTCTGCCTGGAATATCTTCGCTCAGACAGTCACATGATTAATGTCCTAATTTTCTTTGCTCTGATATCAGCTTCTTAATATAGTTTACCCTGACAAAGTGTACTCTTGCAATACTCTCCAAGATATTCCTTTTTTTTCTTTTAGTATTTCATTTTTTATTGCACTTATGATCCTTTAATAAAACACAAATTTTATTATTTATTGTATTTATTGTTGAATACTGGAATATAAGAACCATGAGGGTAAAGCTCATTGTTTGTTTTGATTTCTGATGTACTCCAAATGCCAATATTAGTGTCTGGCACATAGTAGATATTCAAAAAAATAAAGTCAAAATGGACTCGGTGAAAAATGTATAAATCCATGATCTATGGCTATTTTATAATGCATATCGATTATTTGAATATATTTCAATATTACATTTACATTTTTTATTTTATGTGATTTATGATTTGTTTATAAATATTGTTTAGAAACAAAAAGTGTCTAAAAACAATTATTGCTCTTACAAAAATCCTCTTTCAAATGAACAGAAAATAAGCTAATACCACTTTAAAAATTATTTAGAAACAAATAGTTAATACAACTTAAATATGTAATACACGTTAGAACCTTTACCTTTAACATATATTTATCTTTAATAAAGTGGTTTATTACATATAATGACTGTATGATATATAATAAACTTAATAGTATATCATTGAATTATTTGAGACTCAATCTTCTCAATATCACCATATGATCTCACTTATATGTGGGATATAAAACTGAAAGCAACAAATGAACAAGACAAACAGACATTTATGATACAAACAACAGTTTAGTGGTTATTAGAGAGAGAGGGGACGGGGAGGTAGATGAGGATAAAAGGGTTCAAATACACAGTGACAGAAGGTAATTTAATTTGGGGGGGTGAAAATACAATTTAATATATGTATGACATATTATTGGATTGTACACTTGAAGCCCATATAATTTCACCCCCAATAAATTTAATAAAATTTAATAAAAAATAGTAAATACTGGAGAAAAAAACAACATAGATCTGTCCAAAAGTGAGGTCCATGCTATAAAGCTTTTGAATGTCATATATTTATATGCATTATGCACAAATGTATTCATTATTTGACAACATAATACATTGAGTAAAATAAAAAATAATGATTGATTTATGACCTATTTGTCTCACATATTCAAAACGTTTTGCTGATATATTTAATAAAACTTATCACAATATGTTATAAAAAATAAAATGTTTAAATGTTTCATTCCCCCACTAGAAGCTGAACATCATGGCAAATATAACTACCTGTTCACACTTTTGCATCTTCAAAAGCAAATGTTGATTCATAGAATGGGTGTCAAAAGATGTTTATAGAACAAATGTCTAGCCATGAAAGAAGACTGGATAGCACAATTATCCACAAGTTTTATGAATTTGCTTTTATTTGTGGTATAGAGGTGAAATAAATATTCACAAATCAAGAGATTTATAAGTCCTGGTGTCATAAGCAAAAACAAGGAAACATCTTGCAACAAATAGTTTGAAGTGTAAGAGAGACAAGACTCAGAAGTTTCTGGTTAATTTCAGCTTCTGGAACCTGCTATATCAGGTAAAGCAAATTTTCCCTTGGGTTTGGGTGATTAATCATACAATGTTTGAGATAAAACAAAAAATACTTGAGATCGTGTATGCAGCAAAATTTAAAAGTCATTTTTAAACAATATCCTATGTTGAGACCCCCCCCAAATAAAACAATCCTACAAAGCTACTACAGTTTAAGACGGATGAGAAAATTTGAGCACATATTGCTTAATGTCTGATATCTTTTGTCACCTTCAAGGTAACCTAATGTCCTAAGGAAAGGAGTTTGAAAATCATTCAAAGCCCAGGATCCTAATACTAAAGCTTATATATGAACACTAAGTCACTGATAATTAAGCGATTATCCAAATTATAGATATTTAAGGGTAGAGCTGATATATGTAAAAATAACCTCAGATTCTAGGCTTAAGTCATTACTATTTGAAAATAAGTGATTAAACCCTATCCAAAAAAAAATAAAAATGATGCTTTATATTCTAGCTTCTCAGTTATTTATTTTATAGAATTAGAAACAGACAGCAATAGAACCTAAATGAAATAGAGACAAAAGAGAGTAAAAATAATAATGAATTATAGGACAATTTCAAGTGACTTGATATACAGGTAAATAAAATCCTAAAAAGAGAAAGAAGAAGGAGGAAAGGTCATATAAAAATATTTCAAAAATATTATCTAAAACCTTTTCAAACAGTGAAAATTACAAACTCACAGATCCAAGAAATTCCTTGAAACCCTAGAATAAGGCATAGAATAATCAAATGCTCAAGGTCAGTGATAAAGAGAAAATCTTAAAAGTAGTCAGGGTTGCGCGATGAATGGGCAATACATTTACAGAGGAACACAAAAAAAAGAAAACAGCAGAAATCCATCAGAAACAAGGTGCATGAAAAGACAGTGGAGCAACGTATTTAAAGTAATGAAAGAAAAACAAAACAAAATAAAACTAACAACACTACAACCCGGAATTCTATATTAAGCAAAGATATCTTTCAAAACTTAGGTTAAATGTTTTTCTGTTTTATAAAAATGTGGTGAAATGTAGAGTTTTTTTTTCCAGACATACAAAAACTAAAAAAAATTGGACATACTCATGAAATGTTAAGGAAAGACCTTCAGGCAGAAGAGAGGATACAAGAATAACATATAAATTTACTCGAATAAAGCAGAAGAAATGTAACTGATTGTTATTGATTTTAAAAGATAAGATATAAAGGAGATTTTGAAATATGTAAAACACTTAATTTTTTTTAAATCAAATGCAATTTCATAGAATTCAACAATCAATGCAATAAATGCAAAAAAAAAAAAAAAAACAGCCAATAATTTAAGTTTAGGTTACAGACAATATATTTTAGATCATGTATTCACCAGGAAGGAAGAGTCAGAGTACAGTTTTGGGGGTATATAAATGTCTTTTTAGTTTTATCTATAAACAGATTGTGTGTGTGTGTGTGTGTGTGTGTGTGTGTGTGTGTGTGTGTGTGTAAAAATCCATGGAACTGCATAATTTAAATATGTGTCTTTTAGTCTATATAAGTTACATCACAATAAAATAACTAAAAACTAAACATGAGCATAAGGCCACATTATCCAGGTAAGTTATTGCTCAATTGAAAGATGATAAACAAATTCAAAATGTTTAGAAAAATAAACTGTAGTGGCAAGATATATTACTGATAAATTAAGCTGGAGAAAGACTATGATAAAGCAAAATTATTTATTTATTTATTTATATTAAAATTTTGGGGTGATATTATTTAATAAAATTATACAGGTTTCAAGTATAATGGTTTGCACTCTAGACTCTGATAAACCATATTCTAGAATCTGGAAATTATCTTGTGTGCAGTGAGGATACTTCCATGGATTACTAACAGTTAAAGTATTCTATGAACAACACAATGTAAAAGGCACTATGATTGAAGTTGAAGCTCTTTCAACTTTGTCTCATTTTTGCATGGCTAAATGCAATTATATAAAGTATTTCTCTCCCTAAACCCAAAAAGGATAATATCAAGAATAGCAAATTTAGGAAAGTCATTGTAAAAACTGTACAAATTGCACATTTGTAAACATGCTATATTGAAATATTTTTATCCTTTACATCAAGTTTTTTGGAATCCATACATTTCTCAACTTAGCATTATCAATATAAGGACCCCCTGCTACATGGGAAAATCATATCACCTAGGCTAGATTAAGCAAGATGTCTGCATAGGACAAAAGTGATGTCGCTATTAGAGTAGGGGTCAATATCACCTGGGTGCCTAGACACTAACTACTTTATTGCAGGAGCCAATTTTTCACGCACGCCAATGGCTGCTTGATGTCTCAACTACTGTAGCACACATGATTTTTTTTCCTAATAAGCTTAGTAATATTTTCATCCATTTCCTCAAATACATTTCCAGAATTTCAAGTTTTAAATATGCATTTTTTAAAATATGTGCATTAAGAATATGTACCACAAACATAGCAGAGTGGAGTATAATAAGGATGTTCTCTCAGTTGTATTTTTAAATAGTTGCATGAAAAATTGAAAGGTCCATATCATCTCACTTAACTGTATTAGAAGAGAAAAACTTAATCTTTCTCCACTAGCAATTCTATTGAAGAAAACATAAAAGTTAAATTAACTCTCTAGAGCTCATTATTGAGTTAATGCTGCTGTACAGGGTGGAACAAATTAAAATGAAACAAACTCAAAATTTGAAATCAAGAGATTCTTCTCATTTAGAGGTAAAGAAACTCATAAATTTCTCACCAAGCTGGTATAGGGGATAACAAAAACGCTTTGCTTTTTGTCTGAGGCACAGACAATGACCATATTTCTCAGTCTCCTTTTCAATTAGTTTATGTCCATGTGACTGGGTTTTGGCCAATGGAAGGTGAATCAAAGAGGTATATGCGCCTGCTTAGAACATAAAAATTTACTTGGCTTATTTTTTCTTTTCCAACATTGGTCCTCTAGCTATTGATAGAGGAACTGACTTTGGATCTACATGCTGTATATCTATACCAAATCGTTAACACTTTAAGTAAGTGGGAATTAAATTTAAACCCATGTAGCTAAGATTTTATGGTTAATCTTGTACTAACTAAAATTTCCTTAAAATATACCAAAATTCTACTTTGAGGTGGGGTACTTCCAAATAGTAACTTACAACATGCGGTATCAAGTTAGGTGTTACATGACAAAAATATTGATATCGGATAGAAGATTCTGCATATGTACTCCCAAAATGTTGGGGAAAACTGCTTCCTGTGATAATTTGAAAGCCAGACAATGTGTCTATTGATCCAGTAGTTTTCTGGAAAATGGCTGGTAAACAGATTGCTAGTAGTGGGTGTGGATTGTTATTAGGTTGTTTAGGAAGTTATTAAATAAAAGAGATTATTTCAGGCAAGAAATGGCTGGTTTTCAAGCAGAAATAAAAAAGAATAGAGAAAGTTTAGCTCTTAATTGGTTAGAAAAGCTCACTGAAGCAGCACAAAACACACATGGAACAACCATTAAGACTTGCAGGAAAGATCAAATTAAGGATGAGTTCCAAAATCCCAACCCTAATGACTTCAAGGTAGTTTATTTAATTTGAAACAAAGAGACATTTGAATACATAAGCCAAGAAATAAGTTAGGTTTAAGAATTATTTTTGGTAAGAACTTTAATTATAGCTACTGCAATTAGAAATGATTGGAAGCAAATGAAGACTTGAAGTTTAAGGAGTCAGATTGTATTATTGTTTGTAAGCATATTATGCATTCCAGCTGATTGAACCATGACTTGCAGTGTATTGTGCTTATCTCTACTCCAATAACACTGGGTTTGCTTGCTCAGTAAAATGTGAATGTATTTGGCATATGTCATATGGGAGCAAAAGCTTTATAAGCCATTGTACGTTCTAATAGACTCTCTTGCAATTCTGTCATGAGGATGACATGTCCCAAATTGTGACTGCTTCAATAGGCTGGACTCAGGATGAAGAATAGTAGGCCAAGAATGAAGAAATGGAAAGCTTACCCAAAGTTTATCTGTAGGCTACAGCAGTATCAGAGATGCTGCAAAATGTAATGTAATGAATGAATAAACCTTTACTGATTTTTTAAAGTAATTTATATTTTAGGAGCTGTTTTGCAACACAGAAAATGTCAGCACAGTAATTACTATAACTTATAAATTTTAGTAACATCTATTGCAAAAGAAAAAATCTTTTCTTTCTTTCTTTCTTTTTTTTTTTGTCTTTCTGAGCACTAAGACGAAACAAGACCTTTCAACTAGTATGGCAATAAATGAGATGGAAAAACTGTGCAGCTCCCAACATAGCAATTCCCAATAGCTTTCACCAACTACAAACAGGGTATTAATCAGAGTTTTCTAGAGAGAATCAGTGGAGATTTATTATATGAATCAGCTCACATGAGAATGGAAGCTGAGGAGTCCTACAACCTGTGTCAGCCGAGCTGATCGAGAAGGGAAGGTTTCAGTGGTGAGATGCCCAGTTGGAAGAATGCATAAGAGGCCGACATGAAAATGAAAGACCAATTTTAATGTGGGGAGCACGTTTCTATTGCGGGAACTGCAGGGCTATTGTGGGGAGCGCGCTTCTGCCTCTGCCCTTCTTCTGCTCCCCTTATTGTGCTCCCCTTCTGCTCTCCTGAGGACCGCATGGCTCCACATATATCAGAGTACAATAGCGGCATTCAGCCACACATATGCAATACAATCAACTGAATTATGTTTACATATTTTAGGTGCAGGTGTGCCCTACTATACTAATGTAACATTCTAAATCCGGGGTCGTATTCCTAGCCACGAGCCTGGATCACAGCCAGACCTGGGACCAGCCAGGCCTGGGACCCACAACCTACTATCATTAAATTGGAGAAACAGAAAAGCCAGTGGAGTAATTCAATCCAAAGTCAAAGGTCTGTGGAACTGGGGAACCAATGGTGTAAGTCTCAGTTCAAGTCCAACATATGGAGAAGCAGGAGTGAGGGCCTGGGGGAGGGGTATGATGGGGTAATTCCTGGTCAGAGTTTGAAGATCTGAAAATCAAGAACACCAGTGTGGGAAAAGCAGGAGAAGACAGATATTCCAGCTTAAGCAAAGCACAAATTCACCCTTCTTCTGCCTTTTTGTTTTATTCAGACTCTAAACGGATTGGATGGTGACTGATCGTATTGACAAGGGCCATCTTCTCTACTCAATCTACCGATTCAAAGGCTGATCGTTTCTGAAAACACCTTCACAGATATATGGAAATAATGTTTCATCAGCTATCTGGGTATCTCTTAACACAATAAAATTGACACATACAATTAACCATCAGAGCCAAGTAGTCTAATAAACAAGAAAGGACCTGCCAGAGTATAGGCAGAGTAAGTGAACCACAGATGAGAGCATGTTTCACAAAGAACAGACTCAAAGTCAAATCCAGAGATTCCCTTTACTGCCAAGGCAAATGGTTGTCAAACTTCCTGCTAGTGACAAATACCCCATTCTTTATTTTTAATAAGTTTAATGATTCTCTTTGTTTTTAAAGAGGTTTCTGGGGAAAGTCCAGGAAAATGGTTATTTTATCTTTTCTCCTATTGTATACTGAGTAGAAAAATAACTTTTTCTTTAGAATAGCCATTAAAGAACTTTTTTTTTTTTTTAAAATTTTTTTTTTTTTTGTACAGGGATAACTAGTAATATTTTAGGCATCTGTGCCATAAAGTCACTGTCCAAGCTACTCAACCCTGCTCAGATCTGTCATAGTAACATAAAAGTAATCGTGATCAACATGTAAACCAATGAACGCAGCTGTGTTCTAATAAAACATTATTTTTAAAAAGGAGGAAGCTAGGCCGCAGGCCAGATTTTTAAGACCCCAGCTTTAGAAGAGTGGAGTTCAAGAGCCACATACAAAATTGTTGGAAAGGACTGCACCTAATGTGGAAATAGTGCACAAGCAGTGGGTGATGGCACTTTCTGTGTTACTATTGGATGAGGAAGGCAAAGTGTGTTTTTTGTTTGGGAGTGAAGAATGACCAAAAGAACAAAACTTGGTAAGGAATGCCAGATATCTATAATGCTATTTCCTTTATCTTCAGGGAAACAACTAAATTTTCTTCCTTATTCTTTCTGCAGTTTGATTCTACCCCAAATCTGAGTTCTTGACAATGGCCTGTGAGAGGAGATAATGTTAACTTCTGAGCTTGTCCCATAAGGAGGCTCTTTAGGTGTTTCTCATAATCTTCCTTCATCTTTTTGAAAGTCTTGACATCAAAGTCAACATCAGTTATGGAAGCTTTTGCTTTCCAGGAATGGTGAGATTTTTAGACATCTCAAGTTCCTGGATGAAAGTGTGGATTATTGATTAGGAAGACCCATATTAACTGGGATTTGAGTTTATCAGTTTAGAAATGAATGCAATCTTAGATAATTCAATAACATTTCTATTACTTATGCCTTAAACTAAATACCATCTGGATCACCACAGTAGTATCAGTCACAGTTAAAAAATTTGAGCAGTTCATTTTATTTACAAATATATTCTTAAGATAATGCTATGCCAGTCTTCAACGATTTAGAAGTATACTGAGTGGAAAAATAAAGGCAATTGTGAATAACCCAGAATATTATTTGTTTGGAGCCAAAGAGTGATATTTGAATGTACTAAAACACATACTGACTCTGAGTAAGTTACTTAGTTACTTTTAGAAATGCATATTGTGCAAATTTATTTTAAGGTTTAGAAAATTAATACATTCCCAAGGTCAGTCAAATAGTTGTTTTTTACCTAAGATTAAAATTTGTTCTCTATGGTTCTATAAATCTTAAATAGGCTTCTATATTTCTCTAGCAAAATTATAAGTTTTTATGCCTAGATTTCACATAAGAAAAAGTAAATCATACATAGTACATGGTAGTCTAGGAAGAATTTGTGTAATAAAAAAAAAAAAAGAACCTGAACTTCAAAATGTGACATTTTCCTCATGATGCTATTTGAGGGGTAAATGAGTATGTAAAATTGTATAAATGGGTAGTCTTAATATTTTGACTTAGGATGTTTGGAAATTCTAAAATTTTCTTAAATAATGTAAAAATGGGATGTATTATGTAATCAATAGTTCGATTAAAAACTTGTTTGAACAGAAGGAATAGACTTTAGGTCACAGAAGCTTTATCCAGTTATTTGGTTGATGATCTGTTCATTTTTCCAAACTAATATTTTTATATTTCCAACTGACCCTGTATAATACGGTTGATTTGGGGGTTATTCTCTCATTCTGCACATGGCAATATAACCTGAGCTACACCATTCTAAATAAGCTATTGAGAATCATACATCTTAGTTGGAGTGTTACATCTTCAGAACTGGGTTTCAAGTTACAAGAATTGTTAACAATTATATTTTTTATATATCCTTTGGAACAGAATTTTATTGTAAATAAAATACTTAAAAGGAACTTTAAGGGTAAGATATTAACTCAGTTTAGGTTTTCATAGTGTGAAATATTAGGAAAGTAAATAAAACTTATTGTGTAATAGAACAAATCATTATTTAAATAAACTGCTTTTGGACACTGACTTTCTCAGAGTAGGAGAGTTAAACATTTTTTTGTCAATTTCATAACTGATCTGACAGAACATTTTGTGCTGTAATCATTAGCTTGTAAAACGTGACAACTTAGACATTTGGATAAGCCATGATTTGGCAAAAGATATGGAAGTTTTCATTTCTGTGTTTTTTAGTTAATTTTAGCTATAACTTGTCATTACAATCTTTAGAACAATCCAATAGTGTTTAGAACTACTTTTGTAAAACAATTTTTGTGGCACTTACAGTTCAAAAGAAGAAAATCATTCTTGCTCCAAAACAAAATATTTTTAAATTCTCTATAAAAACAATTTATAACAATTAGTTTTCTCCTTTCCTTCCTCCCTTCCTTCTTTTGTCTCTTTGTTCTCTTGGGTTTTTTTTTTCCCCCTCATTTTATCTATTTTGATTCTCCGTTTTAATATTTTTTTCAAAAGGTAATAATCTTGCTATATTTTTCTTTTCTAGAAAATAAAGTGGCATTTCTTCTATAAGTTCTCTCATGGTGATGAGATTGAGTTTAAGGTCTTTTGCATCACCCTACATCTAAATCGATATTTCTTATACTAAATTATTTTTTAACTTTATTGTCCATGAGCCAAAATTTTTGAGCACATTTAGGGCAGGAATACATTGAATTCATTGTTTTATTCAGATTGCAAAACATTGTAGATTCAGTAAACATTCGATGAATTATTTTTCATGTGTATTCATCCATTGAAATAGTTGGCATTTTCTCCATTTTTTTCATGAGATCCCTGGTAAAGCCACAATTATTGGTACAAATAATTTTGGTAACATCTTGAATTTCATTTTTGACATATGTATGTATACTTTTTTCTTATTGGGAAAGATTTCTGTTTTAGATAAACTTTAAATTTCTCTTTAATTGCATCAAGGTTTTTTTTTTTTTTTTTTTTTGGTGAGACGTGTATTTAGCACATATTTACTAAATTTTTTATAACTAAGTAGTAATTTAAAAATTAAAAGCATATAAATGTGTTTAAAACCCAAAATGTTTCAAATGTTGCTTTAACTTTTATGGATATCTGAAAAATAGTACATTTTATATCTGCCTATATTTCCCAAAACTATCAGGTCTCTACGAACCAAAGTTATTATAATTAATTTTCTTCAATTTTTATATTCACAGAACTGAGTACATAGCATGCAGGCTTTAACTAAATAATACTTAAATACAAAAAAAAAAGGAATAATTTGTCTTCTAGTGAATGACTTTTCATTTTTAATTATATATTAAACATAGATAATGTAGTTATGTATGTATTTGTCTAATATTAAATCAAAATGCATTATATAATATAATCATTTAATAATATAAGGCATAGGCAGCTTTCATTAAAAAGGAGAGTTTTCTAATTTGTTTTGCTCAAGATAAATAAAATCGTTACGAATTCAGAATAATTTACATAATATTGTTGATATTTTGAAATGAACCAAAAGAAATTTCTATATGGACATGGCCTTTAAAGAACTTGTTTCAGTTACAATTTATTATTTCTGTTGCACTGAACTATTATACAATTTGGTGTCTCTTTTCATCTATTTCACTCATGAATATTGTCATTAGAATTATTGATTACTCATTGTATGGAAGGAGACTGAAGAGAAGCTTGTTAATTAGAAGCTATTTATAATTTGACAATGCATAATTAAGTTAGTATTTGAGACAGCTTGGTGTCTGAAAGAGCAATAGGAAATAACTTTACTTGATATTTTTTATGCCAGCAAGGAAAAATTTTACAACATTGCCAAATTTGCTTTTAAGAAATGCTTAAATACAGAATTATGACATATAGTAATACTGGTATTTATGACATCGCAGTTAACACCAAGTAAATCACAATACACTCAGAAAGTCCGGATGATCAAAAATATGTAAACTGAGGAAACAAAATATTTTGTGTTGGATTGATTCATGAGTGCACTCAGAAATTTAACAACCAAATAACTGAAATTGGAAGTAATGTGAACTAATTAAATAATCAGTAGTCATTTAGATATTTATATAGTAACATTAATTTTAAATAGGTGAACGATTTTTTAAATGACACAAAAAATAGTACTACTTTTATAACACCAAAACAGTATGTAATCATACCTGACACATACACGTGGGTATGTGCACACACATATATACATAGACATATATGCTTTTGTTAATTGTTTTTCTAGTATAACATTCAAATCATCTCAAAATAGCCTTCTTTTTTTCTATGTAATTTTTCATATTTAATCTGTTATATATTCTTGACTCAAACTATTCTATTAGTCCTCTCTTTTTTTATCACCTCTCACATTCTCACTTCCCTTTCTGCTCTATCTGTAACAAAGATAGATTTTTTGAAGTCTTTTCTTGCTAATTTTCCCCTAGATGTATCCTTTGCTGTTTTCTATGATTACAACAATTTTCTAAACTATAACTTTCATTCCATTCATCTCTTTTCTTAAAAGTTTACTCTAGAAAAAAAAGTTTACTTTAGAAAATACAAATGAAAGAAAAAATACTGTTTACTCAGATATGCATTTTATAAATTGTAAATATTTGTATTTGAATTATTTGAAAGAAAACAGACAAATACTGTATGTAGTAAGGATGGTTAGGTCAGAGAGAAACTTCCTGATTAAAAGGTTGTTTTTTGACATTAAGGGAACTCCTTTTATCTACTTCCCAGAAGGATTTTCAGAATTGAAGAGACCCATCTCGCTGATAGATTAGGTACAATTTTGCTTGGAGGTAGGTGACAGAAGAGATAGCCCATGTACTGTGATACAAAATAAGGAATAATAGATTTTGAGTACCTTCTAACAGCAGTTCATTCCTTTTTTCTCTCTCAAAATTTTGTAACTTGTCTGGACTTTAGATATAGTATGGTGCTATCAACTTTTGGGTTTAACTAGAATTTCTACAGACTTTGCCTTATCAAGTTTTGTGAAATATTACACCACATGATATAGGTGCCTAAAGTAACTTCACATTAAAAGAAAAAATAGTACTTTTTTTTCTGTATTGAACATCTAACTTTAAAAAGGTGAACAAATAATACTTTTTACGACAAAAAATTCTGAATAAGAAAATGTAGTAAATTGATTCTTCCATAAGAATCATTTATAATTACATATTTTTTTAAGTAATGATGTTTCAAAAGCCCTGAATTTTTAAAATTTTATTTCTTATTGTAAATCTTACACATATTTCCCACCACCTTAAATATGCATGTACCTTAATTATATTTCCTGTTATAACAGGTGATATAATCTTTTAAGTTTAAAAGAGTTAATAATACAGTGGGGGGCGGGGGTGGGAGCCAGATCACAAAAACTCAAGACTTTAATATCTAAAGTAATATAAACAAATAACTACTTAAAACACAGAAACATAATCATGAGTAGCAGCTTACAAAAGCATCAACTATAACTAATATCATTAATAAATTTAGAGAAATGACATCCAAGAAAAAGTAATAGAAGACAAAAGAAGATCCCTGTGAGGCTAACTCTCCTTCCCCCCACCACAAAAAAAC
Organism: Pteropus alecto; assembly: GCF_000325575.1. Taxonomy (NCBI): domain Eukaryota; kingdom Metazoa; phylum Chordata; class Mammalia; order Chiroptera; family Pteropodidae; genus Pteropus; species Pteropus alecto. The sequence goes on from NW_006437828.1 coordinate 3,838,617, forward strand.
AATAAGTGGAGATAAAATAAGCTACGGAATTCTGGAATTTCTCATTAAAGATTCACAAATGGAAGATACTGGGCTTAGGAGAAAGTATGTTGGTAACTGAATAAAAAAGTCAGAGAGGTGATAGTAATACCTGATATTTTAGTTGTAGGCAAAATGAAAATATGAGAAGCCTAACATTTTGCTTTCTCCAGGCCAGAGTTACAGTGGAAAAGGAAGAAAATACTACAACAGTTGCACAGAGATCATTAATAGACATTATTAGGACAATTAAGGAAATTTGTATATTGATGTTATACTAGAATTTAGTTTTTATCCTTTTTAAATCAACATTTTATTTTCTGAATGTAATTATTATAATAAATTTATGTGAATGTTTTTGTTTTTAGGAAATATATGTAAATTTTGGGATGAAGTGTCGTATTGCCTATAAATAATTTTTAAAAGTTCTGAAAAAATGTGTATGCATAGAATCAGACATAAAGACATGGAGAGAAAGAAAATGTGTCAAGTTTTAATGGTTTTCTGAATCTAGGTATATGATATATGAGTTAATTTTACTAATCTTGCTGTACCTTTATAAGATTATAATTTCTTTTAAAACAAAAAGTTGAAATTAAAGAAAACATATGATAACAAAATGAATAATAACTAGATAGGATACATATTGTATAAGAATACTGTTTGATTTTAACATAAATACACAGAGTGTTTGGAGGGTGTAAGTAAGAGAATGACATAATCTGATTGATTTCTCAGCACTGTGGAAAAATGAAATATACGGGGAGAGATGTGTCAAAAATCCAAGTACAAGGCTATTTCAGTAGCCCAGTAAAGATACATATGGATTTGAGTGAAGAAGTAGAGTTGATACAAAGCATCAAAAAAAGAGAGTCAGTAACATATTTCGGAATTAGACTCAGCAAAAATCACTGATGGGTTTGATTGGTTATGCATCATAGAGAAAGAACAGCTACTAGGTTTTTTTCTGAGAAAATGGACAGATGTGCCATTAAATGAGATGGAGTTGAACAATCCTGTAAGATGAGTACCAGAGTTCTGTTTAGTTACATTGATTTTCATGTGCCTTTTAGACTCTTGTGGGAATCCTAGCTTTGAAAGTTCAAGAATAAAGCTGGTAAGAATCCAGAGAGTCATAAATTAGAGATTAATCATTATAGAGATAATTTAAAACAATGAGATTCCATCAGACCCCATGAGAATAAATAGTGGTGATAAAAAGAGCACTAAAGCCTAGAAGATGATCTTGGGGAGGGAATTCCAAAATTTAGAGATCAGATAAAGAAAAAGAAATCTGAAAACAAGGCTTAGATGAAATAGGCCATGATAAAAGAAGAGAAGCAGGAGAGAGTGGAGTTGGAGATTTCCTGGGAAGTGAAGTCTTCAAGTAAAATCAAGATCAAGATTAGGATATTCACTATTTTGACTTCTGTTTAACATATTACTGAAGGTTCTGTTTGGGCAGAGAGGCAAAGGAAAGAAAAAGAAGAAAAAGAAATTAAAAGTATCCCATTTAGAAAGAAATAAACTATTTCTACTAGCATATGATATAATCCTTTATATATAAAAATTTTTACAGAATCTTCCAAAAATCTATTAGAAATAACAAAGGTATCCAGTGAGGTGGTAGGATATAAGATGAACACATAATATACAAAATTGAAACTGAAAAAAAATCAGGTAATGTAGCATAAAAATAAAAAAAATAAATAAATTTAACAAAATAAGTGAAATGCTTGTACACTAAAAACTACAAAATATTATTAATATAATTTGAATAATATAAAAAATGAAAATATATTCCATGATCATGAATCAGAGGACTTAATACTGTTAAGATTATAATATTCCTTAAATTGATCAACAAAACCACACTTTTAACAAAAGTTTAGTTGCTTTAGGGAGGAAATTGACACACTCATCTTAAGATTCATATGGAAATGCAAGAAGAGTTGAAATCAAAAGAGTTAAAACAATCTTAAAAAAATAAGATTGAAGATGGAAGAGTTATTCTCACCAACTTGAAAAGTACTACACAGCTACACTTATCAAAACAGTCTGTTACTGGCACATGGAATTAGAATTAAGGATCCAGAAATAAAACCATATACTTATGGTTAAATAATTTTCAATAAGGATACCAAGACAATTCGATGGAGAAAATAACATTCTTTTCAACATATGGTGTTGAGACAACTGAATATCCATGGGGCAAATGGATGCTCATATGCATAGAAATGGAGTTGGACGTCTACGTTATACCATATACATAAATTAACTCAAAATTTACCATAAACCTAAATCTGTAAAACTCTTAGAAGATTACATGGGGGTCAATAGTTGTGATCTTGAGGTAGGTAAAGCTTAGTTAATAGATAACGCTAAGTGTACAGATTTCAAAAGAAGAAATAGATATATTAGAATACATCAAATTAAAAAAAAAAAACTTTTGTATTGCATATTATACCATTAAGAAAAATATCAAGACAACTCCCAGAATGAAATAAAGAATTAGCTAATCATATATCTGTAAAGGAACTTTTATCTAGACTATATAAACCGCATGTAAAACAATAATTAAAAAAACAATAAGCCAGTTAAAAATGAGTAAAGAATTTAAATAGACATTTCTCCAAAAAAGAATATAAAAATGGTCAATAAGAATATGAAGGAATTCTCAACATCATTAGCTATTGGAAAAATGCAAACCAAAACCACATAGTGATACCACTTCACACACACTAGAATGGCTGTAACCAAAAGGGCAGATGACATTGTTGATGAAGATGGAAAAATTGGAACCCTTATGCATTGCTGTTGGGTATGGGCAATGGTGCAGTCATTTTGGAAGGCAGTTTAGCAGTCTCCGCAAATATTAAATATAGAGTTATCACGTAATCCCAGTTCCTAACACAGAGCTCATAAAACCTAATAATTTCCTAAGTGATAAGAGCACTAGGAGTATCTTTTGCTTTAATATTAGGTCTTTGACCCTGGTTCCTGACACAGGGCTCCCGAATCCCTTGGAATTTCTTGGGTGATAGGAGGTCTTCTGGTCTAATGAGATGACTCTTGGTGGTCTTCTGAATGGGGCTTTTTATCAGAAAGACCAAACCATGATTAGCTTGAAATTTTTACCCCCACCTCAACCCATTCTCCAAAGACCAGAGATGGATTGGAAAGGAGTAAATAATTGACCATGTCTACATGATGAAGCCTCCATAAGAATCCTAATAGCATGGGGTTTGGGGAGCTTCTGGACTGGCGAACACATCTATATGCCAGGAGGATGACATACCCCAACTTCGCAGGGATAGGACATCTTGCTCTTGGAACCTTTTCAGACCTTGCCCTATGTATCTCTTTATTTGGCTGTTTATGTGTCCTTTATCATATCCTTTATTATATGAACAACTGATAAACATAAATGTTTCCCTGAGTTCTGTGAGCTCTTCTAGCAAATGATTGAATCCACAGAGAGCTAGGGTGATGGGAATCTATCATATATAGCCAGGTTGGGTAGCAGTTGTGGAGAACATGGTATCTACTACTTAGGATTGGCTTCTGAAGTGGGGTTCAGGTGGCAGTCTTATGAGATTAAGCCCTTTACCTGTGGTGTAGTGTCAGAATTCAATTTAATTGTAGGACACCCAACTGGTTTCACAGAGAATTACTTGGTGTGGGCAAAAAATGCACATCTAATGTCAGAGGTGTAGTGAGTGTGGTAGTAGTGTGAGAGTAAGGGGCAAACACGCAGATGGAGTGTGCCTTTCCAAAACAATAGGCCACCCAGTCTATCTTTGGTATTTTGTCCCAGCAGCCCAAGGAGACCAATATACCATCCAGATTCCAGGATGACTCGTTAACATGTCCTTCAATTTTATCATCTACAAACATTATTTTTCTCAGCTTTTTATCTTATCTCAAGTTCTACTGAGAAAAGGTTCTATTAGGTTAAAACTGCCTCATTTCCTACCACCAACGTACCAAAGTACTTTCACCAATAACCCATCTATTTTGTTTTCAATGTAGATAAAAGAACTGCTGGCTTATGTTTATCCTAAATGATATTTCATTTTTTAAAACTTAATTTTTTATCCACTTTCAATAACAACAGAGAAGTCTAAACACTGAGACAACATTCTGTCATGATGAACTTTAATGAATATATGCACTTATAGGAAGGGTATACATTATTTCAAGTTTGGGGCAATAAGAGACTTAGAGAAGTGAATAAAATAAAAAAAAAATAGTAATAAAAGGACAGTGAATGTAAGAAGCACAAAGGAAAGGGGAAAAAGGTCAAGATCTGAAAAATAACACAGCCAGAATTGAATGCAGAAGAAACAATATTTCCCAGCACTAGAGGACAGAATTTGTTATTATTTATTTATTTATTTATTTTTGTAGAAACTACTACTATTTTCAAACACTCAACTGCTAAAAAGGAAAAAAAATAGTATTATCCCTCAAAGATATATTTAGATAGTAATATGAATAATTTTATTTTCAAACACTCAACTACTAAAAAGGAAAAAAAAATAGTATTATCTCTCAAAGATATATTTAGATAGTAATATGAATAATTTACAGATGTACATCATTAGATATAAACAATTTTATCCTGAGCCTTTCTACTCTCTCTTATTTCCTGGAATAAAGTTTTTGTTCAAGAAATGTTTAATAATTACATATAGGTAAGATTTCAAGGAAGGCACACTTTAAAAAGTATGCAAGACAATTTTATCGAACACATTATTCTGGAGAAACTATAATATTTTATTATCATAGAGTGCTTAGATATTGATCTCAATTTGTAATATCCGCTATATTTTCTTAAATTCTAGACAAGATCACGGCATCTTAAATCATAACTACTGTTGTTTATATTTATCTTATGAAAAAAATAAAAGAACATCAAAGGTTCAGTTTTCCTTTTATTCCTACAAACTTAATCCTCTAAAATCTTAGTGATATTTACAAGAAGGATATTTCAATATACATAAATTTTAGGGCACACTTTATGTCAAAGATACTTTCTGACATTTTGAAAAAACACATTGTGATTTTCAATCTAATTTCATATCACACTATATTGGTAATTTAACTAAGGAATTCTGCTTTATAGTTTGTGCTTTCAGTTTCAAAACAAACTAGAAGCTAGAAAAACCCTAAATTTCATAGAATAAAAATAAATAAAATATGTCAGGATGTGTATTATTATCTCATAATGGAAAGTTTTTTGGTTTGCAGGTAGGAAACTGAATAATGTACTTGCTTTGACATTTTATACATGGGACATTGAAGCTATTTGGAAAACCTGAATCATAGGTTCTTTATCTATATGCGGAATAATAATGTTTTCTCGATGTTCTGAGATTTAAATGAAACAATTTATATGAAAATGTATAAATTGTAAAGCCATTTCGTGTAATTCAATATGGCAGGGAACCCAGTACTATATTATAATTTTTCCTGGAGATGCTATTCTTTAGAATTTCAATTTCTTCTGAGTTGCTTTTGAGTCTTGTATAGAAGTAAAGATAACCCTCTGTCTTATACACTTTAAAGCTAATTACAATAATGTTGTATGTTGTCACATGTTAACATTTAACATTTTTAAAATGTATCTCTTTTATAAATTCTTAGATGGTTAGAATGTTTAGTTCATTTCTAGTCTGCAAGTTGCAGCAACTAAGATACATAATTTGAGCTACTTCCGTTTAGAGTGATTTCATTAGTTGTGTTTTTTTTTCCTCTAGTTTTCTTTTTTGTTGTTGTTGATGTTGTTTATATGTACAGCAGATGGCAACAATCACAGAAATCAGCACAGCAATCAAAGGGATCAGTGATATGAAGCATCTTTGTCAGGGTCACAGGATGCACCCACTGGGAAAATAGCAGCAACATCTGACAGCAAGTGCTGAACACTGTATCTGCTTAGTAATCAGCCGAGATCAGGACCAAGGGTGACCAAGAACTGCTGAATGAAAGAACGGAGGATAAAAAAGAATGCCAGAAGTTTATTTGCAGCAAGGAGGCTATATAAGCAAATGTATCTTTTCTGCTACTTCAGTAGTTTAATGTACATCACATTCTTAATAGTCGCATGAGGTTGGAATTACATAGTAATTGTATGAGTTGAAGTGAAAGGAGGCACAGATTTGCACAGGAACATTCTCAGCTGTTTACTAATGAGTACCTAATTATACATGTTGAAATCTGATCATGTTCAAGAAATCATCTGAATTTAAATGGTGTTGGTAGTCTTCATGATTTTGTCTGTGCAAACTCATCATGGATACATTTAATGAATGTTATATTGCAAATTTCCATAGAACTTCAAAGTTTTTTCCAAAAGATTTTAATTTTGAATTTCTTAAACCACTTTCTCGACTTTTTAAATTATGTCTTTGATTTCTTTGTTCTCAAACCCTACAAAGGTAAAGGTTTTCTAATTTCAAGTAATCAGGTTTTACCTGATCTGAGTTTCTCGGCCTTGGTGACGTCATTCGTTTTCATATTTTTAACCCGGAAGAATACAACTCTGTAATGATATTTTCTATTTCAGTTTGACGGTCCATATAGGATGCCCAGTTTAAACTTTATTTCTTGGGCGTGCCTGTGAGGGTATTTTCCCATGAGATTAGCATTCGAACTGGAGAACTCAGTAGACTGCCCTCTGCAGGATTCATGGGTATCCTGCAATCCTTTGAGGGCCTGGATCCAACAAAAGGCAGACAAAAGAGGTATTCACTCCCTGTTTTCCTGGCTCACTGTTTGAGCTGGACATCAGTCTCTTCCTGTGCTAGGACTGCAGTTTTTCACCACTGGCTCCGCTGGTTGTCAGGCATTCAGACGCGGTCTGGAACTATAGCACCGGTCTTTATAGTCTTCAGCTTGTAGATGCCAGATCATGGGACTTCTCAGCCGTAATTACATGGGCGGGTTCCTTATATACAGATGGTGCTTGACTTAATGATGGTTCGACTTAATTTTTTTGGCTTAACGATGACGCAAAAGAAATACACATTCAGTAGAAACCATACTTCAAATTCTGAATTTTGATCTTTTCCTGGGCTAGTAATATGCAGTATGATACTCCCTTGTGATGTTGGGCAGCGGCTGTAAAATGATTTGACCTGTCTGTAGGTTAATGTAAGTGTTCTTAGTATGTTTAAGGGAAGCTAGGCTAAGTAGTAATGTTCTGTAGGCTAGGTGTATTTAATGCATTTTCCACTGACTATATTTTCAATTTATGATGAGTTTATCGAGGCATAACCCCATCATAAGTCATGGACCATCTTTATATATTATTGGTTTTGTTTCTCTGGAGACTGGACTAATATAAACTCTCAATTGTTTTTTTATGTATAAAATTTTGTTAATCTTTCCTTTCTTTCCCAGTATCATCATTCTGATGACACATTTTTTATTTCACTATAAACCATTAAAAAATAAAATTTTATGATGGTTGTCTGACGCAAAGTATGTCTTTAAACTTATTGCATCTGGAGTACTAGCCGAGCCTTGTAAACAGTTTCTATATTTCAATGGACAAGAGCTGAGATTAGTCTGAAGGGAGTTTTATTTATGTATGTATTAAAATATGCATTTAGGTATTTACATATGCACGTATGTATGGCCATATTTATTTATTTAAAAACATTTTGATGGACCTTTTAGTTATCCTGTCAAGTGAATGAATAAAAGGTAAATACCTTTTTTTTTTTTCATTTTGGTAAAACTTACTGCAACTATTAGTCAAACTGTGTTCATGAAGAAAGTTAGCAGGTTTGTTGCTTTATTTTCTTCTAACTGTGCATTTTAGCTATTCAGTGCCTCCATATTATTTCATTTTCTTAGAATATTTGCATTCCCCCCCCCAGAAAGTGAAGAGAATATTTATTTATAAAGGAATATTTATAATTTTGAGGTAGTCTCAAACTTAACCCTTAGAGAAGATTATGAAAGTAACTATACTCAGAAACATAAAAAATATTCTAGAGTATTACCTTTCATATATATTTTTTTAAGATTCATCAGGCCAAACTCCATAAACATTCAGTAGTTTAGTGTTTTAGTGGACTTATCAGCACTTTGGGTACACTGTCCTGTGCATATAGGTATGTCCCTTGAAAAGAATTCATGTGTGGGGTGAAAGTCTTCCAGAATGAGACCCTAGGACCTCAGAAAGCAAGAGTATATAGCTATTACTGGGAACAAGGGACAGTGGCCTAAACCCAGAAACACAGAGGTAAGTGGGTAGTCCCAACTATGGAAAGCAGCAGCCTTTGCATGTCAAACTCTGTCTAGAGTTAAACACAGACTCTAGGGTTTTTGGTTTTATAAACTGAAGAGTAACAAGGCTCAGGAGGAGAAGCAAGTTACTATTTTTGTTGTACTTAAGGTAATAAATTTTTTTTTGATGTCTATGACCAGTTTATACTACCCTATAGTGGCAACTTTTTCATTGGATTTTAGAGACCTAAAAAGCAGAAATGCATCTTAATATTTTCATTTTCTTCAGAATGCTAGTATGATTCTATTCAAAGAGTAAGAAATAAATATATCGCAATCGATTGTTCTGTAAATTCAATGCACCGCAACAAAAAAATAGTATATAATTGATAAATTTATTATTATAACTACTTAAAATTTTAAAATGTAGAAAAATAGACCTTTCCTGGAATTTTATTCTCTAAATTTACAATACAGATTTATTTTAGATTTACTTTTTGATGACGTGCTAAATGTAAAAATTGATTGTTTTATGCCACATAAGGTAGTATAGAGTAGTGAGAGGTAAATGAGCTTTTGATTCAAACAGATTCAAATTTGAAACTCTATATATTAATATCTAATATTACACTAGTAATTCATTTTATATCTGTAAGCCTAAGTTTGTACAGTGGCAAAAAGTAGAACATAAGATGTCAAGTATTATCTTCAGCATTACAGTCACATTCACTCTACATAGGCAGTTACGATTTTCTAAATAATTTTTTAAGTGAGATATGTGTACCATTGAGTGGTATGAGCTATATAAGTTGAACTGCCCTTTATTTATTACTTTTAATTGTAAAACAAAATATCACAAAATACATTAAAATTTCAAGATATAAAGAGGAAATATATTTAGAGGTCAAAGAAGATATTTTTAGATATGTAGGTTCAAAAAAGAAAACCTCCTAAAGAATGTGTTCTATAAATAAACAAACAAACCAAAATCATCTAGGTGATAGACTGTAATAAAAGAAAAATTAACCTAAAGAAGAGATAAGCAGAGCTACTATATGAGTGCAATTAGGAAGATTCCAGATGACAGCCTTGTATCAGGCCTAGAAATCAGTATCATGGAATGAAGAGGAAGAGAGAAGACATCCAGTGATACGCAGGAAACGTTAGATTCAATGGACACTACACTCAATTACAGAAGCTCTAGTAAAAATATAAATGAATAAGGCATGCTTTTTATTCAGATATATGCACATTTAAAACTAGTAAAAAGAGAATTGTATCTGATTGTCACTGACTAAATGTGAAGTAAATGAAATAAACTGATATTCCATGTTTTTAGATCATAAGTGAACAAATATGTAAATCTATGTCCATTAAAATCTCCAAGAAAATACATGACTGATAGATGATGCAAATCATACCCATGCTCAAAAATTGAAAACGAAGAAAACAAAGAAACAAAAAAATGTTTCTTGGATGTAAAGTAATGAAAAACTCTAGAATAGAAAGTGCAGAAAGAGTTATATGAAGCCATGTCCTATAAAACATCTTACAAGTGAATAGCATCCTATCAGTTACTGCTGCAGTGTCATATTGTTTCAGCTGCAATAACACTAAACTCAAGAAATTTATGGTGATGTATCATTAAAATGCCAAGGAAGAGTAACAAATATAGAATCCACCTATGGCTATATTATTATTAGAGATTTAGGGTGATGTAGTAAATATAATCTCAGACGTGAACACTTTCAGAATGTTTATAACCCACAGACCTTCACCGGAAAAACTACCAAAAGGTAAACACCAGCCAAAAGAGAAGTGAAACCAGAAGGGAAGGGTATGATGTAAGAACAATAGTGAGCAAATAATGCATTAAACTGTATTTTAAATACTGAAGTATTACCTATGAAAATAATAGGGAAAATTATGCATGTACATTATTTCTAAAATTAATGTTTTACTCTACTCTTAGTTTCCCAAATTATTTTAATTCCAGAAAGAAGATACCTTCTAGTTCCTTACCAATAGGTAATGAGAAGAGATGCTCACAGGGAGAATCTAACTAAAGTCTGTGAATATTGACATCAAAAGATTCAGACATATATGAGTGGAAGTTTGTAATAGTAAGACTACATAAACAATGTACGATCGGAAAAAAGGACAGACAAGGGGTTGCATCTAATTACACTAAACAAAAAAAAGTTGAGAAGTCTTGAATTGCCGGGGAAAAATGAGAATTCCAACTCATTTGAGCCTCAAAAAATATAAAAGAAAATATACATAATAATGTCCTCCTATACACAAATTACATGAAGTTAGACAAATGTACTTATGTGTATATTTATATATATACACATATATATATTTATTTATTTAGCATATAAATATATATAAACATATATATATTTAAATTAATAGCTGACCTGCAAACGCAGACACACAGATACACATACATGCACACACACACACACAGAAAGCATCATGCCTCAACACACTTAAATAGTAGAGAACTAAAAAGTAGAATGCTGAAATAAGACAAGTTATAAATACTATTAATTTTTTAAATCACTAAACTAATTTTTAGAGCACGGTTCATCACAAAGTTAAGATTCACCACAAAATTAAGCATAAAGTATAGAGACTTCTGATCTACCCCCATCTCACACATGCACAACCTCCTTCGCTATCAACATCCTACACTACAGTTGTACATTTGTTAAAATTAATGAACCTACACTGACACGTCATTATTACTCAAAGCTTATAGTTCACATTAGGGTTCATTCATGGCGCTGTACATTTTATAGGTTGGGATAAATGTATAATGACATGTATCCGTCATTATTGTATCATACAGAATGGTTTCAGTGATCTAAAAATCCTCATCTAAAAATCTTATTCATCTTTTCCTTCCTCCTTCACATACATGGTATTCATATACCAAATATAGGAAAGGACACTGAGAGGATTTCTTAAAAGTTGGTATAAATTGTGAATTAGCCAAATGGCCTTGAATTGAAGAAATTAAGGCATGAGACAAAATAGACACCTATGTAGGGGTCCATTTGGCAGAGAGGGGTTTTAAAAGAAGACCACTGTGTGTCTCAATCACATCAGTTGCTGGTGACCCACTGGGGAGTTGAAAATTCTATTGAACGTCTTTTCTAAGAGCCCAGTGTTATATATTCTGAGAAGTGAAATGAGCACCTTGGTTACTCTCAGTAATGTCTAGAATGCTGAAGAGAATAAGAGAAGATCTGGTGAGGCTTTATATTGTGGCTTTTAGTATACATGGAGACATGTGGGACCTTGATTGACATTTTGGTTATTTGTGAAGCAAGTATCCCTAGAGATTTTTACCCTGAAGAGAACATTTAGGCAATCGTTTAATAGTTTGTAAAAGTATGTAGATGGGACATATTTTTGCTGTGTTAACAAGGGCATCCAATGCTAAAGTGACTGCCTGAAGTTTGAGCATTCTTCCAACCCTTGGGTCATATCTTTTATTGGGGACATCCCAGGTAAGGGATGAAGAATATCTACATTGTAGTGAGTTCCACCACTTATGATGATGACAATGCCACTCTGACAGTCCATGAACTCCATGGCTATGTACTCAGTTGACTCCAAGGGATGCCCCAGGTAGCCCAGGGGTCTGGGATGGGGTATGTCTTCCAGCGCCATGACCTCTAGAAAAGGCTGAGGAAAGAGAGAGAGGTCAATACATCCTGCTGGTAGAATATGCCAGAGGGCACATGTTTGTCTCTATTTTTTATGAAATATGTCTTGGTAGCCATGCCGAGCTTGAGGGATGCTACTTTTATGACCCAAGACATAATGGGAATTTGAGTACTGAAGGTCATGGTTGGTGAGAGCCTCCATTTCTGGGTAAACCAGCATGTGGCTAGAAATTTTTGTTCTAATGGTGTATAGCAGAAGACCAAGAAGGACAGTTGTGTCAGGAACCCATGGGCAACCTATGAGTATCATAGCTGGACCAGCAATTCCAGAATTAGAAGAGGATGTCACAAAAGCCTCTTCTGGGAGTCTGTGAAGACACGAATGGCAATGCCCGTTAATTATAATTGGGACATATTCTAGAGTCTTCCTGAGAAGGCCCCATTTAAAGTGAGTTGATTTGTAAATAGTAGCATCTGTGAAATTAAGTAAACTATGCAAAAGAGGACTATGCTGCTTCTAGAATCCAAAGGGACTAAAAGCCCTTAGACTTGTATATCCTTAATGAATATATTAAATGAATCTTCTCATAGGAGGATATTGTCAGAATAATGTCATGCCTGTACTCCTGGAGAAAAGTAAACGTAGTTATGATCCTGAGTGCGTAGTACGATGGCAAAGCGGTTGATGTACTTACTCCACGGGTAGTTTAATTCAAATGATATTGTGTCCCTTTGGCGGTTAAAGCAAACCGGCTGAAAGGCTGTTGAAATAAGCTTTGCATAGAACATACCAGTCAAATCTATGATAGCAAAATATTTATCTGATACTGATTGGATGGTTTAAGTAATTTTAATAATATTGGGTATTGAGTGTGTGGAAATTAATGAAAGGACAACAACATTAAGGCTACAGTAATTCACTGTGAGGCATCACTTTTTTTTCCAGGCTGAAGAACAGGCAAAACTGGGTTGTCAAATGGAAAAGCCATAGGGATAATCACCTGTTTATTATTTAATACTTATATAAGTAGTTTTAATCCTCGAAGGCCCTATTTTAACTCACACTGGACAATATTAACTATGTTAATTGGGGGTTCATGGGTCCCATTTTATCAAGCCAATTTGTAAATGCTGAAAACTCAGTTTAATTTTAATTTATTGCTCATTATATCAGAATGCTTATGCCTACTATGGGAAAGATAGGCAAGGCTATAAAGTGAAGCATAACTATCCTTTCTCTATTTTATATTTAGTCACACACAACTTTAGGGGGAGGATTTCATGTTCAAATTTAGTGAGAGACTCAGATATACCTGCAATTTGAGCATGACTATTGATTAAACTATTAATATTTCCTAACTGGTGTATTTTAGCAAATGTCAAAATTAATTTAGAACCTGTTGTTGAGGTACAAAAGCTAATCATGGCCCTTTAATTTATTTTTGTTGTTGTTATATAAATTCTTTTAGTAGATTTCAGATTTCCAAATGGGTCAAATTATGGAACTTTGTTTTAATTTAATAATATATGTATTTTCCCCCCTTTTTTACTTTCTTTCCCCTAATACTCAGGGTTCTTCCTCCTGTCCTTCCTCCTGCCCTCCTTCTCTTTCTTCCTTCTTTCTCTCTTTCCTTCGTCCCTTCTCCTTCCCTGGATGAAATTCTGAAGTCAATGAGTGTAGATGCAGAAGACCAAATTTCGCGGGACTGAGCCATGAGATGCAGATGCTGCGTGTTTTGTCTTCATTTCCAGAAAAGAGAGTAAAGGGTGAGTGATGAGAGAGAAGGAAAGACAGTGAAGCAGAGTATTCTTCAAGTCAATTAAAGGAAGTCCTTTAAGTTGACTTCCTTTATGGTCTATGAAGGCTGAGAACTGGCAGTAGAGTTTATCAAAATGGTAATCTCAGGTGACTTTGACATGTTGTCGGAGTGGTATTGTGCATAAGGTTGATTGAAATGGATTCAATAAATGCGAAGAAAATAATTGGAGACCTCTAATATAAACCCCTTTTGCTGTAAAAGGGAGAAGAAAGAGGGCTGGAGGTAAAAGTAAAAATGAGGTAGAAAGGGGAATTTAATATGTGTGCCATAGAGAGTTAAGAACATGTGTGATTTTTGATGAGAATAATCTAGTAGAGATTTTTAACAAATGAAGTGTGAAAGAGTGAGAATTATGGGCGTCATATACTTGATGAAATGGAAGAATACGAGATATACAAACAGAGGAACTGGTTGGTCAGACATAGCTTGATGTGGTCATTAAGTAGGCCTGCCATTCAAATATCTAAATATGGGTGACTTAGCAACTTGATCATAGAGCATAGCATCATATATGTCCCTGGTTATTACATTATGAAAAAGCCAAGGGCAGTCCTTAAGCTTTATGGCCACTAGTGCTCTCAAGAGGACAGAAGAAGAATCTGAGGTACGTGTGCTCTGCGTGCCTTTACCTAATTACTTAGCATTCCATCTTCAATAGGATAGGAATCAATGAAGGAGAGAGGGGATGAGGAGTTACTTTTATTTCTCCCCCGCTGATAGTAAGGAAACATCCCATGTAGACTGAATTTTCTCCAACAATACGAAGCAAGGTATTAGTAGAAATTTGGGGACAGTAGTAGTTTTGTATATTTATGCTCTGTAAGTTGCAGAGAACAATCTCATCTATATGATTAAATACTATCTTGTGATGATGAGAAAGATTTTTGTCTCCTTAACTGTTATGTATTATTTTTTAAATTTCTAAGTTTATTTTTTATTGCCAGTTAAAGCTAGTTAAAAAAAAAAAAAACTGTAGTTTGAGTATATTAGGAATATTTTTAAAGTTACGTGTGCTCTGCGTGCCTTTACCTAATTACCTAGCATTCCCTCTTCACTAGGGTAGGAGTCAGTGAAGGAGAGAGGGGATGTGTAAATATACATAATAACAGGTAGAAAATGAGTATATATGTGTATGCGTCATACATATGACATTTGCCTTTGGCATAAGCCTAAATTACATCATCTAAAAATGTACATCTTTAAATATATGCAATCCGAGAATGATAAGAACTTAAACACTTATCACATAACTCCTTGGCCTGGATACCTATAATAATAACAGTTAACAAGAAGATATGGTAAATTTCTAAGTTTATTTTTTATTGCCAGTTAAAGCTAGTTAAAAAAAAAAAAAAACTGTAGTTTGAGTATATTAGGAATATTTTTAAAGGCACAACCATTACATTATTTTCTGTCACCAAGAAGAACTATAAAATCTAAGCCATTAAGTCAGAAACATGAAATATGGGGCATACAGAAATTACTAGATGAATTAATAAAGTAAATTTCACTATCCACACATGGAATATTTCACTTTCAAGTTTCATTAATTTAAATGAGATGACTATTCATGTTTATGTAACTAATGCACTAACCTACTGGGTGTCCAAATATTTCCCCCCTTATTTCTCAATAAATTATATTAAGTTTGTAAAAAACTGGCTGAGGATAGATGAAGAGAGAGACTATATCCTATGTCCTGGCATGTCCACTATCTAATAAAACATGTTGCAGCAACATATGACACTAGCAAACAGAACAAAACACACAGCTTTGTTGCATATTGGTGACATTTATGACTGCCAAACACATTATTAGTGCAATCACTGAATAACAATTAATAATTAGAAACTTATGGAATAAAAAATTTAAGCTTCCAATGGTGATGTATTTGACAGAATCAAGTTCACAGAGTTGATGATGATACACTGTAAACGAATGAGAAACCCACCTGTGCCTATGAAGTTCATAGACAATTTTTGGCAATCATTTATCTGTGTTTATTATTGCATATATTTCGGTATAATAAAAGTTGTTTTATTACTTGATAGTCTATATTATTTTCAAGTAATGTATGTTTTCTCTATTACTGAGCCTAAGGGATATTTATAAAAAGAAATGAGACCAAAACTATAATTATCTTTCTACCTGATATTATATATGTGTAAATATACATAATAACAGGTAGAAAATGAGTATATATGTGTATGCGTCATACATATGACATTTGCCTTTGGCATAAGCCTAAATTACATCATCTAAAAATGTACATCTTTAAATATATGCAATCCGAGAATGATAAGAACTTAAACACTTATCACATAACTCCTTGGCCTGGATACCTATAATAATAACAGTTAACAAGAAGATATGGAATAGGTTTGGGTAAGAATTATAGATTGGGGAACTACGACCAATATTTATATATTTATATGTAAATTCAAGCCAGTTATATTACCTTTTGGTGCAAAATTATATAGGATACAAATTGGGGGCAGTAGCCATTACTGCCTTATAGTAACTCATTTTAAAACTAAATTAAATAGAGATGATGTACGAAAGTACTTAGAACATTATGTGGCATAACTTAGACATCCAACAGATAGTTTTAAGTTAAAGTTTACATAAATAAAAATAATTTTATGGGGGACAGAAATAAATTACAGCAATATTCAGAAACCATCCAAAAATAAAGCATTAGTTATATTGTGACAATATTTGAAAATTAACTTCTATCATTTAATTTCTATTATTTGAACTTCTGTTTTTTAAACATCAAACTACTGAAATCAAAATATGTAAATTTAGCTTAGACTTTATTATTATTTTTAAAGTAGGTCCCTGTAATTATATACTCTGTAAAAATAATCAACGTGCATAACTTTTTTGGAGTTTTGCTTATTAGGTATATTTTTTGTATACTGTTTTTTTATTGACTATATTGCCTTATTCAGTCACTAGATATTATATGCTTATTACTCATTTATTATACCTTCTTATATTTTTTTATTATAGAAATTATATACCATTATATAATTTTGAAAGTTTTATACTTTTTTACTCAAAAATGGTATGGACTAATAGGAGAAAATGATTGTTTCTTTCTTTTTTAAAAAAACAAATATACAAACCATTGTACAAAACTATAGTTCTCCAGAGGTGTTTGTCAAAGAGTATCTCTGTTACCTTTTAAAATATGTTTTGTTTTGTTAGTGAGTATTTGTGTACGAAGGATATCATAGGTAAAGTAAATTTTTTCTCATAGCACAAGTTAAAGTAAAAGTCATAGCAGAATATGATCTAATTCTCAAGTCAACTTTTTAAAGTATACTATGACAATTAGTATGTTATCTACCCACTGTATCATGGGTTTTAAGAACATAAAATGAAATAACCAAGAAGACATAATAAAGAGACTACTGGGTTTTAGAGCCAAATGTAAGGTTGAGTCCTCAATTCTTCCTTGAGTCCTTTTCTCATTGTCTGCTCAAGTGCATTGATAAATAAGTCAACAGATACAGAAGGGAAGAGATAACTGTCCCCTACCATTTCCTCCTTTTCAAGGATAAATGGATATTCTATGTTTATATTTAACAAGTCTCCTGCCAGCTCCCACAGAATTATCACCAACTTTGAAGTCCATAATAAAGAAAAATCTCTCCTCATGGCTTTTGACTTTTCAGTAAATCTTTAAAATGTGTATTTTACTCTTTTATTCATTTATAATTCAATCCTTCCAGCCAGCAATGTGTTCATTCAAAATTTTTGAATATGTATCATATGCTAAACTCTGAAATAAAATGGTGAGCAAACATTCTTCTCTTAAAAATAAAGAGACTAAAATCCAGAAGGTACGTTGAATTGGTCAATATCACATGAGCAGAAATCAATATACATTTATCCAGATCACTAGTTTATTATAAATTCTATAAATTATTTAGTCTTTTAACTTCTGTTCTATTAATTTTTGCTTTATTATATTTTATTTTTTAGCTATTATTTAGTTAGTTGGCTTAATAGAACTGCAGACTGTTCATTTTGGTCAGTAAGTTGACCACATATAAGCAACTGTTAAATGGTGGGTTGATGGCTCACTTTTCAACCATTAAGTGTTTGGGAAAACAAATAAATTTCAACGTGGTGAATCAGGATGTAGTAGATATAACCTAAGATGATTATACAACTGCATTAAGTAAATTTTGACTGACAAATATTTTTAGGTATACTAGGCTTTTAGAA
>NW_006437828.1:3857263-3859059 GCF_000325575.1 Pteropus alecto
GTGGTACAAAACCTATACCAGATAAATGTATCCTAGATCCTGTCTGTCAATCTAAGCAGTCACAGGACTATCTGTCTGTAGTGAGGAGGAATAGTGTCCCCCCATAAAAGATATGTCCACTTCCTGATCATTGAAACCTGGAAGTGGCCTTATTTGGAAGAGGGGTCTTTGCAAATGTAAGTTAAGGAGATCATTCTGGATTATTAAAGTGGACTTTAAATCCAATGATAAGTATCCTTAAAAGAAAAAGGCAGAGGGAAATATGATAAAAACCAAGAAGACCAAGAAGACACAGATAAAGAGGAAAAGATGATGTGAAAATGGAGACAGAAGAGTGAGGTTGTCATCATCTAAGAAATGGCAACAGCCCCAGAAGCTGAAAATGACAAGGAACAGATTCTCTCCTAAAGACACTGGAGGGAGCATAACTCTGCTGTCACTTTGATTTCATACTCCTGGCATCCTGAACTGTGAGAGAATAAGTTTTTGTCATTTTAAGTCAGCGAGTTTGAATAATTTGTTATAGTAGCCACAGGAAACCAAAACACGAACCATCATGCTGGTAAAGGAGTGGAAGATTATTCTCTCTGAAAAGGTTTACTCAGAGAATCTGGGAATCTGAAGCGCAAACATGGGAAGGGAATACACAGAATCAAGGGGATTAAATGAGAAAACAGAAGTACTGAACGATGAGGCATCTCCCACACACATCACATTGCTGACAGGGAGGGAAGCTTCATTAGCTCCATACACAGGAGGTGGGACAATTACACTAACTCAAATGAATATGTCAAGTGTTAATGGCAGTTAATTTTCCATAAATAAAAGTACTTGGTCCCAATTTGAGCAATTGATGCGATGCTTACCAATCACAATTCTAACCATCAAAGACAAAGCTTTTATTCATTTCTTTAAAGACATAACTTAAGTGTAAAGAAACCAGTAGGTCTGAGCCGTATTTGAGAAAAACCTCTAAAATAAAAGAAATAATAAGGCAGATAAACAGAAGATTAAAGTAAAAATATCTAAGACAGAACATAAGAAAAAATAGAGAGGATAATGCTATATTGGCATAAGAACATATAGTGTGAATCTTTTACAAAACAAGAAGGATCTATCGAGGGTTAAAATAATATATAAAAAATTAAGCAAGCATTAGATTGTTGGATATTGAGCCAATGAAATTTCTTTAAAAATACACACACCAAAACGAAAAGTAACAAACTAGTGGATACATTAATATTAAGCCAAGAAGTCCAACTACTAAATAAAGGAATCTTGAAAATTGAAGGAAAATTCAGGGGCTGAAATAATCAACTACCTATTTAAATTTTCACAAATTGAGGGATATATAATCAGACTAAAAGTTCTACTGAATGTCTAATATAAATAATTTTTCAAAAATTCTATGCTGATATATTATTTTAAAATGGTGAATCTGAAACACCAGAGACAAAAGAGAATATTCTAGAGAGAAATCACTCTCTCTCACACACACACACTCAGCACGATTAAAAATTTCAGTTTCAAAAGACTTAACACAATCATGAAACTTTAATAAAGAACAAAGGATTCAAAACTCTGAATGCAATTATTTTCTACGCTAGAATTCTATACTAGTCATTTAATCAGACGTGTGTGAGTGTAAAATTAATGTATTCCTAGATATGAAAACACTGAATAATCTCAGAAAGTTACTGAACGATCTTAAACAAAGATAGTAAAGCAAGAAAGAGGAAGCAGCAGGGTCCGAGAGACAGAGATGCCACAACAAGGGGAGGGACAAACATCCCCAG
>NW_006437828.1:3859107-3877128 GCF_000325575.1 Pteropus alecto
AAGCACAGTGTTCAGATTAAAGAATGAGCCTCGAAATTATTGTCAGGAAATGCAAACTTTGGACACAAAGTTTTATAGTCATTTAGTTGTAAACAGTAGAATTAAGCAAATTATTGTCAGGAAATGCAAATTTGGACACAAAGTTTGGTAGTCATTTAGTTGTAAACAGTAGAATTAAGCAAATAAAAATCAGGCAAACATTATAAAAGAAAAATAAAGTTGTATACGAAAAAAATATATTAAAGAATGATGCATGTCACCATTGTGAGAAATACCTAGTCATGAAGATGCAAATGATAAACTGGTTAAACAGAAATCATGCTATAAACAGGAAAGATTTGGTTGTGATAGATTTTTAGCCATGCCTTCCCATAGTATAGAGATCTAAAAGGGATATATGTATATATAGTTATGTAAATATGTCATTTTCAAATCTGGAGTTAAATACCATCTTACCATGACCAACTGCTAAAGAAGCTGAAATTTTTGATTATGAGAAAAGCACTTTTAAATTAGATAGATATTTAGGTAGACAGAAAATAGATCTTAATTTTATCATATTCGAAGCATCATTTCAAAGATATTTTCTAAATTTAAAAATAACTAAATATTTTAACTTAAATTAATTATTTTATTTTCTCATTGATTATCTCTCGAAAATAGGCAATGGAGAAAAAGTTTATTGAGTGGAACATGAAAAAGGCACTGGTGGGAGCTCTCAATATTTCCTCTTTAATCGCTGTATTTTGAGAGATATTTCCATATTTTGTACAAAGATGAGGTATTCGATCACTGAACCATCCTGCTTCTTGAAGGAGTGGCAATGTGGGGAATACTGGGAACTGTAGGGATCTGAGACTTGACCTTTATATCCAACTCTGGAATAAAATAAAAATAAGCTTTTTTCACAAATATGCTGCATATCCGTGGCTGCTCCTATATAATTCTCTAAGGCAGGACTTGAAGTGTTAAAGAGCCACATGTGTGATATGCTGTATCCTCTTCCCTTTTATTTTGTTCTATGAGGAAGATAGCATGAGGAAAGAATTCTTAAAGAGATGTTCAGCTTAGATAAAAGAAAAAAAAATCAAATTTTAAATGAATGTGAATACTGCCCTTTGTTACTCTATCTCATCCAATATCTAGTTTCATACTCAAGTTTTCTAACTAGAATTAAAACAAAAATTTTACATACAAAAATATACATGGGACATCTTCTCCTATGAGCCTGAATAGAATGAACAGTTCACCTGTATTTCTCCTAAATATGAGGATAGTATTCAGCACAGAATCAGGATACTTCCTTCAAAGTACTTACACAGACACAGACACACAGACACACACACACACACACACACACACGTGTATATGTGTATAGATGCATAAGTATATGTAGCTATACACACAGAATATATATATAGATCTATATATATATCCCGGTTAAAGAAACATTTATAAATGAAAAAAATAAATAAGTCTACTAATTTAAGCATGTAATTAATGCAATCAAAATATTCTAGAATACTTATGAGATTTTCAATCAGTCTCCAATTGTGTAGTAACAGCTTGATATCTTCATTAGCAATACAATGAAATAGGAAATAACCAAAAGAAAAGTATGTACTAACATGCTGCTATATGCTAGATATGGTGTTAGTTCCTGCTACTTTGTGATATTAGACATAAAATTTAAAATGCTTTCCATCCATGTTGTGGAATTTAATTCTAGCTATATTTCACGCAAACCAAATAGACATCCTACTTGTGGACACAATGTTATACACACACACACACACGCATATAATATTTTATATATATATATATGTATATACATATATATATATATATACACATATATATATCTTCATGAAATTATTCTTCTTCATAAAGGCATGGATTGTTTGGATAGTCATTTTAAATACTCAGGCCAGGATTGTACCATGATTTGCTCTTTTTATGGTATTGGCAGATTCGGGATGACTGAAATATTTGTTCATTGTGATTTGTTACCTTTATAATTTCAAAAGCTTTTTTTTTAATATTCAACATCTGAGTGAATAAATTCCAAAAAGAAATACAGTATTACTTTCATTGAAGAAAATATATAGAAACTATTAATCAAGCTAGATTTTGAGGATAGAAAATACACATTTCACTGGTGATGTTCCCCAAAATGGAGAAGCAGCGAAGTCTCCACCTCTCTCCTTCCTCCAATAAAACAATTAGGCTGACAGACATTTGTCAGAATAAACTTCTTTTGAACACTGTAATACAATCAAAATCTTACAACAACCAGAGAAATGCTTAGTAAATAAAGAAGCTGTAAATTTCAATAAGAGAGCATTGTTGCATTTCAACTTAAGTGCTTATCATCCTTCATTCCCCAGCTCAGTGACAGTTATGGGGACTGTGCAAATACTCCTGGTATTGCTTGCTGCAGCTAGAAGGAACAAAGACTTTTACCCACTAGAATAGCAGTAGTGTATTTCGATTTGTTTGTAGTATCCTGAGGTATAGCTATGGGTTTGCTTGCATTTGTTTCTCAACTTTGCAACATTCTTAGAGTAAAGCATCCGGCTGGGTAGCCTGTGGAAGCATTTAAAAGGCAAATATACAAGATAGAGCCCTCTGGGACATGGGCCAACAGATGGGGCAAGCATCAGACTTACCAAAATTTGGGAAGGAAGAGATTGGAGAAGGAGATGCATAGAGGAATAAGTGCTCTGTAAAGTTCTCACTTATATAAAGGAACACAGAAAGCCTCATGCATGCCCGGACTGGATGCATACTCAGAAGGCACCTGAGAAGACCCTAACCTCTCACCTTCAGCTGACCTTTAGGCTCTATGAAAACAACAAATTTGAGAGAAAAGGTATAGAGAATCCACATATCTACTGTCCCCTTATATGCATAGCCTTCCCTATTATCTACACACTCCACCAGATTCGTACATTTGCTAATCTGATGAACCTACATCAACACATTATAATCGCCCTTTTTGTAGTTTTTCTGATTAACTTCTCTCATTGACAGACATTTAAGTTTCCTCCATGTATTTGCATTGCTCAATAGCTCATTCGTTTTTAGCAAATAATATTTCATTGTCTAGTTGTACTACAGTTTATTCATTCCCCCATTGAAGGGCATCTTTGTTGCTTCCAAGTTTTAGCAATTATAAACGACATTTCTATAAATGTGAAGGTTTTTTTGTGTGGACATAGGTTTTCATCTCCTTTGGGTAGATACCAAAGAGCATAGTGGCTGGATCTTATGGTTCAGGTTATGTTTACTTTTTGGGGGTAAGAAACTGACAAGTTGTCTCTCAAAATGGCTATATCATTTTGAATCTCCACCAGCAATGAATAAGAGTTCTTACTGCTCTGCATTCTTGCCAGCATTTACCTTGTCAAAATAACTATCTCAAATGACCAATAAATACCGTATAGGTACATACCCATAAAAAATCCCATTCAGCTTTTCCTCCATTTGGAACCAAGTCATTGTTTCTTTATTTTGAACACAAGATACAGGGATTGCATCTATAAAATTTATCTGTTTTATAAACTTTATAAATTTATAAAAATTATCATATTTACATACTCATAACCTTACACTGCACTACTGGGATTATAATGGTGACAAGATGTTCCTGACCCATCTTCTCTTCTCCTTGATTACTATAGCTCAGAGGTCAACATTTTCAAGTCCAGTAATCATTTTCTCTGGAATGTAACTCTATATTTACGATGAAAATTTTAAAATGTAATGTAAGAGAACAACTTTACACTATATCGGTGTTAACGAGTGTACATTATGGTGATGGTGTGGGACTTGACACTATTTTCCATCTCTTATTGAAATCCTGCTTTTCTCTGCTTGGCTTAACCATCTCTCTACCGGGTTTCTGAGAGTTATAAAAGGAAAGCCAGTGGTTCTCATCATTCACTCTATATCCAAACCCTTTCTTTTCACTAAAGGCCCTCATGCTAAAGTCTGCTGTCCCTAACATCCTCAAGACTAGACTACAGTCTGTTCATATTCTGTAGAGAATAACTTATCACCTGTCAAGGTGAGGAACTTGAATTCCTTTTTAATCCAGGAGGAGAGCAGATGTCTACAATTATATGTGGTATCTTTCTTAACTTTCGGAAAATCTTCTTATCCACCGCACCACTTTTCCTATATTTTAATGTGAGTGATGATGCCCATTAAAACAATAACCAAGTCTCCATTTCTTTTCAACAATTTCCATTTTTTGGTTGTCTCTCTCATCAGTAGTGGCCCCTGCTCCACTTTATTCTTGAACGTTAGCACCACTTTTAGTTTATTTAACACAGTATTAGTACTTCTGAAAAAAATACTGGCAAGTCTATGCATCCTATTTGCCATGTGTAACTGAAAATTTACAACATTTGTCAGAAACTCTATAACCTTATATTTTATGGTTTTATACAAATGTACTGATTTTCCTTTGAGTTTCTATTAGTTTTCTTGGCAATACAATATAAGTGGATTTGTACTACTAGTTTTCATTTTACAACCTATGTCTAATTACAGGTTTGCTGATTTTTTTTTATTACAGTTAAAAACAAAGTATGTCTGGATTGTTATAATGGTAATTCCTTAATACCTGCTTTCTATAGCTTGAGGTAACAATTTATTTTGCAGTATTTTTTCAAATATTTTACTTTAACAAAAGTAATATTCAGTAAGAACAAGTGAAATCAAGACTTATGAGTCCCTTAGCTGCAATCCCCTCTCAGTTTGAAGCATACTGAGAAGCTCTGATTGTTTCTTTCCCTGAGTGCTCTTTAGCAGAGTAAATGACAAAACATGAAAATGACAGAAAACACAGTAGCGACAATTCTGAATATGTTTTTAAAAATAGCTAATTTGAAAAGAATAAAAATTGTGCAATATTCAAATGCAACATAAAAATCTGACATATGTTAAATTTTCCAAGTTTATTGATATAGTTTTTTTTTTTGTTTGTTTGGTTTGTTTTTTGCTTGAACTGTTATTAGTGTGAATTTTTTTGTGAAAATAAATTTTAAAAGTATCACATAGTCTCTATTATATTATCACATAGTAAATCACACAAATTGAACCAATTTTCATCCACTATCTCTACTTTATATAGGAGAACTTAACAAAGAAGGGACATAAATTATCCAACATTATATTGAAACAAAATAATTATCAACTGCATTGAAATTTTATGTGTGTATATGTGTGTGTATGTGTGTGCTGTGTATGTGTGTGTGTGTAAAATCTGGCAGAACTCAGTATCTCATTATTGAGCATTGCACTGATCCAATAGAAATTATATATTTCACAATATTGTTTGGATATACTCACTTAACAATTCATAATTATCTCTAATTTCTAATCTGGGGAACTGAAAGCAATAATGCCTCATTATTTCTTTCTTCATTTTGTTTATTTGTTTTCAATATGAGAGAATTTGCTGTAGCTTGAAATATTTAATGATGTAAAATATTTTCTATAGGTGAGTGAAGAAAAGTCATTTAATGTTGATATAATAGCAAGAACTATTTTATGTAATTTAAGTAATAGTTTTATTTAGTATTACTACCTAAGGCAATTTCAGATGAACTTGATTTTATTCAAATAAAAAAATTGTTCTATTAAAAACATAACCAAATCTTGTTAAAAGCATATAAATATAATAATAATCATGAACACCAATTAAAAATAGTATTTCTTTTTTATCATTGACATCTCTGTGTAAAACTGGAAATGAAATAATAAAATAATGCTTGACTTTGAATTTTCAGAATTGTCTTATGTGTATTATCTTAATATATTCCTCAAAATAATCCAGTTAGATTCTTAGGATAGGATTAGTTTTATGATGAAAAATCTAATTCTTGGAGACTCTAGAGAAAATTGAGAACAGAATATGTGGCTAATATTTAACTTTTTTCCTTCTCCATGGGAGATAATCAACATCAAATTATAAAATGTAGAAATCAGCTTGAGATAATAAAATGAAGATTAAAGAAGAGTCAGATTGCTTCATTTATTGAGTATCTATAATACTAACAAAATTTTAAAAAGTACTCAAATAAAGACTGGCTGGTTCTGGTACAAAATATCGGAGGCTCCTAAACTCACTTCCTCCCATGGACACACCAAATCTACAGCTACACATGAAGCAAGTCTCTCTAAAGGAAATCCAGAAACTAGCTGAACAAATCTTATACATCAGGTGAATGAGAAAATACCTATAATTAAACAGTAGGAAAGCCTGAGACACATTCAGCACAACCACACTCCCAGCACAGCTACACACCAGAACAGGATTTGAGCGTAAAAACAGACACACAGATCAATGGAACAGAACAGAGAGCCCAGAAATAAACCTATGTGAGTATAGTTAATAAATTTCTGACAAGTAAGCCAAGAATATATGTTGGGGAGAAACATCTTTTCTTGAAGAAATGATGTTGGGAAAATTGGACAGCCACATGCAAAATAATGAAATTGAACTCATATCTTAAATCATACACAATAATCAACTCAAAATAAATGAAAACCTTGAATTTAAGACATTGAACCACAAAACTCCTTGAAGAAAATGTGGAAGGTAAGCTCCTTTTCACTGGTCTTTGCAATAATTTTTGGGATATGACGCCAAAGGCGAAGGCAACGAAAACAATAATAAACAAGTGGACTATGTCAAACTAAAAAAGTTTTTTTTTTTTTCACAACAAAGAAAACCATCAAAAAGATGAAAATTCAATCTATGAAATGAAAGAAAATATTTGCTAGTCGTATAGCTGAAAGGGGCTGTTATCCAAAATGTATTTTAAAAACTCATACAACTCATTAGCAAAAAACAAACAACGACAACAAAAAACATTAAAAATGGGCAGAGAAACTGAATAGATATTTTCAAAGAAGACATACAAATGGCCAATAGGTACATGATAAGATGTTCAACATCACTAATCATTAGGAAATTGCAAATCCAAGACACAAGGTATCACCTCACACTTGTTAGAATGGCTACCATCAAAAAGACAATTGTTGGCAAGAATGCAGAGAAGAGGAAACATTTGTGCACTGTTGGTGGGAACATGAATTGTTGCATTCATATAGAAATCAGTAATGAAGCTTCCTCCAAAAATTAAAAATAAACTGCTGTATGATCCAGCAAACCCACTCCTGGGTACACATCCAAAGGATTTAAAAACAGGATATCAAGAATCATCTGAATTCCCACACTTATTGTAGCATTTTTCATAACAACCAAGATATGAATACAACCTAGGTTTCCGTCAAATGGATAAATGGATAAATAGATAAATGGATGTGAGAATATGTGTCACACACACACACAATGGAATTTAATTGAGCAAAATCCTACATATTCTAAAGAAAAATCTATCTTAAGAAATGGCCCTTGGTTAGCTACTGGGAGGTAGGTAATATCTAAGTTCTTGAACTATTTTGTCTAAGAGTGTTTTAATGCCGAGGCCTCGAAATACACCAAATGTGACAAAATACCTGTTTTTTGTGTGTGCCTGAAGCTTCAGGCCATGATGTATCACTTAGACCGCATGAGTTTGTCCCAGCAGTGTGATTTATAGTGTATACCTGTTTTTTTGCTCTGGGAGGGGAGGTGCTGGAGTCTGAATATCTGAGATCCCATGCACACTGCATGACTCAGTCCCCAAAACACACTGACAGTAAGGCTTAGGTGAGCTTCCCTGTGTGGCACCATGTGGTGTGCACTGTTTCACATTGCTGCTGGGAGACTTAAGTACATTTCGATGTGACTCTACTGACTGTGGACACCTAGTTTTCCCCTGGAGTTTACTCCATGCATCTTTTTCCCTTGCTGATTTTAACCTGTATCTTTTCACTGTAATAAACTATAACTGTGAATACAATAGCTTTGAGTCTCATGAGTCTTTCTAACAAATCACTGAGCCCAAGTGGTTTCAAGCACCACTGACATAGTGGAGAGTTAAATTGATAGTCCTGAGATTTTAATATGCTTTGTGTTTAACACAATGTGCAAAAAGAAATGAAGTTACAAATGATTTTAGAGAAAAATCTTTATGATAATAATATTAAATATAGCCTCTACATATACATTAGCTAATGTTCCAACTTAAAAACACTATTTGAATTAAAAAGTTCAATATAATTTTATGACTATAATTCTGCTGCAATCTGAATTAAAGCTAAATCACATATTGATAAATAAAATATAACAACTGATAGCTTTTCAGTGCCTATTATCTTGCAGATTTTTCTTTTCTTCTGAGCACTGTACATGTACTAATTTATTTGCTTACCACAACTCTATATAGCATAGGTTACTTGTATTATTCCCATTTATAAGGTCTGAAATTAAAAATATATATTTGAAAAATTATCCAAAGTCACAAAACATATAATTGATGGTGATGAAATTAGAATCTAACATGTTTGGCTTCAGAATCCCTAATCTTAGTCACCCTGATATGCCTACTATGTGCTCTCTGCCTGTCATATAGAAGGCAAAACCAAGTCTAATGTTGCAGACCTCTTGTATGTCAAACATGGTGCCAAATGTTTTGGAGACTTTAATCAATTTACCAATACAATCACATGAGAGTGTTTTCCCCTTTTACAAACAAAAATAGATTCAAAAGGATTGAATGATTTATTCAGTGTCGCAGGACTAGCAAGGGATGGCCTGTAAATCAAATTTATTGGTCTTTATTGATGCTTTCCATTGACAAAATTGATTAAGGATAATTGCAAGTAGAGAGAGGCAAGTTGGAAGAGATTATTCCAACAATCTTAGGTCAACAAAAAACTAAAACAGTAATAAGATGAGTTAAAAAAGGAAACTATTTATTTAATTTAAAAAAACAATATATGTTAATAAGTAAGAAAGAAAGAAGTATAAAAATCAATCCTCCTTTAGGACAGAATCTAATTAAAAAAGCAAAATAACTTTTAAAAAGTATCTGTACAATCTATTTTCTGATGTGAAACAAAAATTATGTGTTGTATAAAATGAAAAATGTATTATATGGGTACTGAAACCCCTCATGTTAATTATTTTAAGGTTATTGCCAAGAATAAAGAATAATTATAGAAAAAAGTATCAGCAACGTGTGCATGTGTGTGTGTGTGTGTGTGTGTATTTGACATGCATCTGCACTGAAATGGAGTATAGCTTTCTCATTTCAGCTAAATAAGCTTGTTTTAAGTGTTCATCTTCTCATTTTGCTGTTGGGGTCATATGCTTTGGTTGACTAAGCCATAAATTCAAACTAAAAGATATGAGAATTTAATAAGTATAGGATACTCATTATAAGAAAGTTAAGACTATATTTCTGATAGTTTTTGATAAAAAATTATTCTTATTTCCTATCCTTTCTCCCTTTTTGTGTATGCCCAGCTTCTAGTTTAAGGTAAGACTTGAGTGGTATGCTTCTATCTCTAGGTAAAGATTGATTTGGGGATGTTTCTCTTACACTGTCTAACAATTAAGAAAACATGTTCAAGTATTATATTTTGTTTATCTTTGGACTCCAAAGATAATAGATAGGGAAAAAAATACTGTTGTGTATTTCTCTTCCTTGAAATCTCAGTGAATGAGTGAAAAATTAGAGTAAGTAAATAAATACCTACTCTCTATCACCTACCCACATTATTATATTAAATTCATATGATAATGAATTTAATATTCAGCACATATTGATTAGCTACTATTTATCAGCTTCTGGTATTAGCTGAACAAGATACAGTCCCTCTTCTCTAATGGCATATTCAATATGGTAAGCAGGTAATTGCAGGAGAGTGTGAAATAGTAAAACTCATGGGCCTATGAAAGAATAAGAAAGAATTAAAATAACTCTGGGAATCAGGACCATCTCCTCTATAAAATGATTTGACAAATATTCAGGGCAAGGGAATGATCTGGGCAAGAAATAAATGTATTTGTGTATAAAGGAGGTACCTATCCATATTCTGGTGTTTTTTAAATGTACCCACTATTTAATTTAAAATGTTCAGTAAACTTATTGCATAATCTTATTTCTATTCATTCAACCTGACAGAATCACAACTCAAAGGACTTCTGTCATAATTGTAAAGAATTGGGAAAAATGCAACTGATTTTGTTTTCTTTAGTCAACTTCTGAAATACTGTTATTACACTAGTAATCATGTTCTGTTCATTTATAATTCAAATTTAATCAGAGAACCCCAATAAGAGTATTTAGGAGAAGAAATCAACAGACTTAGTGTGGAATTTCTAAAGAAAATTGAAATTATTAAATAAATAAGCTTCTATATCAACTGTCTACTGTTGCATACCAAACCAATACAGAAGTTTGTGGCTTAAAACAGTGATAATTATGTAACATCTCTCATGGTCCTTTTGGTTTAGAATTTTGGAAGCATTTTGACTGAATGATTCTCCTGAGGTCCCATGAGGATTCTGTCAGATGATAGCAAGGAACGGAGTCTTCCAGGAGGCTTCCTCACTCAGATGTCTGACGTCCGAGCTGGGAAGACTCAAATAGCTGGGGGCTGGAGCTATTTGGGAAGCTCCTTCAGCAGCCCTCCCTAATTCTATGTGTTCTCTCTATAAGGTCTACATTCAGTATGGCCACTTCAAACAAGCTGGAATCGTTACAAGAAAGTTTAGAGCTTTGAAGGCAGATAATCTAAGAAATCAGTGCAGGGAGACACTTTTATTCTGACCTAACTTGAAACATCACGTAGTATCACTTTTTCCACACTTCATTCTGTAGAAAGTAAATCATGACAGCAGGCTTACATTTAAGAAAAAAATTAGACTCCACCTTATTTGGGAGAAAGGAAAAAATAATGGCAGATCTATTTTAAAGTAGGCACCTCATTCTGGTTACTGCCTAGGATGTAAAAAGGTAGGAAGATGGTCACTTCCACCATTACAACCACAACAGTAAAGCTGAATAAATTTTAAAAGTTACAGTTTAGTTGTCTCCAACAAAGAAGAGAGAAAGGGAATAATTCTAAGATATAATGAAAGATCGGGGCCTGGAAAGAGAAGCAGACAAGGAGAAAGTGACGAGGTCACTTCCCTGAGACCTGCCAACACAGTGTCTGCCTAAAACTGAGGCTCACTCAGGATAACATAACACACTCCCACCCACCTCCTTGTCCCACCATCATCTGATAAGTTTTGAGTAACAATAAACAGAGAATACTATCGTGAGAATATCCCTCTGGAAAATGCAATGTAAAGGAGAAACACAAAGCTAAGGATAGAGTAGTGAGTGAGGGAAATGTACCTATATTTTTAACAGGTCTCTGTCCTAAACACATAGTCTTTTAAAGGAATCGCAAGCCTCAGGTGCCTTAATGGTCAACCACAGCAACAGCAACAGCATCAGCGCCACCAATTACAAAGTACAAACTCAGCTCAAATCCTGACTTGATTGACCAAAACACTGCTATTAAGGTTCAGGCAAAGGGAAGATCTGGTCATTTCCGAGCAGACCCTGACGAAAGGCATACACAAGTCTGTAAGAAGAGTCAGATGTTTTAAAACAACCTGAGTAAGGCCAAATATGGGCTGTTGGAGCAGTGTGGAGAATCTGGTGGCCAAAGACATAAAGGAGCTTGCACCATCTTGCAGCCTTAACCTCCAAGAAGCTCACCAAGTCGTCACAGGAAACGTTAGGGAGAACCCTGAGACCCCCTTCTCCCCGCACTGGCTGAGGGCGGGGAAGAGCAGCTACCACCGAACTTCTTGTCCAACATTTCCTCTAGTTTCTTCCAGACACATCTCTCTGATCTCTCCTACTGGACAAAGTTTTAAACTGCGAGAGGAAAGTCTTGCAACTGTAGGCTGAGGTCATTGGTGGAAACACGGTAGTAAGGACAGGGAACAGCAGTCATCGCTAAACTTTGCCCAGACATTCTTCGTCTTCCATATTTTGGATTAATCTAGTGTCTCGATTGTTTCCTAATTTTAAACATTTTTTTAAGGTTTAGAGTATAAAGCCTTAACTTGTTACATTCTACCTTCAAATGACATTATACTACTTCATTTATAGCGTTAGAATCCTATGAGCTACTCTTGTTTCATTTTCTAACTAAATTTTGACAACTTGATTTTCATATGAGATGTCTTCTTTCCATTTCTTTTGCTTTGAGTTGGTTGCAGTTTTCTGCATTTGTGCATTTATAATTGTCATCAAGTTTATACCTGTTTGGCCATTGTGTATTCAGATATTTCTGTATCTCTTCTCTCTCTCATCACTCAGGGACTCTTCCTATGTAGTCGGCCACATGAAATTGTCTGTCAGCTCACTGAAGGTCTTTCGTGTTTAAAATTATTTTTCTAACATTGTGTTTCATTTTGAATAGTTTCTATTTCTATGCCTCCTATGACAGGTTTATTTATCTTTTCTTCCACAGTGTCTAATGTGCTGTTTTTCCATCTCGGTCATTGCAGAAGATCATTTCTGATCTCCGTTATATATTTTAGCTCTCACTTAACTTTTTGAACATATGGAATGCAATTATCTTCTAATTTTAACATCTTTGTCAGTTGTGGGTCTGCTTCTATTGACTGCTAATTTTCCTTATTATGGGTTATTTATTTGTGCAATCCTGGTAATCTTTGATTAGATGCAACATGTTGTATATTTTTACAAGTTGAGTGCTTGGTATTTTGTATTCTACATAAGTTTCTACTATCTTCTGAAATTCTGAAATAAATTATTGAAAAGACTTTGAAACCTTTCTATCTTTCTCTTATGATTTGCTAGCTGGGTCTAATGAATTTTTTCAGTCTTGGATTAACTATTTTATACCATTGAAACAAGACTCTCCAAAGCACTCTACCCAGATTCATGTAAATTAGTTTTATTTTCATTTTAGCTTATGAAATAGGCATTGTGTCGAGCCTTGTGTAACTGCCAAATACGTTACTTATAACTCATTTGGATAGGCTTTTTCTTTGGCTTTGTGTAATGCCAAGCTGTTATTTGTTTCCTCAAAAGCCCTCTGAGTGTCAGCACCTGCCCTGCTTGTTTTGAAGTTTTACTTGGTTATTGTCCATCTCTGGGTATTCATTCTTAACATGTGTGTTCAAGCGATAAGCCTCATGATGTCTTCTCGGTTTTATTCCTTCCTTCTTTTCCATGTTGATCCACTTACATTCAAATTACCCAACCAAATTGCTTCTTGTGAGCTACACGTTGCCCCAACCATGACTCTTAATAAAGGCACTTGCTCTGCTTTCTCCCTGCTTGCAGTGACCAACTTTAGGTTTTTGGGTGACTTTGTGTGGCCCTCTGGAAGCATCATGCCTCCCTCTAGCACCCATGAGAATTACAAATCCTTTAATTTCACATGTCTCTCCCAGTGTAATTTCCATGGTCAAGTCGAAGTGATCCTTAAGAACCTCTCAAGGTGTCTTACTCCCACAATTACACCACACCTTGGGTAGTTTCCTCGTATGTATGTTGAAACTAATTGAACACTCAGCTGGGACCAGAGTATATGTTTGTGGTTCTCTCTGTCCAACTGTCTCCTCACTGGTGCACTGTTCTATAGAATTTCACTGCATATTCCTAGAGGCCAGTTAAGAGCCATTACACAGGTTTTCTATGTATTCAACACCCTGCGTTATTCTTTTTTCTACTTGAAATATATAATAATAATTATTATTATTATTATTATTAAACTCTGATTTGATAAAATTTACAACTTATGTTACCAGTCAATGTGTCATAGTGGAGTACTTTCCGGGGTGGGAATTTGGCTAATAAGCTCAAAGAAGAGTACTTATGTGGTCGATGAATGTTTGAAAGACAGACTTGTAAGGGAAGGTTAAACGGAACTCCTATCAACCTTGGGGTGGGCAATGCAATTCTATTTCTGTGTCCATATCTTACTAAAGTAATTTTTAATGTGCTTCATAGTTGATTTTTAGATAAGATCCTTCCTAAATTCTTGGAGAAGATGTGCGTATTCAGTCCTAATTTTTATTGTCAGTAGTTGCTTTTGATCTCTCATTTATCTTCCTAGACATTTGTGAACAAAATTAGAAATACCTCCACCAGTAACTGCAAACCAGATAATATTTTAAAGCAGTATTTTTAGGAATAACGTCACATACATCTCCCTGATTTAACATCTTTGAAGGACATAAAATGTTTGCTATTTCATTTTGTAAAGGTAGCATGTTTTTTTGGTTGTTAAATTGTGCAAGACCTTCAAGTGGCTTTCATAACATTGAGTCAGTTGCTTTCTCCTTTCATATTCACTTCATACTCTGCTTTCTCATTTAGCGATGTAACAACTTTTCTGCTTGTTTTGTTTTGGTTTGATCCCATGGATTTAGAACATGGAACATTTGTCTCAACTTGTGATTGACCTTGTGATTATGTAGTCATTTCCCAGAATAAGTTATTGAATGAACAAGTTTCTGACTTCCAAATCTCAATTTAAACATCTTCATTACTGCGTTGTCTCTTTATTTTTTGCTCGCTTGTTATTTCTGTGACCTCTTTGAATGATTAAAATTTTCTATTAAAAATAGCCATGGCTTTTCTTTTTTGTGTTCACTAATGATGAGACATTTATTACTTTCTTATCTATTTTACTTACAGTTTTCTCAATTTAATAATTTTGAATTATTTCACAGAACTTTATTTGCTATTACTTCTCATTTTAAATTTGACTAGCCTCTATCATTTTTTTCTGTGTGGTCTATATATGTTATATATGTATCTACCCACAGCACTTCATAAAACACACTGTTGTCATTCTTGAAAGCAGTAGTATTAGAAAAAGAACATGTATACTATTTTTTTTCAAGCTCCCTTAACAGATTTGCAGTAGTATCCTTCATTATACAAAGCGTGGGAGAAGACATTTTTAAAAATATTTACTCTGTTAATATCTTCTAAGTTTGCAGATTCGAATAATTGAAAATGTGTCAATTTAGCAAAACAAAAATCCTACAAAACTTCATTGTTTGATAATATTAAGAGTCTGGTCAAACAGACAAATATGGTTGTGTAGGTGGTATGTTTTGCAATCTCAGAGGTCTCTGTTTATATTTCCTGCAATGTGACAGGCACTCTCTGGAACTGTGCCATATACCTGATTACATAGCTTGATTGACTTCCTAATTTTAAAAATGTAACAAATTCTGTATAAAATGTTTGCTGAAAAGTCTCAAATGCACGAATGAACTAGCCAGGAAAAGGATTTCTCAGAACCAAGACTAAGCAAAAGCTAATTAAGTATAAGTTTTAGCTGGAGGACTTGCTTATGGATTTCAATCTCGATTCATGTGCTGATATTGAGATTGGACATGAAATTCATTTTTCATTCCTCATGTGGTACCAGAAATGAGAATAAAAAAATAAAATGAAGAGGCACATAAGGTAGAGAATCTAATTGAAGACCTTTCTCACATATAGCTGGGTTCATAAAGGGCTATAAATTTAGTGCATAATTGACCACTAACTAATTCCTTAGCTCTGGAGGGCACTTTTACTATTTGGGACTTTGGCGTAGACTTTAGCTGGTAGGTTTTAATCATGCTTGAGATTTTAGAAACTCAAGCCAACAACAGTGTAAACTTGTGCAATGACAAACTCAACCTACATTGGTCACACAAAGACATGTCATACAAGGTGTTAAAATAGAATGATTCTTGACTGGTAGCAACTCAGGAAGATGGTGAATATAAACTCATGGTACTTAAACAACAACAAAAACAAAAACCTCTACGTACAAAGAAATAAGGCACTATTAAGAAAGTGAAACTAACAGCAATAATATATCAATAGTAATATTAGTAACAGAATTATTAGATACAAAATGTAGAATGATTATATCTATATTTAATTAAATAAACCTAATTAAAAAATAACAAAGTAAAATGGAAAAATTAAAAGTTAAAAGTAATATGACTCCTAGAAATAAGTAATCTATTACAATAAGTCAAAAATGTTGCAGTTATAGACAAAAATATTACTTTGAAGAATTATGCATCAACAGGACAAGTAATGACAAGTGTTGGAGAGGTTGTGGGGAAAAAGGAACCCTCATACACTGCTGGTGGGAATGTAAATTGGCACAGCCACTGTAGAAAACAGTATGGAGGTTTCTCAAAAAATTAAGACTAGAATTACCATATGACCCAACAATCCTTTTCCTGAGTATCTACCTCCCCAAATTGAAAACATTTATCTGTAAGGTATATGCACCCTGATGTTCACTGCAGCATTATTCATGGTGGCTAAGACATGGAAACAACTGAAGTGCCCTTCGATAGATGATCGGATAAAGACGATGTGGTACATATATACAATGGGATATTACTTGGCCCCAAGAAAAAAAGAAATACTGACATTTATGACAACATGAATGAAACTTGAGATTATCATGCTAAGCAAACTAAGTTAAACAGAAAATATTGAGAAACACATGATTTCATTCATGTGAGATATAAAACTGAAAACAAGAAAGGAACAGAAGAAACTCATAGACAGGGAAAAGAGCTTATGGTTACCAGAGGGAAAGGAGGGAGCGGAGGAGGTAGATAAGGGTGAAAGGGGCCATATATGTGGTGATAGATGGTAAAGACATAATGTAATATACATATAACATTATTGAATTGTTCATTTAAAATTATAATTTTATTAACCAATATCACCTCAATAAATTAAAAACAAAAGAATTATTCTAAATTACACAAATAAGTTCAGATTGTATTAGACTTTAAAGAAAAAAAAATAATGAAGATACAATAGCATACAAGAATAACATTAAAAGAAAAATGTAAGCAATTTTGCAGAGATGCGAAATCTGTAAAAACATTCCAGAAAATTAAATGTATCAGTGTAAAAAAGAGTAATGCATCATTACTAAGTCATAAAATTTCCAGGAATGAACATTAGCTTAAACATTAAAAAAATTTCAGTTGATTTAACATATTATTTTTCAGTGTGATTCAGCAAGTGAATAGATTTAAAGGAACAAAAACAAAAAGAATATTGTGATAATCTCTGTAGGTTTAGATGAATTATTTGATAATATCCAACATTCAGTCATGATAAAGAAAAGTTTTTACCAATACCAGAAAGAGAAGAAAATCTTGTTAATTTGAAAAATAATAATTTTAATAAATATATAAATGCAATTAATGGTCAATGATAAAACCTACCTTTTGATATAAAGAAAAATTAAGTATGATCTTTATTGTTAAAGTTAATCTTTACAACATTATATTGGAGGTTTGGTTCAATGCAGTGAGGAAAGAAAAAAAGGAAAAGGCTGTGAATTTTTAAAAGACAATAGATGCAATTATTTATAGACAGTATTAAAGTATATGTGAAAATAAACAAAAATTCCACTTATTATTATCTAGTGATATAAAAATTGGAATTTAATTGAATAATGTATCATATTTGTTGGATTTAAAAAATCAATAAGCAGAAATCTAGTACTTTTCTTTATTCTAAAAGAGATAGTCTAGATATAAAATTTAAATGGCGGTATTTTCAAAGCAAAAACATGTAGTAAGTGTAATTAAATGAAACATTCCCAAGACCTTTATGGAGAAAATAAATAAAATTTACTTACACATTAAAGAGTGTAAATAAATTGAAATATACAGAATGTTAATGGATCAGAAAAAAATTTGCAAATAAATCAAATTCCCTAAGTTGATCTGTAGATTCATAGTAATCGTAATCAAAATCTCAGTATACAGTGGAGGTATGGGAAAAACAAGCTTATTTTAAACTGTATATACTAGAAAATAGCCAAGAGTAGAGTAGAACATTATGTTCTATCATATATCAGGTTTTTAATAATTGCCTGATAATTAAGAGAGTATGTACTTGCACGGGAGTAGCCACATGGATGAGTGAATAATAAAAAAAAAGTTACAGAAGGTCAAATAATTTAAAGGATTCATGAAACTCCAAAGTATATACTCATATAAGGTTTTAATAAAGATTAAGAGTATGG
>NW_006437828.1:3877169-3878069 GCF_000325575.1 Pteropus alecto
AAGGCTCACGGGAGCAGTCTCATCCATGTTTTAGTAGTGTAGATTGTGATTCGCTTATGGATTGCAAACCGAAAATATGTGTACAGGATACCTAAGTTTAAGGAGACTACCAGCCTTATCTCAGGAAGAATCTTTCATACATTCTGGTCACAGAGACAAAATTAGGTTGCATGACCAAAGTAACACAACCAAAGTAACACAACCAAAGTAACACAACCAAGCTAGTGGACTGGTATAGAATTTGCCCTGGTCTGTCTCAGACAATAGAACATAATTATATTAAGCAATAGTTCATGCATTTAATCAAGTTTAGACAAGTTTTTAGTGTGTGTGTGTGTGTGTGTGTGTGTGTGTGAATTCAAGTATCTAAAATGGTTTTTGACATAAAGTAAGTATTCAATAAATATTTTTTTGAAAAAAGCATACATATAAGTTATTGAGAATCTATTGTATTTTGAGCAACTTGTTACATTTATGATATTGAATCTGGTCTCATCACTTTATATATTAAAAAAAACAGCTCAGAGAGTTTAAATTACACCCACAATTTTAAACCTGGGATTGCAATTCCCAATCTGTTTATATTACTACAGTTCATATTGTTAAAATAAAAAGGAGAACAATTTCCCCTTGCACATAGGACTTTAGTATTTCAATAATTATAATATAAAATATTCCAACTTGAAATATCTCTGTATTCAACCCAAAGCAGGGTTGAATACAGAGATATTATCCATATTAGGCATTTTTCCCTCTTAAATTTTAATTTAATTCTAGACTATTTTGATGACAAGTAATTTTTTTCATTTTGTCTTTTTAAACACATTCTACAAGATTTTTAGTATAGTTTTCTTATTTCCATATTAATATAATTATATTTTACTTTATTATTTTTTCTAT
>NW_006437828.1:3878206-3909621 GCF_000325575.1 Pteropus alecto
CATAAACATATCAATAATAGATAAATAGCAAGTGGCTACTGCGATAGTTTTTCTGTTTTCTTTTTATGTAGATATATAGTCAAATTTATTGATTTAAAATATTTTCTCGATATAATTATGGAGCAAAATTTTTTAAGATTTATGATGGCAGTTTGAAGACAGTACTCAAAGTAGTAATTAGCATAATTATTATATTGGCTACTATTATATTCATGTATGTACATATAAAAGTGTGGATTTAAAAATTAAATTTAATCCTTGGGTTTTGTGTTGTTTTAAATTAGCCCTTCACTTACAAGTTTTTATAGAACATTGTGATTCTTCTACCACTAAAATTACCTTCTAAAAAGTTCAGTAAACTAATAATTTTCAACATTTACACTTATTACTTTATAAATGCTCTGAGGTTTATAAAGAGATGGTATGTTTGAATTAATCTCTTATGTGACAGTTCAAATGTATCATTTTATAGGGTTTCTTAAGCTGGTATAATGTATAATTATACATATATTCAAGATCAATACAATTTTAATATTAGTGCTTAAATATCTATCATCTATCTTTCTCAATAAGAATTATCTTTCTCTTTCTTCTCTCAATAAACGTCTACATGTAGCCATTGCATTTTGGGTCAGTAAAACAAATTAAGAAATCAGCTTTATTCAAAGCCCTCCATCTTGCCACAGTAAAGTAAGAATGCAATAACAATTCTTTTTTTCTGGTTTGCAATTTTACTCTTAATATAATGTTATAGAATGATTACTCCCATGCTCTTCTTGTGATAGAATTCTTAATCTAATATTTCAAGAATATGGATCCAAAAACAATTTTTTAAAAGTTGGGTAGATTATATACACTAGAAAAATAGGAACTTAGAGAAAGAGATATGGTTCTGCGTCTCACCAATGATTCTAAATATGAATTTTGCCAAATTATTTATCATCAGGAGGTCTCAATTTTCTCATCAGAGAAAGAAATTGAAATATATGACTTCTTATGTTTCCATCTTCTATTCCATGCCTTGTTTACTCTCACAGAAAAAATAATCAGTTCTTAGAGCATATAAATTGATGAACTAAAGCATGCATGCAACAATAAGTATGTTTTAAATTTCATTTTTTTTTTTTTTTACTTTGAATGACAGACTCAAGCTATATTCAGGAAGAATTAGAAATATTTAACAAATTTTAAATAACATTGATGAGTTTTAATAAAATTATTTCTCAAATGTCATATCATTATATCAAGGATGGAACCATCAAAAGCAAAACTCTGATAATTTAGTAGAAAAGACATGAATGTATTTCTATTTTTGTAGTACAATGTATGTTATAAATAGTATGAAAAGCATGTTAACTGGAAAAACATTGACAATTTGTCAAATTGAATACAGTAATATACTAAAATTATTTTTAAATGATATAGTATATTATATTATGCTACATTGTTTATCATCTATGAATATATTATTGCACATATTAACACATATTTTTATTAATTAATATTATTCTACATATTAATATTTGAGTTAAGGACTTTTTAAATCGAAAGTAAGTTTAGACTTGCACTTCCAGTCAAGTTGAAGTAATAAGGACCAAATTTTATCACCTGCCTGACATAATAAAAAACAGGCATAATAGATGAGAAAATTGTTTGCAGGACAATGATCATTTGGCAAGTAATGGTAATGATTTTGAGAAACAGGAAACAATAAAGGTGAATACTAAAATTACACTCATGAATTGCCTTGAGAGAGGTTCCAAGCTGTGACACAGGAAATGGAGACTCATTTGCACTGGTTTACCTTCTGAGTTCAGATGAAACCAAGAGTCAAGTGAGATAAAGGCAGATTGAGTTCATAGAACAGAACATCTCAAAGGCCAGAGCTGCACATAGAGAGCACACACCAGAAATTTGCAGAAGGCTCCTACCAAGCGCTCAGCTCAGTACTGAACAACACAAGGACCTAAGATAAATACCCAATGCTGAGAAAAATAGTCCCAAAGGATTAAAGTTAATAATGCCTGGCAGAGAGGGACTCTATACCTGTCGTCCCCAGTAAGAATAGACAACAACATTCATGAAGCATTGGGATGAATACAAGAAAAGAGTCATGTCTCAGCTATGGTAAATAACTTTTTCTATAGTAAATATTTCTTCAGTCTTGTCCAATAAATCTTAAAATGAAGACTAAAATATCAAAATGTTTCCAAGTAAATTAACCATGTCACACACAAAATTCAACAATCTTTATAGAAATACTAAAAAGGAACCTTTACTCAATAAATTTAAATTACAATGTCTGACATCCAGTAACAATTTACCAAGCATGCACAGAAGCAGGAAAATAAGACCCAAAATCAGGAGGGAGGAAATCAATCAATAGAAACTGACAGAGAACTGAAATAGATTTTAGAATAATAATTTAATATATATGTGTTTAAAATGTAAGTAGAATCATGGAAAAAGATATGAAGAAGACACAAATAAAACTTGTTGACATAAAACAATAATGCGTGAGGTAAAAGATATTCTCAACAGAATTAGTGGTCAAGTAGGCATTGCTGAAGAAAAAGTAAACTGAAGTCACAGAAATAAAACTAACAAAAAATGAAACAGAGAGAAATAAAAATGAACAAAATCAACAGAAAACCAAATGAACTGTGGAGCAACTTCAAGTAGCCTAACATACATATCATTAAAGTTTCAAAAGGAAAAAGAAGGGAAGAGAAAAATACTTGAATAATGTATTCAAGTATTTTGAATAATGGCTGTATATTTTACAGACTCAGTTAAAAAGATAAATTCATAGATTCAAGAATCTCAACCAAACTCAAGCATGAGAGACATAAAGAAACTACACTAATGCATATCACGATTAAATTAAAGATCAATTCTCAAGAGAAAAATTTGACCAGCCAATTTACTTGGGCTGTACTCTTTAAATTTCAAGGTCTTAAAGATAGAGAGCCTCTCTGAAACTGTCACATATCAAATGACATTTAAAACCTATGTTTTATTTTGAATTTAATCTTGGAACACAAACAAAAAAGTTCATAATAAAACTGATGAGATTTAAGTAAAGTCTGTAGTTTATTTAATAGTGTACCTATTTGTTTGTTTGTTTGTTTTTAATTTTGATAAATGTAACATTGTTATGTAAGATGCCAGAATTAGGGAAACCTAATATATAGGAATATATAGGAATTTTCTGTACCATCTTTTTAACTTCTCTCTAAATCTTAAATTAATTCAAAAAGAAAATTTTTTTAAAAAGTTGAAGCCTTTATTAAGTGACAGTCACTATCTAGGTGTAATGCAAGACAGACGTGGCCCCAGACCTACTGTAAGAAAAATATTTAAACATAAGTTTTTTAAAAATTTGTGATAATCTGGTGCTTGAAATGATATAATTTACTAAGCAGCGGATCATTTGGGAATGCTTACCAAAGAATGAAAGGAATTTGTACAGAAAAAGCATTTATTAATAGAAAAAATGTACAATTTTCTAATAGATTGAGCAATGCTATGACTGTAAGAATATCGACTTATATACACAGTGCTCATATTACCATGTTTCTAATGGCCCGAAGATCCAAAACAGGAATCTAAGAAATGATCATCTCTGATATACGAATGTGTCTGATTATATCTGACACCCATGATGGCAATAAGAGATTAGAAA
The DNA here is from genome assembly GCF_000325575.1 of Pteropus alecto. NCBI lineage: Eukaryota > Metazoa > Chordata > Mammalia > Chiroptera > Pteropodidae > Pteropus > Pteropus alecto. Next base: position 3,881,892 of record NW_006437828.1, read on the forward strand.
CTTATTGAAAAAACAAATCAACTTAACCGTAGAGGAAGTTGAAATGCCCGTTTGATCAAAAACAGCTCAGAAGGGTCAGAGTAGAGAAATAATCCAAAAATGGGACGCTGTCACCTAGGCTGTTCTCACTTCAGAGTTTAAGGAAGAACTATTTCAAAGAACAGGTAAAAATAAAGCTGTTTCGATAATCTCTTAGGAAATTATACAGAAAATTAAGAAACAAGATTTTGCTTTGTATTTGCTAGAGTGTAGGAAAAACTAAATGGCAATTTCTTCACCGGGGATGACTGACAGGATTCATCGAACTGACAAAGGCAATGAGCAGTGAACCAGACAAACCTTCTAGAAGAGAGTAAAAACTAAAATACAGAATTTTCTTTGAAGCTTGCTTAGTGCCTTGATGATTCAGCAGCAATGTAAGCAGATTAAGCAGAGCAGGGAGTATCAGTACAGAAAAACAAAACAGAAGAAAACTAAAATGGTAGATGTCAAGTCAAAGAGAAAATAGTTTGTGGAACCTTATGAGACAAATCTTGAGGACAGTATGAATATCACTGGGCAAAATTTGAGGAATATCAATTTTCTGTATACTGATCCATGGTGGAGCTAGACGCTTACTATTGTGATTGATTGACGCAATTGGAAATCTGTTAAGATGACTATTGTTTGTTCTAAATCTTCTTGTCCTGAATGGAAAATAAAATTGCTCAAAATTTCACAAACAAGAATATTTGTATATGAAGCCTACAGCAAAAGATCAATAAACAAATGCTATGCTAGTTTTTTTGTGGATGAAAGAGTAATAATAGAAGTCACTTACATTGACCTGTGGGTTTTTATCTTTTCTTCCATTTTCCCCAGGGGACATTATCACATAATATTCTGGTCACTGCTCTATTCTATACATTTCTGACATTATAATCAATAGAGCACACATTTATCTTGTCTTTCATTAAAGCTGCACAGCAACTAGAACGTGGACTTTTTAGTTCACTCAGTGATATTGTTAGGAGTCACTAAACACCATTTTAGAAATCTAGCATTTTCTGCTTTTTTTCTTGTCACATTTAAGTGTTTTGTTATTATTTTTCAGTTCAAATTAAAAAAAAAAGAAGGAAAAGTACAAGAACTGAATTATAATGAAGAAGCATTGCAAAATGACACTTCAAAAACACTTATATTGGTCTAATATACTTAATTGCTCCAGTCTTTAGTTATTTACATTTGAATGATTTTACAGCAGAGTATCTTGAAAGTAAGAAAGTGTTCAGTGGCTATGAGTTGAAGTGGCTCTTCAGTATTATAAAGTAAGGATTCTGCTTTTGAAAGAATTGCTCTAAGCAGTTTGAACATATTGTCAGTTTTAAAGTGTATCACTAGTGCTAAGACTGTGCCCACAACATCTTATTGTTTGAGAGTTTGGGATAAATACCAGTAAATGGCAAAGAGGAAACAATGAAGAACCACAAGAATAAATAGAATCTTCATGTGTTATATCTTAGACACTCAACTATGGAAATAAACAGTTCATTGCAAATGTTTTCATTTTATGATGGTGATTACCATTTCTTTTTTTTTAACAGAGGGGAGATATCTTAAATAGTTCAAATATCTGGACATGCATATGAAGGTCTATATATGAACTCATCAAGTCCAATGTCTCCCATACACACACATCTATCACCATTTATATCGAAGCAATATAAAATGAAATAGAAAGAACTTGGCAACACATTCGTTCTATTCATTTGTTACTAGTGAGATAATTTTTATTTATTCAAATAAAATCTAATATAAAGTATTTTTTTTTTCTTAAAGTTGTGTTCTGGTTGATTTGGAAATATAGTACCTGAAGTGTTCATCGTGTATCTTAATCATCATCATTCCATAACATGTTCTTAAAACAAAACTAGAGTTCTTTAGAAAATTATTTAAAAACCAACTCTCTTTTGAAAATGGGATAGAAATTTTGAAAAAAAAAATATCCTAGAATACCATATTTGAGTATCAATTTGTATAGCAATCAGGTAAAAGAGATAATAAAAGTGGCCTTAAAAATATTTAAAATAAGCTCGAGGTGTTAGTTCAGTAATATCAGTGTTAACACTTGACTAGATTAACACTAAGACCAATGAAATCGATTACATTCATTACTAGGAGTCACGACTTAAAAGGTGTTTAGATATCCTGAACATTTCGGGAAGCAGTTAGGATGGAAAAGGGTCACTAAACTAAGTCATGTGAGAAAGATTAGAGATGAATAGCTCAGAGAAGGGGGAAAAATAAAAAATAAGATAATTTCTAGTTACCTGAAGAAATTACTGAGAAGGGAACTTGCTTAGGAATTATTCAACAAGTATTTATTGACTACCTACTATGTTTGTGTTAGATGCTGAGAATACAACATAGAAGAAAACACAGATTGTCTTGGCTTCAATGGATCTTAACAGGAAGACAGATATCCAACTAATATGAAAAAATAAATTACTATATTTGAGTTGTGTGTTATGAATAAAAGGAACAGTTATAGAAAATATCAAGAGGATATACAATGGACTACATAGTGCTCAAAAAACTTTTTAGGAAGTAATATTTTAAATGGACATTCTAAAGGACTAAATTAGGAACCAGCCTTAGAAATATCAGAGAGATGATTCTTTTTCATACAGAACAAAGTTCTTTGAAGATACAGCATATTGTCCCAGAATATAACGATGCAGAGTTATTAGCTAATTCAAACACAGATTGAATGAAGATGTATGGGGAACAATAAGTATTAAAGAATGAGAGATGAAACTAAGTAATAAAGGGCAGGTAGTCTTGGTATCTTTTTTTATGTGAAATTACTTTATCAAGTCAAAGATTAGAACTGTACTTTATTTTTCATGGAGTCACACATTAAATTTCTGAAATTCTAGATAAAATTTCTAAAAATTAAATCTATTTCAGTGGCAACTGCAACTAAAAGAAAGATTTAAACATTTTTACATATGCTTATTTATAAAACATGGAAAAAAATGATACTCATTAAGCAACAGTAACTTATTTCATGTTAAATTATAATGTATTTTATAAAGTTAAATTATCTGTATCAATTACCTTAAAAATTCATAGAAAATAACTGACTTTTCAGTCTGAAACTAGAAACTAAGGCCTAGGAAATACTTGAACAATGTTTTGCCAAAAGTGTGAAAACTAGGCTGGTGTAAGCTTTTCTTTCACAATGCTAATTATAATTCATGATTCACCACAAAACAGACTTAGAAAATGGCTAAGAGTCTCAGGGCAATTACTGATCACACTTTTTCAGCAGTTTCAAGAAGTTAGCTGGGGTAGGAACAAGATTGGTCTAAGTTTAGTCTAAGTTTTCTGTAACAAACAACTCAGCTCAGGTTTGTATACCTCTAGACTTCATGGGTGCCAGAGCTATTAAATCTTCTTTGACCCCTACATGCACAAGTATGCACACATACCTAACAAACAAAACATTTATGTCTATTGATATTAACTACTAAATATTTTTTATATCACTTTCTATTATTTATAAAATTATTACAATTATTTTAATGGGATTTCCTGCTATAATCTCTTCTACTCACTCTCTTACTTAACCCTACTCAACCCTTCATGTATTTGTCAACTGTATTCTTTTCAATGTAAATCTGGCAGATGAATTATGTTGACCCCTTGGATAAAACTATCTGACCAGGCATCTAACTGGTATCATGATAAAGTAAAATCATTGGACCCTGATTCCTTTCTTAAATCATCTTCTGAAAATTCAGCCTCCTTCAACCTTCACCAACACATATTCTTTGCATTTCTCTATATACAAATGGCCTTTATATGCTCTGCTACTTCTTAGTAAGACATCTTCTTTCGCCAATATTATATTGGTTATGAAATAAAATCTTATATATATACTTTGTAACAATTTTTATTGCTCCTCATGTACCACACCTATTATCTCATCATTGTTTCTGGGCTCAATGATATTTATATTTCTCTTAGGTGCTACTCTGGTTCCCTAAAAAAATCACACACACACACACATACATCTATATGTAATATATTTATTCTAAAGTTTTGAATCTGTATAATTAATCAAATATTATCCCTTATCTGTCTCATAATGTCAGCCTTTTATTATACATCATTAAAAGTTCAGATCTACAATGTAAGAAAAGTTTAAATACTGTGTATTACAGTACGAAAGAATAAATTATCTTAATGTTATTTAGAAAAAAAAAAATCCCTCAAACTGTTATTGGGCAATTATTCATAGAAATAATTGGTGTTCCTAATATCATTGTTGCAACTGCTTCAGAAGTTTTGGGCACTTTAAAAAGAAATGAACTTACAAGAAAATAAGAGAACAGTAAAATCATATTTTATTAGAATATCAAGTGGGAACATGCCAACATAAGTAGGAATTTTATTTTCAGTGGAATGATACTGAATAGTTATCAGTATTCAGTATTAGTTTATAGTTATTCAGTGATTTGGCAAAACAAAATGTAAAAAAAAAAAATAGAATAAGAAGAAATAATAAATTATCTCAGAATAAAAAGAAAATTCTTTTGTCCTGTATGAGAAAAGAAGAAAAATAATCATTTCTCAAAGTAGAAGATAAATTAAGAGTTGAGAAAATGTATTGAGAATTTGGGGCTGATATTATAAAAATAATGGTAATATGTGAGGATAGTTAAATAATCTGAATATAGTTAAAACTAATCATACAAATATGTATTGCTAGAAATTTTAAAATAAAATTTGCTTAAAAGTACCACATTTATGGTGTTAAATTAAAATTTGTTTAATATATTACTACATAATATGTGTACTATATTTTTATATAAATACATAAATATAAATAAATATATATAATATGTACACATATCATGAAGGCATCATCTTAAAAACAAGAAATTCATGGCTTATGATTATTGTTCTCATGCTAAATTGGTACCAAAACTACAGGTATAGCTACAGTAAAAAATGTTAATATTTAAGAACCAGAACTCCAATTTCAAAATTTTAGAATAAATATTTATATTATACCTATTAAGGTAGCAATGATATATAGTATTTTCCTAATATTGTATATTCATATTTATTGCTCTACTTGTCACATAAATCATGAATTTGAAGAGGGTATATTTTTGTTCAGAATTTTAAATAAAATAATACTAAAATTATCATAAATGCCTACATTGAAAACCAATCATAACATGGGGATATGGTCATCACACATTATTTTAACTATATTTATATAATTAGAACATATAGTATGTAATATTTATATAATTATAATAAAGTTTATAATTACCGAAGCTATTTCCTAAGTAGAGTTATATTAGAGAACATTTATTTTTCAATTCATTTTGAATTCATTTACTCTTTGGCTGTTCTTAATATTATATCACTAGATACCTATGGAGATTGATGAACCTCAGTGGACACTGGCAGTTAAGCAAAGCTTTCTCTCATGAATTACTGCCCAATCCCAAGCCTTCCCTGGAAGGTGGAGAGTACATGAAGTGTTTAGAGATGCCTTATAGAGAGGCTAGAGGCAACCCTCAGTGCTGCCTACAGCAATCTCCTTCTCCATCTCCTGGCTAAGGCCTGACTACAGGAGCTGTGTGGGGTGGTAAGAGAGAGCATCTGTACTCCCTTGATGCACTGGCAGGGAACTAATAAAGGCAAAGTCTTTGGCTAATAAAAGCAAAGTCTTATCTCCTAGGATGAGCCCCTGAAACATTATTTTCTAATGTATAGTTTTAAGGATTTTAAATTTTTCTTAGAATTTATGTATGTACAATAAAATGTTTCCTTTGAACAATCCGGTTTGTATGTGTTGGATTCTTACTGTGTCATTTACTAGCTGAAGGAGATTAAGGTGATTTGAATGCCACGTGCTTTTGTACTTTAGTTTCTTCATATGTAAAATGTGTGAAATAATATTTACATTGTAAATCAATATGTGAAAATTGCTCAGGATATTGTATGACACATAGTAAAAATAAGTTCAATTATTGTTAGAGTTTGCTATAAACACATGTACTATATATGTGTATTTGTTGTATGTAGTAATATAAATACATACATATATGACATAGTTCTATCATTTTATATATATATATATATATATAATCGATCTTTCTATTTTTCTATCTTTAAATGAGAGTACTAGGTAATAAATAAGACAAACAGTCAGTTTATGAGAGTATAAGGCAGTTTAATACAACCTACTGGGGCAAATCTATTTTTATAGAAGTTATCAGAATACAGTAGAAAAATATAGTACAAGAAAAAAAAATGAACAGAATAGTTTCAGTGATTGAGTTTAAGAATATTCCTTAGTTTGCTGAATAAATCTATGTAACTGGGGTCCGAAGATAGAACTCCAATTTCTGATAGAAAATAAGCAAGTCAGTCAAGGCACAGCCTAAGAGTGAAATGAAATACAAGGCAAGTTGTCAGGTTATGGACTGACTAAAGCATAGAATAAGGAAAAATTCCTATTGGGGACTAACCTGAATCTTCACTGTTTGGGTATACTTAGTGCATTTTGGGGATAAAACAGAAGGCTACAAGCTTAAGTTTTGGTCAGCAAAACAGGAAACAATGAATTCCTCAAATGCCCTTCTCATGCTGGAAATGACAGTTGGATCTGCAGAGGATGAAGAAGTGGACTCTGAGGTAAGCATCTGGAGACTCCACTTCTAGGAGCAAACATCGCCACCATTCTGGACAAGGAATTGTGGAGGAAATTTGGCAAGCTGGTGAATTAGATTGTCTGTGTGAAGTCTTCCAGGAATTAATGTCTTTCCATAAGGATATTTTGAACTATAAGTAAAAGTAATTTACCCCTTTTATATGTATTTGTAACATGTTAAAAAGATATCTGTAGGGGTAATTAAGATTTGCTCCACAAAGAGCAAACAATAGTCTCCTCCATACTAAAATAAATATCAGGCTCAGTGTCATGAAATGAAATCCCACACTGACTATAATAATGTACTTCAACTTTGTACCCAATATTTATGAAACAGCTCTAAGTGTCTTTCTTTTCATTCTGGGGTAACATGATGTTCTTTGCAGAAAGCTCCCTACACAGGATGCAGGATTTAGCTAAGAAACTTCAACCTACGTAGCCTTCTTTATGCAACTGGCTTATTATCAGGATGAGTGGTACATTTTGAAATAAATGATTTGTAAGTTTTACTGAAAAATACTTTTGAAGTTATTAAATGTTAAACCACTTTTTAACAAGATTATAAACTTCACATCTAATTTAAAATATATTTTCAATTAAATGTTTTATTAAGAACCCATGGGCATTGAATTATAATAAGAAGAATTATGTATCTTTGATTCAAGGAATTATAAGTACTTGAAATGCCAGGTCCTATTTTCCAGCCTTCTCTGAGGACTATGAGGAAGGTTTATAAGTATGGGAAAACTTTTCCACTCCCCTTACCCCAGGGCTCTGTCTTGCTAGAGTGATTTACTTTGTACAGCTGTTAACTACATATGCAGAATAAAAATTTGTCACACATCTCTGAAATCAAGATAGATGTTTATTGAATATTAAAGTAGCATCTCATATACAGTGTGTTTGTATATGGGATGTAGGTATGAAGAAAATGGATCACTTAAAAATTCTTAAAATTTTAATTTCCCAGTATTTCACAGGTAATATAAAGATGCCTATAAATATGCATTTATAGAACATTTGAGCCACAAGTATTACAATGTAGCTTTTCCCCAAAAATAGTTCAGGTAGATATATCTGACTTAAGGAAGTTATTTCAAAAGTATCAAAATATAATGAGAGAAAGAAAAGTTTTTGAGTCAGTGGATTTGAGATAAATTTTGTAATTCTGACTTTTTAAGCAATGTAACATTTGATAAGGTATTTAAATCTTAGTTTATTTCCCTATTAAACCAGAAAGAGTAATTCAACTGCAAACATCATTATAATTGTTATAATCATGATGTACTACAGTTTCTGAGATCTCACATAAGCAGTGGCCAATGGCAGATTAGACGACATTTCTAATCCCATGGCTGCAAATAGCTGTGCCAAATCTGGACTTTTGCTGAGCCCAAGAATCCCAGGTGGGGATTGCTCATTTCAAGCCCCAGAGCTATTCCACTGCTGCAAGACTTTAAACCACTTGGATAAATTCTGAAAACAGAAAACTTTTAGCAACCAAGCAATTTTCCCAGAGAATATCAAATTTTGACTCATTGGATCAAAAAAGGGAACATTTCCCCTTTCATTAGCATAGAAGCGATAGATCCTTGGTATAGTGCTTCTTGAACAGACAGAGATCTGGTCTGACGAAACAATGTAAAAATGCCTGAGCTGGGTAATAATTACTTTGTAATTGTAATTTCCAAAACTGAGCCACAAGTGGAACTTCTGCTGTCATCAACCCAGGAGGGCCTTGTTCACTATACATATTATAATGTACTCAAATGTCAGCTTCTGCTGTTGCCATTTGCTGAATATACCAAGTTTCATGAAGTGGCTATATCAAAGGGACTTAAATGTGTCACCACCCATTGGGATTTCAATGTTTGTTAGAAAAGTGTCACATAAGGTCAATCATAGCTAAGACGAGCAGAAAAAAGGTAGGGGTTGCGTGGGTGACAACAATGTTCAATGTGACATCTGTATGTGGTTTAATTATTCCCAAATGGAACAAAATTCTAATTAAAAAGTAAATGCAAAACCGTATTTGAATGATTTAATTTGAATATATGTTAAGCAATATAAATTATTTTTTTCAAAATAAGATAAACCTGCATTTTATAGGTTAAAGGATAAAATGAATGAAATTACTATTCTTCATAAGTTTTATTTATATAATAATGGACATTAATGTTTACTATTAATATAAGCAATAAAATTCTTCAAATATTGGCCAGTAATTATGGGTTACAGAAAAATAAACCCAGATATGGAGTTAATTTTGAGTGAAGAAACTGTACAACTATGTATGTAATTAGCAGATAAATGTTATCTTTGGTTTCTATAATACCAAGAGATATTTAGTGACTTAAAACAATGATTTATTATTTCTTTTGATTCTATGGTTTTCCTGAATGGTTTCTCTGCTGGTCTTGCTTGAGGTTACTCATACTCTAGAGGTTGTCTATGGGCTGGCTAGGATGGCTGGATTTGATGGGATGACTGAGCTTCTCTCCATGTGGTCTTTCATCCCAGTCTTTTGCTTAGTCTGGTGATCTCAGGTTCCAAGAATATGAGAGGAGAAGCTGCAATATCTTTTAAGAATGAATTTCAGAAGCCTCACGACATTATCATTACTGCTGCTGAGCAAGTTGCAACATCAAGTGAGAGACTGGAAAGATATGCTTCACTTCTTCATGAGAATAACCACAAAGATCTTGTGGCCATATTTAATCTAACACAGACATTTTATAATCAAACTATTTAAAAAATGATAAAGTCAAAGTCCTGAATTGTCATTTGTGATTTTGCACCACTTATTGATTGCCCTGTCCTATCATTTCCATACCTGTATGACTCTGCAGACTGATGAGCAAGCAAAAGTTTCGTACATGATTGGCAGCTAATGTCTGTCATGGAACTGTGAACAGCAGTGAAGAAGATGCTGTCAACTGTAAATGGGCCATAAGCAATGAAGAGGAAAAATGGCAAACACCATGCTACTTGAAAGCATGAGTAGCATCTCAGAAAAAATTGACTGGGCCCATCATGCCAGATCTGATATATGTCACTTTACCTTGTATTATGTTACTTTAACTATATAGAAAATTATAGATTATATAATAAATTTCTGTATATAGACGTGTTATCATATAATGATACTTCTTTTAGTTATGTAAATTAGAGAAATTTTGCACATATGCACAATGAAACATATGAGATATGTTATTACAGTATTATTTGTAGAAGACAAATATTTGGAAATCAATCAAGAGAAAGTAAATAAAAGAAAATTAAACAGTGACTGAAATATATCTAATATAACACCTGCGTGTATTTTTATGTAATCTTACTGAATGCCATATATATTCTCTGTACATATGGCTGAACTGTCATTAACAAACCAATACTGAAACACGTTTTTCTTTGCCACTGCATGGTCAGAACCCATCTAATTTAAGAAAGCTAAAGAAAATTGATTGCCACAGATTTGAAGTCACAGCAAAGTGCATTGGATACTTCTTCTTGAGAGCCCTTTTACAAAATTCTGATATGAAACAATGAAAGAATAACCAGGTGTACAGTAAAGTTTATCTCTACCTAGTAGAAGTTATATACTAAATATATTCTAAAAATAGAACATGCGAGCCCAAGTTTCCCATTCACTATAAAGGTTAGTATTGAATGAGTTTTTCGATGAATGGGATTTGTCACTGTACTTGGAGCCCAATTTATGGCATCATATCTAAAACCCTTTTATGAACATTGAACTCATAGAAACAGAGTAGATTGAAGGCTACTAGGGAATAGGAGTGGGGAAAATGGAGAGTATTGGTCAAACGGTACAAACTTACACAATGTTATATGTCAATTATATTTCAATAAAGCTGGATTTTTTTTTTATGAGAAGGAAATTCATTGAGACTAGAGCGATGGGGTTAGAATGGAGTGTTGAGAAAGAGAAAATTGTCTCTAGTTGTGGACAGAATGCTCTCAATGAAAATTACTAACCATATTTAGATTACATAAAAATATATTCCTAAATATACAGTATATGTGCTTTTCCCCAAACTCTTGAGAGTTTTATTCTTATCCTTATACAACACAATCTAGTCATTCTTGATCTATAATTAGTACAATACTAAATAGCACTACTTTGCAGTTAGATTAATCTGGCTTGAAATTCCAGGTTCATAATTTTTTGTGTACCATGAACTGGTTATTTTTTCCTTCAGAATCCATTTTCTATTTTATAAAATGGATAAAACAACACAGTATGTGAAGTAATTTCTAAGAACAAAATCAATCAAATATTTAACAACCCATTGTACATTGCTAGATATATAAGAAATAACTAAAATCCTCCCAATAGAGTCACAGTTTTTTTTTTTTCTTTTGGCAATATAACCATTTCTTTATTTAAAATAGTTATGCAGTTGTAGAGAAGCCAGTATTGTCTAGTGGGGAAAAAAAAATGCCAATCGGAGATCAGCATTCCTGGGTTACAGGTAGCAGATGAGTTTTGAGCAATGCATTTATTTTTTTGCATGTCAATTTCCTTGTATGTAACATAACCTATATATGTGATGACTTCTTTTTGTTTAATGGTAATTTTGAAAATCAAAAATTATGTAAATCAAAATAATCTGGAAAATATAAAATTATGCTAAATCCATTAAAATATTCTTTATTGAAATTACCTCTTGTTGTCACCTAGAGATAGAATAAAATATTCAATATTCAGGAATGATTTACACGTAACCATAAAAACCATAATAACATAAAATATAGCTCACTTTTCAAAGAGCAAATAGAAAGGCACCATACCTTACTTCAGGAGCTTGAACAAATTATATGATATCTTTGAGGTTTAATTTGAAATTGTAATTTGTATAGTTAATACTTTGGCTTTTTTGCTTGTGTGGGGTGTAGTTAAAAGAGAGATGGGATATTTTAATTTTATTCTTGGACAGTGTGCTGACAGTAAACAAGCTGTCTGTATAAGTGAGCATGGATGAGTTAGTGTGTAGCAGAATTGGGAAGGAGAGGAGATTTGACATGGAGAGGGGATGGAAAAACGAGTAAGAGCAGGATGTATTTATTACCTATTTTGATGCAGGCATACTGATATCTAGAATATGTTGCTATGTTATTGCTTAAGAAAGCTTGATAATTTCAGAAAGTACTTTGATATATGGCTTTATCTAAAAGAATATATTAAAAATTAAAACAATTTACATATATTTAGGGTAAAAGTTTAACTGGTAATGTTTTATTTAAAAAAAGTTTATTTCATATAAGAATGCCTATTTTGGTGCTTAGTAATAAATGAGTTAATTAGAAACTCTTTTCTTCATTAATTTTGCCAGAGAACAAGAAACAATTTCTAGCTTCTTTAGTTTATAGGAATTCACACTTAATAAATAAAAATGGGTCTATTTTTATCAAAACAGAATTTTCTCACAGAAGAAAATGCACTTATAAAAATTGTAGCACAAAGCACAATTGCATAAGCCATTCTATTGAGTCTGTTATTGAAAATTGCACTTTCATGTTTTCTGGATTTACTGGTAATTGAGCAAATATGGCTACAGAGCTCATTATCATTTTCTTTATAGGCTTTTCAGGTTGCTAGGTTTCTGTATTACATATTTCAAGCATGCGTTATTTTCCTCTGGTTTGAGTTTAGAATGAGTTGTTGGATAGCTAGAAATCCACAAGTTGACCTTGCTATAACCCAGCTCTCCTGAAATTAGTTCCAGGCAGTCTTTCACCAGGTCCAAGACATTTGGGTCAAAGTTAAATGTAGTCTATTCATTTAAACTAATGTCCTGCCCTCTAGGTTTCAAGTATTATTCACTAACATCAACAGAATGATCAACAAAAAATTTTACAGTGGATATTCTCCAATATAAAAAAAGTTCATTGGTAAGTTTTGACTCTACTAACTATTGTATTCTACTCTACATGATTTTTACTACTACAACAAAACCTTGCCTCATATCTCACACCTTAGCAAGTTTAAACTTTTAATCAGGATAAAAACATGACTGAGACTCTGTATTGCATCTGAAAAAAACATTTTTTCACATATGGAAGCACAAGGATCATTTTGTAAAATACGTAAATGTCTAACCACTATGCTCTACACCTGCAACTACACCTGCTCTACAACTAATATAAAATAATATTGAATGACAATTCTAATTGAAAAATAAAAATGTCAATTCTAATTGAAAAATAAAAATTAAAAAAATAAATCAATTTTAAAATGTTGGTAAAATAAATTTACAAATAAAACAGTGGCCCAAGAAAATACTGAGTTTGGGTCTACAAAGAGAAACTCACAAGAAAACTAATTATGGTATTGAGATGAGAAAGTAAAGTTTCCTCTTAGAATTTCTAAATATAATTAATTAGGTTAACATGTGAGTATCCTTTATACTTTTCTTTGCATTGAAATTAATTAGTAATTATCACTAATTTGAAAAAAATTAAGGTCATCTACTTAGTCTTCTCAACTCTAGTATCACTGATAGATATTCTGCCTAAACGTGATATCTTTACACGAAGGAGACATTTCAGGTTACAAAGTGTGTTCACATAGTCATTTTTATTTGATGTAAAAATCTCAAACCATTAAATATTCTAATCTGTATCACGTTGTAGAGGAGACTCTCAGTGCTCACCAATATCTGATTTTCTTCTACTTTTAGGCAAAGTGAAAGAATGTACTTCTCATCCCCTTATAATTAGGCAAGCCCATGTGACTATTTCTGGCCAATAATAATTTGAAATAATAATTTAAAATAATAATAATAACTTGAAATAAGTTATACAAACACATAAGTATAAGTGAAGAAGTGTAGAGAAGGAAACTATTAATTCTTCATCTACTTGAAGGGACATCTTCAATAAGGGAGCAAAATTAAGAGGGGATTTAAAGAATAACCATGAGCATGGGATGATGGTGAGAAGGGATGAATATTTCATTTTTTTGGAACAACATAGACAGGATGAAATAGAATGAGAGTCTGTGGTATGCACTCAAAAGAAAATACTCCAGTGAAGCTGGACTGCAAGTTAGGCTCCAGTGTGTGAGGGAAAAATGAAGAACAATGGTGGACTGTTAGGAATAAAGATAAGCTGTATGGATACAGATAATGGAATCAGTTTAAGGAGAATTTGGAATCTAATAAAAGGCATTTCTACTTCTTCTGTAGGCAACAGGCACCAGAGGAAGGAGGATGATTATTTCATGCTATTGATATTTTCATCAGTGCCTGTGAAACAGAAATGCTGATTCTCGAATATTTAAATTTTAGTTTGAGTATGGAAAGTCACTTTGAATCTTAGGAGAGATCATGAATTTATATGAAAATCATCCTTGCTCCCACATTAAAGATTAGAGTTAGTACAATGCACCTAGAATCCAGATTGGATCAGAGACATATTCCCAGGGCTCAAAATGCTCAAGTGTAAATATTCTGTTTCTTGTAAGAGGTTTAGAGTGAAAAGATAAAAGAAAATATTAGGGGGAATAATAGGAATAATAATAATGATAATGGTAATAATAATCCGTAATCACTGCTTAAGAAATGTAGTAAGGCAATATCCCTTCTTCAAGTATTTCCATTTAGTTTTTCAACTGTTATCTAATTTTTTAAAAAAATACAATTAATTTTACTTTATCTTACCATGAATTTGTAGTGTCGTCTTAAAATTAAAGGAAATCACGTGTGTAATCATAATATATTCTCTTTGAGTAAAATCACATATATAAATATATATGTGTGTGTATAATTGGATAATTAAAGAACATCTTGAAAGTTTTAGTTGTAATGAGAAGTAACATGGTATGGTTGAAGTAATATTTGATTTTTGTTGAATATTTGTCAGTGATGTTTTTATTTTTATATACTTATTGCAACGTTACTTAGAATATCCATTTTCAATAAATATGATTCTTTACATGCATTATAAAATCACTGGTTACTTCTCAACACATATTATCAAACCAGACCATGAATAGGCTTCTTAGATTTCTCTGTTAACAAATTATGTAGTACATAATTAAAAAGCAGATGTCTGATATTTGACCAAAGGGAGTTGCTTACCCTGCTGCATCAGAACATGAACTTCCACTCTCAGAATGAAAATAGGCTACGAAGGAAGAAAAGCAATCTGTGCAATGATCCCTTTGTTAGGAGATGAACCCCCAATCTATGCAATGTCACTTTTATTTAAGCAATATGCAGTGCACTTATAAAGTATCATTAAAAAAGTTAAAAAATAAAAGCTAGGTTTCAAACACTGCAGTCTAATTTTTGAGAGCATTTTCAATATAGCCATGCATTTAGAAAATTAAGAAAATGTTGAACACTTAAAAATTTGAAATACAAACAAGATAACAGAAGAAACAAAGCCATTTCTGAAACTATTATTAATAAATGAAATATTTAAAACTGTCCATAGAAATAAGGTTTCCTTTAATAATGATGGCATTAACAAATAGCGAAATTCTGGAGAAATTTTTGTCAAAATTAGCAAGTTCTCAATATTTTATTCCATGGTGATTCACCTACTGAATAAAAGAGTCCATGTGAAGTTTCTTTTCAATTATGGCCCGTTCTTACAAACTAATTTTGATAAACGCTAGGCAAAGTCTACCATCTTCATTTGCTAAAGGGCAGTAAGATGTTTGTGTGTGCGTGCCAATATTACAAATGATGTGAACTATTAAAAAATACTACTTTGGTGATATTATTCCATTTAAAATTATAGTTGGTTTCTGCATAATAATACATAAACATAATATTTAGTCACATATTTTAACCTATTCACCGTAACTATTGTTTCAATGTCCCATTTTGTCCTTATAAATGAACAGAATTTGAAATTAGCTTGTATGTAGATGTGTTATCTACCAAATCTTAGGGTTTAGTTAGATGGGAAAAAGTTTAATTTAAATATTAGAAAGAAAATTAAATATGTTTTTTTCTTAGCTAAGAACAATCTGCTCAAATAACATTTCAAACTTACATGTAGATAGATTAAAACAGTTTTATAATATTGTACTGTTTTCATTAAGAAAAAGGAAAACAAAATATTGGGGACTTGTTTCAGATATTTAATAAACTACTATTTTCATATATAAATTACACAAAACATAAAATATAATAAATATTTCCTAGTAAATGTGATCATTTTTGACTATGATAATTCATTTTAGTGCTATTGGCTATAAAGCAGAAACATTTGGAATTATTTTCTTATAAATGTTTGAAAAGTTGATTTTTGTACATATTATCTACAGTAGTGATATCTAATCAGTTTAATAGAATGGCACACAAAAATATTATAATATGTGTCCAGAACAGTGGTATGAGCTTGTGGAAATTTGAGATTTCATATAAGAAGCTTGGATATATCTTCAAATGTACTTACTTGTTCACTACCAGTGTGTATACAATTAAAGCAGTTTCAGAATCGTTAACCTATACCCCCATAAGAAATAAATTTATCAACAAAAAAGCAACGTTTATGCACAGTTTGTTTTTCTATATTCTTAGAGTCTTAGTTATCATTTTCCAAAGTTACTTAAATCAGTTTCTTTTTAATTCTACCTTCATCAGAGGAACTATATCATAAACACATAATAAATTTAAGTCATTTGTCACAGCCTTCATTCTATCCTTAGACTCACCAAAATTCCGAATTTTTCTGGTTTGCATACATTAAAGTTCACTCTTTGGACAGTTTTATGAGTTTTAACAAATGAATAGGAGGATGCATCTACTATCCTAGAATCATATAGAAAGGCCCCTTCGCTCTAAAATTTCCCTTCTACACTGTTATCATCAAGCCTTTCCCTGTATACTAACCACTGGCAACTACAAATCTCTTTACCATCTCTATAATTTTCCCTTTTTCAGAATGACATATGAATGAGATTATATAATAAGTAATTTATTGACTCTGGCTTCTTTCACACAACAAAATGCATTAAAATTTATTTTGTTGTTGTGAGATTCACATAAATAACTTTTTTCCTTTTTATCACTGAATAGTATTGCATTGTATGAATGAGGCACAGTCTATCTGTTCCTAGTGAAGGTTGCTTCCAGATTTTAGCAATTATGAACAAAGCTACTATATTTCTATGATTAACTGTATGAGAAGGTATCAAATTGTCTCTTATGTGTTAACTTTTTTATGTGAAGGATTCTTATGTTTAGGGTGATCCATTTATCTGTTACTACATACTTAAAACTTTTGTGTCTTGAGGGATTTTTGGCTCTTCTATAATTTCCTGGAGATAGTTTATAGTTTTACTCTCATCTTTAAGTAGTTACAATCTAGTGTCAATTGATTTTTGTATACAGATATAAGGTAGGGTTCAAGGTACAACTTTTTTCATTATGGATCAAGCATCATTTATTAAAGTTATTAGTTTCTCCATTCCTGCATATCAAAGCTCATTTGTTTTAAATTAAGTACAAATAAATAAAGAGCTCTATTTCTGGAGTCTCTATTCTGTTCCATTGGCTTATTCTTCAATCTTTGATCTAATTCACATTTTTAATTACTGGAATTTTTTAAAGTGTCAATATCTGATAGTTTAAATTTTCTAACACCCTTACAAATGTCTTGAATTTTCTTGTATCTCTGTATTTGCATGTGTCTATTTATCTCCATCTCCTGGTATTCATGCTGTTGTGAGTGTATTGTTCTAGAGAGCACATTGAAGTTAATGTCTTGCTCCTAACAAATGGCAATATAACAAAAGTGTTGCGATAGCGCTTCTGAGATTAGATTATAAAATCCTGTGACTTATATCTTGTTTGCTTTCTTTCTCTGGTTCTTCTTTCTTGCTCACCACCATGTTGTAAGCTGCCTTATGTACTAGCTCACCTGGCTGGCAAAGTACTGAAGAAAATCTCAGTACTGAAGCCTGGTAACAGTACTGAGTAGGCCCTTCAGCAATCACTCCTGGAGATAACTATAGCCATGAATGAAAACTTGATCACAGCCTGTGAGAGAACTTGAGGCAGAAAGCTCAGATAAATTGAGCTTGTACTTTCAGTCCACAGAAATTGTGAGATAATAAATGTGTATTAACCCACTGAGTTTTTGGGTTAACTCATTACACACTAATAAGTAACTAATATAGTACCTAACAACTCTTAAAATGAACTATCCATCTATTGATTTCTTCACAAATGATGCTAATAAAATCCAAGCTAAAGAATCCTAAGAAATTTTAGTTGTGGCGTAGATAGATAGATAGATAGATAGATAGATAGATAGATAGATGATAGGTAGATAAATAGATAGATGGATAGATATGCACTGAAAAGGAATCAGATAAAAGTCATTGCCATAACAAAATGTGTTGTTTTACAGGTGAAAATTTGTTAAGAGTATGAACTAAAATAGGACATTAATACAAGAGTCTTCCCTCAGTTTGTAGTTACTTTGAAGGACAGATATTAGTTTCAAAATATAGCTTACATAATTGAGATTGTTGAGCTTATGTATAATATTAATAAGAAATCTCAAGAATTGTGTGAAAATGTATGAAAGTATTCCGATAAGGCAAACTTTTAACTTTGAAAACATGAGAGGTGAACACAATCATAAATTTTCACTAAGAATTTCATCCATGGTTGTAATGGAGAGTTTGTTATCAAAATAATCCTAGATGTAAATATTTTTAATGCTGCATCTTGGCATCCCCATCATTAATATCATTAATACAAAATGTACATAGTGATTTTATAATTTACTTGCATTGAAATACTACTTTCAAAATTTTACTTCAGTATTTTGTTCTGGTAATAATTTACAGAATAAATAACTTTCAGCTAATGCTATTAATTGGGCACATTTAATAATATATGAAGATGTACACATCTGCAGTAGACACATCTTTCATAATTTTTTAGAGTGATCTCTATATTGTCTCAAATGTCATCAAAAGCCCATCGGTGATATTATTTAATATTGGCATCTCTTCTTGTTGCTCTGTGTTATTATTCCTCAAATTGTGTTGACACTTCATGTGATGGTGAAAAAGGCCATTCTGCAATTGGGTAAGAATTTGCTCTGTAAAATTGGGATAGAAAATCAACCTTCTAAGAACACATAACAAATAAGAAAATAGATGGAAGACAATAGATATTATGTGGCTCAGGAAAAAAAAACAATCTGATTAACTTCTGAACTGAGACTTGGTTATTATAGGATCGCAGTTAGTTCAAATTATTTTTGACAGTTTTGTTGCTCATGGTTTTATTTTTTTAAATGTTCTAGTATTTTTAAAACTATTAAGAGTTGGGTTTTATTAACTCATAGATAAGGCTTCCTGGATATGTATGTGTGTGTGTCTATATATATACATTTTTTTTTCTTTGTTTAAAAGCCTATTTTTGTCTGATATTAGTATAGTTCTTCCAACTTTTGTATGGCTGCTGTTTGCTTGATTTATCTTTTTCCAACCTATAGTCTAGACTTTGTCTTTATTAGATCCACAAATTTCCTCAAAACTGTCTTCACTATAATCTCTACTGTTCTTAATAGTTTCCTTATGCTTAAGCTTTCCTCATTCTGTTGTAAATGAAGTCATCTCTTTTGAGAAAGTCTGTTTTATGGCCTGCTTCTACCTCAAAGCAAAAATCACTGAGCAAGGGGGTAGGTAAGCTTTTCTGAGGTGCATCTCCCTCTAAGAGCCGAATGCTCAGTGGATGGGGTTGGCAGTGGCCTGCCATGGTTTTGATTCATGGCTCCTGGTGTGGACCAGCTCCCTCACGAGCTGCTCCAGGTCCCCTTTGCTTTTAGCATGCCACATCCAAGGTAGATCCTCCATTTCACACATAAGAGCCAGGTGGAAGAAGTGAGCCCAAATCTCGACATCACTGACCAGAATTTACCCTCATGGACAGACAGCTAGGGGTAAGATTAAGATTACAAACACTGAAATCCTGCTCTTCCCGGGAAGAAAGCTCTCTGGCAGAGAACTGGGGAATGAGGAGGCCTTTTGTTTTCAGCTGGAACAGACTGCAGAGAAATGTCCACCACACTGAGCTGAGGAAGGAGAGGCAGGGATGGCCTCGGTGACCTCAAATGCTTGCCTGCCTAACTAAAGTTGAATAGAGTTTCTAGAATAGGTGTTTCGTCTTTTTTGTTTGCCTTATGGCCTTTTCGTATATTTCAAATGTTGTTTTTGTTTTGCTATGCTGTGTTCCAAAAAGTTTTCACCAGTTTCATCATGGAACAGTCAGTGGGCCTCCGGCTCACACTCTCACGATGGAAGTCAGTCTGATTTCTTCCTGTTGTATTTCACAAACATAGTAGTTTCTGACACTTGTTAACGTGGTGATTGGGTGTGGGAGGGAGGGATTCTCTGATGTTCTGATTACTCTTCAGTCTTAAGAAAGCACGGATCTTGAGATGACCATGCTAAGCAAAATAAGTCAGACAGAAAAAGTTGAGAACCAGGTGATTTCCTTCACATATGGGATATAAAACCGGAAGCAACAAACGAACAAGACAAAGAAAAACTCATAAACACAACTGACAGTTGAGTGATTACCAGAGGGAAATGGGGGAGAGTGGGAGGTAGATAAGGGTAAAGGGGTCAAATATATAATGACAGAAGGAGATTTGACTTTGGGAGATGAACACAATCATATGATGCATTATCGAATTGTGCACTTGAAACCTATATAATTTTATTAATCAATGTCATCTCAATAAATTTAGTAAAATATGCAAAAGTAAAAAAAAAATCATTAAACAAAATAAAGCACTGAATCTAAGTCTTGTGTATACGGTCTTCACAAGGCTTTCAACTCCTGATCCAGATGTAATTCTAGATCTGACATGTTCTCATGCCCTTTTCCAAGGCTGCAGTAGATTTTTCACTACTTTCTTCCAACTAAATTGCTGATGTCCTTCTCCCTGAAGAATAAGGGAGATTATTCTTATTCTGCTGTACCTCTTTTCAAACTACCAGCCACTGCCTTCAGGATGGAGGTTTTCATAACCTTCCCCCTTGGGTATCGATGTTTTGTTGCACTGGGGAGCCAGGGGACCTGGATTAGGTGAAGTTTTAGCAATGGCTGTTCTTCTTCCTCAGGCAGCACCATTGCAAGAGTGTAATCGGGACTTTCCCTGATACTCTCTGTGGTTGGTTGGTGAAATTTTTGGAGAAAAGTCCTGAAATAGGTGTTAGATTCCAATGTCTGCATTCTGGAGGCCTCTAGTCTCTCACATAAACCAACACTTGGCCTATAGTAATTTATTAAAACATTCTGGAGTAATTGTTCTACCCATTTATTATGGCATCTGGCAGCAAGGGTGTCAGATCTGCAAAGTCTGACATCAGCTCTCTCTCTCATTTTCTGTCTCTCAAGATTTAAAGTTAATTATTTGCTCTGGGATCTCAGTTGTTTGATGGGATAAAAAAAAGTAATATATTTGCTGTTGTCCAGCTTTTAACATTTTTTGTAAGTGATATTCTTTTCAGCTGTCCATATCTCTGAACTAAAACTGTAACTTTTTTCTTTTTTTAATTGACATCACTACACTAATAATAAATTTAAGCATTCAATCTGGCATCTTTTAAAACTACTTTGTGTGTTTTCATCTGGTCAGTTTCTGATCTTACATTCTCTTGTTTGGAGAAATCATTAGTCTACTAGAGATGTACAAGATAATTCCTATAATCCAGGAAATGTTCCTTTTACTTAAGGGTGAAAATGCCTTTTGATAAAGTTTTAAGTCACAGAAACTCTTCCAACTTCTGCTTTTCTAAGTGGTGAGACCACAGTTTTACAGAAAATGGTGGATGTGCAAACTGAGTCACTTATTAATTTCATTATCTGTTTGCAATGGAAATAATAGAAAGCTACATAAATATACAATGAATCCTGAATTCAGTATTCATATCAAACATTTACACTAAAATTATAATTTGAAGCTCTATGCAAATTATAAAATAGCTTCTTCGGCAGTTCTAAATTTCACTTAGGTTTTTATAAATAATCTACTTATGGAAACTTGCAATTATATATAAATCTTGAAAAGGTCATTTACTTTATAAATAAGTTTGCTGTTTTTAATGATCAAGTTCTTATAAGTATGGCACTGAGGATTACTTAAGAGTTACTATATTTTATTAGGGAATAGTTAGGAATTACACAAAAAAGAGTAAAGGACATATTCAGTTTTCAAATAGATATGCATATACCAAATTTTAAAATTTAAACATAAATTTTAAGATGAAGGCCAAAATTATCCGCACAACATTGATTATAAGCAAATGATAATAAGATCTATCATTTGTTTCATGTCTATTATATGACTCTCTATTGATAATAATAACAAATCTGCTAGAAGGTGAGAAATTAAATCCATGTGCCTGATTCCCAAATGCTTGATCGTCCATAGTATAGCAATGCTACCCATTTATAAGGTGTACTTAACAATTTTATACTATCATAACACAATTTTTATGGCATCACATATACAGATGCAAAGAGCATTTACTACTGTGAGGTAATAAATTTTCTATTTTAACAGACTATGAATTAAAGAAAACCAGCAGCCTCTAAATTCCAAGCTCGAACATTTTAACCATGTCTCTTTGATCCTGAAAATGCCTGAGGGCTTTTTATAAATTGATATATACACAGTCTCTAACTTTTATGACTTTTTTTCATTTCTGTTGCTTTTGCAATTGGTATTTCAAATTCTGACAACAGAAGAGATCACAAATTTTAGTTGTATCATCCACCATGTCAGGGTCTAAAACTAATCAATAAATTGAAATGCTTTTACTTTTCTATCACTTAAAAATTATATGACTATGTATATTGCCTTTACATATCTGCATATATTGCTTTTACATATATACATGAATATATACATACATTTTTGTAAAATATGTATTGTTGTTTTTGTATAAAAGTGTTTCTAACTTATCTATAAGCCTAACACCATTTAATACTTTTCTCAGTTAATGTTTGTGTTTATTTTTTATTTTTGAAAATTCTTCTTGATGTTCAGTTAATATCAAATTTCATGTCTGACTGCGTTCTCTGTTTTTTAAGTCCCCCATTAATGGTCCTAGGTTGCCTTCAACTGCCTATATGATAAGGAATACTAAAATGAACACCCCTTATTTATTCATTTATTATAGATAAATGAATGAATCAAAAACTATATGCATAATTAAATATAATAAAGGTATGAGAATTTATTATTATTTATTATTATCTATTGATAAACTTAATGATTCATTTTCCATACAGTAGTATATAATAAGGCTTGCTCCTTATCAACAAAATAATTGTTAATCCCTAACAAGACAGACCATCATTCCTTTTATTTTTTTAAAGTTGATTTACCTTTTTAATTTTTCACATTAATTATAGAATTTTGTTTAGCACTCATAGACTCTAGCTAGAATTTTGATTGAGGCAATATAATACAGTAAATAATTGCTATACTTGTTAATATATATACATATATTAGCCAAAATTCATCCAATTGTACTTCATTGTATGTAAATTACATCTTAATAAATCTGACATTTTTAAAAAGCAAAAGATAAATATGTTATTGTATATAATATTGTGTACTATGTATAGAATGATATGTACATTAAATGTATTATATATATCATAGATAGGTCAAAACTCAAAATATTTTTTTCATTAGTCTAATAGCTTTTCCATAATTTAAAGATTTATTTACTTTTTCCTACAAAATTCACATACATTATATTTTGTTCACTTTTAAATATTTTACATTTAATTTTGTAATTTTGAATGCTATCTTATTTTGTTATAAATTTTCCAGTTGTATGTAGAGAGAAACATTACTGATAATTATAAACTGATATTTAATATTAACTAACTCATTTTACTGTGTAATGATGATGTATCAAGCCCTATTCTAGGCGCAGTGTATACATCAGTGATCAAGAAGGTAACTATCTGTATCAACCTTGTGCTGATGCTTCACTTTTAGTGATGCAGTGGGAAGGTGCAATAAAAATAATGATAAAATTAGAAAATTATAAAGCTACAATGCTATGTAGGGTAGTCACGGAGAAGCCTCTTAAGAAAGTGACAATGAAAGAAGACATGAATGAGGTGAGATGGTAATCATACAGGTTATTCATTAAGATTTTGTGAGACATAGGGAACAACCATCCTAGAATTCCATGTGCTGAAATTTTATTCGCGACTTTGAAGAATATCAGAGAAATATTTAATTGAGAATATTCTAAAGATTTTTAATGTTATTATAATTAAAATAATCTAACTTTATTTTTAAGGATTTGTGTTCTATTTTTTAAAATGTATACTGGGTTTGCAGCGGGTCTTGTGGTAGGTAAAATAATTCCTCCTCAAAATACCTACACCTTAAGCTTTAGAACCTATGAATAAATTACGTGACATGGTAAAAGTGACTTTGCTGATGTGATTAAGTTAAGAATTTGGGAATGGGATACATATACTCTGTTATCCAGATGGGCACAGTGTAAACATGAAGGTCCTTATAAGTGAAATAGGAAGGAGAGTCAGTATGATAGCGATGCTACATGAAGACTAGACTGCTATACGTGGTGTTGAAGATGGAAAGATCTATGAATCAAAGAATGTGGGCAATATCTATAAGCTGGAAAATACAAGGAAATGGACTCACCCCCAGAGCCTCCAGAAGGAACATAGCCTTGCCGACATCTTAGCCCAGGGAGATGATTTCCAGATCTATAAGATGATAAATATGGATTTTTTTAAGCTCCAAATTTCTTTGCAGCAGCAATACGGAACAAATACATCCCACAAAAAATGACCATGTTCAGATCGTATAATAAGTAAGGGACTATTTTAGATTTTCATAATTGAAAATAGTCAATGAAATAATACTCCATAAAAATATATTTACTTAAAATTTGACTTTTTAAAAAATGTTCAAGAAATAAAATCTTAGAAAAACCACATTCCTTTTTTTTTTTTTTTCAAATAATACCTACTTGAATAAGTACTATTTTAAAAAATCCTCAGAGTAAAAACAATTTTCAGCTTCATATTAACAAATCTTTGGTTGATGTTATTAGATCCTTTTTAAATATCTGAAATTACTAAAATTGAAAGTTCAATTTTATTTTAATTGCAAATTAAACCTAAACTCTTCTAGATATCTATGTGAATTTTAAAAAACTAATGAAAAAGTTCATTCTGCCCGCAGAAATCATCTAACTAAAGCAGTAAAGTTGAATTCCATTACTATCAGTGGATTTCTAAGGATAAATCTAATGCATATACATTTCCATGTCCCTGTGAACAAAATATATTGTCATTTTATACTCAGCATGCAACTATGAAAGTATTCATGAAAGGGGATTTTTCTTTTTTTCCCAAACATTTTAGCATTTTATACTTAGCTACCCATTGCCTAGCGGGTAGAATGCTGCTGTCTCTCCTATGGTAGCCTGTCAGCTCATCCGGGGGTGACCACCTCCCATTTTTGCCCAATGAAAGTGATGAATTTACTGAATATTATTTAAACTTTTTCTCTTGTTATTTTGATAATCACCCCTTTTTTAAGGATATTAGCTTAGGTGGAAGTTAGTATTTCAACATTTTACAATATTGGAGAAAACAAAAGGGCAGAGGGTAAGTGGTCCTGGGTCAGGCTTACACTGGGTTTAAAATGATAAGAGTGGGAAAAGTGCTGGTTGTATCATGTATGTCAGATCTGCCCTAAACCACACTTCTAATAATATCTATTCTGATATTTGTAGATATTAGTTTGCAAGTAAATTAATATATGAAAAAAAGTTAACATGGATTTAAGCATAATATATACACACAAATATATATATACTATATCAGAGAGATAAGATGAATCTTTATGCATGATTTATACTACTATGACATAAAACAAAAATATATAATCATGCCACTTTATATTACATAAATGTCTAATGTATTAAGGGTTAACATATGCATTTGGCAATTAAAGCAATATTGAAATGATATCTTCTATCGATAATATTTTCATTACCCTAAATTTTTCAATTTTTTTATACCGCTTTACCTAAAATATTCTCTATTCACTTGTGCCTGTAAAATCTGACATATTTAAAAACACAATAATAATTAAATAATTTTTAATTATTAAAAAGCACACAATTATTCCTGCTTCACATAAACTTGTAGATATGTGGAAAAACATCCACTTAATTTTAAAACCTAGAAAGTTACAAGCTTAAATGACATCAGAAATATGCCATTAGTTTCGATGGTGAATAGTTGAGTTTTCCTCAACCAATTAACAACTTTAAAAACTTAGAGGTTTTAAAAACCAACAAACTTATTACTGAGGAAAATATTTGAAATAAAATTTGATGATGACCTATGATTTAATATGCTAAAATTCAGACTGGAATAACTTTTTTATAATCTAAAGTACTAACTAATGTGAAATGAAATTTTATGAAGAAGCAATCACTCATCAAGGTAGTCTTGATTTCAAACTCATATTTTTTGATTTATTACATTTAAATGAGTGCTAATCTTTTCATGTGATCTCGCATCTACCTTACGAACAGCGCTTTTTAAAGTTAGATTTCTTTCCATAAGAGTGAAAGTGGGAAGTAGAATAAACTTGTGATATGAAAGAAAATAGTATTCTATATTAACTTGTTCCTTCCACTCCTGGTTCTCATTTTATTCTAATTTATAGAGGGGGAAAAAAATAAATGTTTAAAACTATTTCCTCTATATTTTGTTTCAACTACTCTTATCATTTAACAAGCCACTTAGAATAAGTTTGAGCAAAACCTCCAAATGATCTTCAAGTGTGTGTTTGGTTGTCCAAATCACTGTATATTTTCATTACATAAATAATTTTATAAATCACAGCATGGTATCAGACACCTAATCATTCCACAAATAGAATATGTATTAGCCCAATATTCAACAACAGAAACCCTGAGCATCCACCCTCTCCAGGCATCAGTGACTCCTATTGGCTCTACTTTAATAAATACACCCAGGATCTGACTATACCTGTACCCTCGGTATAGTAGCCTGATCAACACACTCGAATCACTCGCTTAGATTTAATAACACCACTAACTGTTCTCTCTCCATTTACTCTTGTCTTCTCACTACAGGCTAATCTCCAAACCATGGTAAAGATGATACTCATGAAATATTCTGATCATCTTTCCTCTTTTAAAATAACTCCAATAGCTTTCCACCTAAATTATAATAAAAGAGAAGGTTTTTCCAATATCCAGTATCTTCATATATCATCTGCTTTCTCCTTCTGTCTCTTTTATAATTCTCCTCCTGTTTCTGCCACTCTACCCACAGCTGCCTCCTTGTTTTTCTGGTTTAACAAGCTCCCGACTCAGAGCTATTACAAATTCTGGAATTTTTCATTGGAATGACATTTTATTAGAACTCTACATGGCTTAATATATCAGTTCCTTCACATCTTTGTTTACATCCCAGATTATTGTGAACTTTGTGATTACTCTATTTAAAATTTTAACATCTTCCCTGCTTTACATTTCTTCATCGTGTTTATCACCATTTTAAGCAAGCTGCATTACACTCTTTTTACTTATTGGTTTAATTCCTGAAATGAAATTCAAGCAGAATAAGAGGAGGGATTTCTGTCTTTTATATTCACTGTCCTATCTCTTAACATAATTAATTCCTCAGGAACAGTAGGTACTCAATTAATATTTGAATATATTAATAAAATTATACCACACCAATTACATAAGCACATCCTATGCAATAGCCATGATAACATATAATAATTAGAGTGATCAGAGGCACAGATTTTTAATGATAAAGATAAGGAGACATTAAACATTTAGCAAGGAGAGTGGTGTTATCATTATGGCAAAACAAGCCTTTTCTACCCTATTCCCCCCAAAGAACACCAAGTTACACAATCACCCACAGATGAGAGAAGAGAGCAAGTGAGTGA